>NC_058406.1:150435159-150747996 GCF_002201575.2 Neomonachus schauinslandi
AGAAAGAAAGAAAGAAAGAAAGAAAGAAAGAAAGAAAGAAAGAAAAAAATAGGATTACCGAATACTTGTCAATTTGAGAAAAACCAAGTTGGCTTCTGTAAGAATAAATCATGCTTGACTGATCTATGAAATTCCTTCAGAAGGAAAATAAATGTATAGGGAAAGGGGAAGTCATGAATGTATTTTATTCTTGGAAAAATCTTTGAAATTTTTTCACACCAATAGCTTAACTGAGTTACCCTAGGATTTGGCAGAGGGTTTTATTATGGATAAAGAATAATATCAAGGTAATAGGGAAGGAACATTATTAAATGGGGTATTGTACACTGTGGTATTTCCCAAAGCATCAATCCTAGGCCAATCTGATTTAATGATTTATTATGTTTTGGAAAAGAGAGTGCATAGTAAAATCTCTAAATTTGAAAATGATACTGAATTTTTATAGAGAGTGATATGCCAAAATGAGAGGGATAAACTATGCAAAGTAAAAATGGCAGATGAATTTTGGTCTAAGTACAAGTTAACAAACACATTAGTAGAAAATAATCCAAGCTCCTGTTATAGATGGATTTGGTTGCTAAGTCACAGTGGAACACAGGGTTCCAGGCATCACTGAGGCTGTTCTTTAAAGATATCCTGATGTGTTGTTGAGGTTCAAAATGTCAATACAAGATTATTGGAGACAGGATAATTGACGTTGTTGATTATTCTACCCATGAGCAAATTACTGTCATGACTGCTCTCAGCATGTTTCTAAGACCCAGAAGGGTGACTAGAAGGAGCTGGCCATGCAAGACACCTTTTCTACCTTGTGCACTGATTATCACACAGCATGAACATACTTACCCATAAAGACAGAATACCAGGTTGGTTGCATCATTGGTAAGAACCTGAATGGCATTTCTCAGGCTACATTAGACATCAGAAAATGGAAGGAGTCACTTCAGCCATTTACTGAGAAACTACAATGTGAAAGGCACTCTACTGGGTGCTAGGGAAGATACACAGATAAACTTATTTCAGCTCCTAGTCTACCCAGAGAAAGAGGACAACTGCAATACAGAGGAGACAGTAATTTTGCTATATGAAAGGTATGGATGTGAGTGTCTGGAATAAGGAGAAACCAAACTCCATCATACATTTATTCATTCATTCAACTAACATTTATTGAGTATGATTCTTCATTCATGTATTACATCAGTATTTATTTATTGCTTACTAAGTGCTAGCCACAGTTCTAGGTGGTAGAGGATAGTAGTGAACAAGACAAGGTCGCTGTTCTCTGCAGTTACAATAGATTTTTTTTTAAGAGACCAAAATAAACCTGGTAACATCAGATAGATAAGTACTATGAAGAAAACAAAACAAATGAGTGTGATGGAGTGGCTGGAGGTTGGTGGTTTATTTCTAAGGAATAACAGAAAAAGGCTCTCAGAGAGGTGGCATCTAACTTGGGACTTATTGATGAGAAGGAGCCTGCCATATGAACAGCTTTCTATGCAGAGGGAGCAGCAAGTGCAAAGGCCCTGAGGTGGAAAGAAGCATGGTGTATTTAAGAAACAGAAAAAAGAGCAACCATAGCTCAGCTAGCCTGGAGAAGTTAGACAGACAAGGCTGGAGGAAGACCTGAAAGATCCATCAAGCCCAGTGGAAGAAAGAGAACATGTAAGCAATTACATGATAATGTGAGGAATATGCAGATATACAAGAGACAATTTTATTTTAAATGTGAAACAGGAGTTAAAGATGATTGGTTATGGGGGCACCTGGGTGGCTCAGTTGGTTGAGCGACTGCCTTCAGCTCAGGTCATGATCCTGGAGTCCCTGGATCGAGTCCCGCATCGGGCTCCCTGCTCGGCAGGGAGTCTGCTTCTCCCTCTGACCCTCCCCCCTCTCATGTGCTCTCTCTCTCATTCTCTCTCTCAAATAAATAAATAAATAAAATCTTTAAAAAAAAAGATGATTGGTTATGAATTATATTTTCAGAAAGAGCTAGGAACATAAAGCTGAGGAGGAGGGACTGTGGACAAGGATGCTACAAACTCACAGAAATCCAGACCTTAAGCTAAGATGGAGCTACACTGTATGGGTAGACACAGCAGCAAGGGTGGGCAACAGAGCTACTGTCCAGCGCTGGGAGACTAAACTTCTTACATATTAGGATTGGAATGACTCTTGAAAGGTTAATCAATCCCACCCACCCCCTTTTCCACTGAAAGCCTCTCAGGATTCACTGAGGTCTCAGAGTTTCATTCACTTGACTTAAACTTTTGTCCAATTAAAATGCAAAAAGCCCCAGGGGGAGAAACGCATCATACTTAATTACCTTGCAGTGTATTATTAGTGCTTCATTTAATCTTCAAGAGGTCTCTGTTCAGAAGGGATGGCAGCATCTTGGTACAAATTTGTGTAGATTATTACAGCTCTTCCATCTTTATAATGAGGCGGGAGATAGTAATGGGGCAGTTGAATCTCTTGGATCAGAACAAATTGGTAGTTTTAGGGAGACAGGGGAGAAGGCCGTATGAAACCAGGTTCAAAGTCCAGGGTCTGGCTTCACTGTGGGACCCAGGGAAAATTACTTAATTATTTGGAGTGCCAGTTGCCTTATCTGAAAGAATGCCAGACCTAGAGATTTGTTGTGGAGATGTAATTGGATAATTTAAGTGAAAGTGCCTGCCAGACTCATAAATGTTTAATGGTCTTTCTTTCCAACTCAAGCCTGTGGTCCAAATTCAGGGGCATGGCTGGGTATTCAGGGAGGCCAGTCCAAGTGCGGCAAAGGGAGTCCGGAGACCCTGAGGAAGAAGGGAGAAAAAGGCAGGGTCCTGAGGAGAATCTGGTACTTCTTTCTAGGCAACAGAGAGAAGATATGTGAAAAATGAAATTTAGCTGAATGCCAAAAAGAATACCGAGTGGAAAAACTATGGAACCCCCGGAGTAATGAATTTTCTTCCTCCTTAATGCAGGAAGCTAACACAGATGTTGGTTTCAAGGGTGTTAAAATATAATAGGACTAAAATAATTTATTGCCAGGATCTTGATAACAAAATCCAAACATAAGAACCACCAACTCCACTTGCCGGAATTTAAACCAAGTTAACCTCAAATCAATCCACAGTACATCCAAAGAGGGAAAACATTTACACTGCCCGACTTGGGATTCTAGCAAACAAACTCTAGCTATGTCAATTCCTAGGCCTCTTCAGTATCACATTAGTCTAGTTTCACATCAATTGTTTCTTGCCAGGAAAATGGGTTTTTAAATGGGTTTCCATTTTGAGATGGCTCAATGCCAGACTGAACATGGCTTTTGAGAGGCATTGGAACACTCAAATGTCCCCAGTTACAGTCAGTGCAATTTCTGTTCATGAGATTTTATTTAATACAATTACTTAAAGAAACAAGAAGGCAGACATAAGAATACTGGTATCAGAGGGACTGCAAAATCCACTGAAATGGCATCTACTGAAAGAGTCAGGTGACCTAGGTTAGGCTCTTAGTTCTATTAATAAGCTAAATGTAGGACTTAATTGGATAAAGTGACAGATGTCTAATATTTTTCATTCTTATGTACACGGAACAGGTTCAAACCAGCCTAGCATGGATTCAGGCACTCACCCTGTGGATTGGCCAATTTCGTTTGAGGCAAGGAGGCACTCCCAAACATACCAGACTCCTTGGAAATATGTTAAGTGGTATTGATGATGGCCAGAGCTGCCAGGGGTGTCAAATGCATTTAAAAATAAGCAGAGCCCAGGCCTGCTGCCTCCTGGGTGGGGACACAGTTGATTTCAGGAGGGCATGGTTCCTTTCCAGTGGTGTGTGCAGGCGGCCCCCAGTCAGCGATCTCACCGGACACAGAGCACATCAAAATAATATGAAAGATGCCAGCGCTGTAGCTCTTGTATTTGTGAAAATAATGAGAATGGTATTGTCATCTTTAGCAGCATTTGGCTTCCTTTTAATTCTCCTTATTTAATCTCCTTTCAGGAGAGGCTATACAACATTGAGGTGAAGGACGGACTGCCAGGTACATTCCCTGGATTTGAACGCTGGCTCTAACACTCACTAAATCGATGACACTGGGCAAGTCACTTAACCGCCCTGTGCTTCAGTTTCCTCACACATTTACAATGAAGAGAAGAGTAGCACCTGCCTCAAAGATTTGCTTTGAGGAATGCATAAAATATAGACTGTTTAGAGCAGGCCTAGCATGTGGTAGCTAATCAATAAAGTTAGCTATTATTATATTTCTGTGTGGGTAATTAGAATAGTAACACATATTTAATATAAAACAGTAGACAAAAAAATTGTTTTAAAGATTTATTTATTTATTTTTAGAGAGAGAGTGAGTGGGGTGGGATGGGCAGAGGGAGAATGAGGGAGAGTCTTAAGCAGACCCGATGCTGAGTGCAGAGCCCGACATGGGGCTCGAACTCACGACCCTGAGGTCACAATCTGAGGCGAAACCAAGAACTGGTCGCTTAGCTGACTGTGCCACCCAGGTGCCCCCAAAACTTTTTTTTAACGAAAAACACCCATTACCTTCCATATTCCCACTACCCACAGGCAATCTAAACATTTTAGGAAGGAAATGACAAGGTAATTGAGATAATTATTTGCCTATACAATATTTATTCTTCCCTTCTTCCTTAGTAACTACACCCTGATTTTGTTGTAGATAACAAACTATATGTCCTAGCCTTCTTTGCAAATAAGATTCAGCATGTGACTAATTCATAGCCAATGAGATAAAAATGCTCCTTAACAGTAGAATGGATAAATAAGTTGTTGAATGGAACACTATGCAGTGATGAGAATGGACAAACTATAACTAACTCAGCAACATGAATGAATCTTACAAACATAATGTTGAACAAAAGAAGATAGACACTACTGAATATATCCTCTATAATTCTGTTTATAGAAAGAACAAAAACCAGCCAAAATAATCCCTGCTTTAAGAAATCAGGGTAATGGTTACTTTTGGAGGGGTAGTGACATGGGGTGAGAAACATGGGTGGAGGCTTCTGGGATGCTGGTAATTTTCCATTTCTTAATTTTAGTGATGACTACATGAGCATGTTCAGTTTGTGGAAATTCACTGAGCCATATACTTATATATTCATATCTGCAAATATATTATATTTCAATGAATCTAAAAACTATGCAAAGCTCTGATGATAAAATTCCAAGCATCAGCCACCAAATAAAGAAGGCCTGGCAAAGTACTGGTTAAATAAGTGTTTGGAGGTTACTGCTTCATCTAGGGAGGAGGTTGGTCATGTACATAATACAGCTGAAGCTAGCTTATTCAGCAGTCCCGAGGAAAAGCTCTGCTAAGCAAATTTGCTTCAGAATGTAACCAGGAATTCAAGATGAAAGGGATATTTTCCCCAAAGTGAGAAACATCTCTATGAAGTCAGGAATCCAGTAGAGAGTCACTACACCCAACGTAGCCTAGTTCACTTTGTGAACTCTAAAGAAGGAATTTTACGTATGTTACCTCATCGAATCTTCACAAGAGCCTTGAGAAGTAGATATTGTTCCCTTCACTCTAGAGGTGAGGAAACGAGACTCCCAACACTTATGGGTATTATTAATGCCAGTCCTTGAGAAATGATGGGTATTATTAATGCCAGTCCCCTACCTTATTATCAAGTCCTGTATTCTGTTAGTTGCAAGTGATCATAACCCAATTCAAACTAACTTAAGAAAAAGGGGGAAGGTTGTTGGTCCCCAGGCCTGGGAAGCACAGGGATATAGCTATTTCTAGCATGACTGGATCCAGGGTCTCAGATTCTTTTAAGTTATGGTCTTACCACCTTTTCGATAGGCCTACTTCATGGGGCAAGACATTTTCCAGCATCCCCAGCTTTACATCCTACCAATCCAGCAATCCAGCAAAAAGCAACAGTCTGGAGAAGGCTCTGATTGACCCAAGTAAGGTCATGTGTTCGTCCCTGGACCAACTGATGTGGCCACATAGCTGGAGGAGATGTGAAATGCATTGCCATGCAAATCACATTAAATGAATTTCCCACAGGGAAAACGGGTTCTGTTCCCCAAAGGATGAGCAAAAACAACAGCTTTCCACTACATTGCCTAAGGAGGACTTCCTGGGCATCCAAAAATGGTTGACCAGTGACTATTTAAACATCACTATTTCTATGCACCTTCCATCTGGGTAGTGTTTCCCATCAAAGAGCTTTAAAATGAATATTCTCATTTAAGCCTTCCAATAAATACTGGGAGGAAAAATTGTTCTCATTTCACAGATGAAGGAACAGGCCCATGAGGTAAATAACTGATAAGGTTATACAGCCAGTAAGTGGACCCCAACTTGAAACCAGGTCCATCTTGCACCAGAGTTGTATTCTTTTCGCCATACCTCTCAGCCTGCCAACGTAGGGAATACTAAGTGGACTTTCTATACCGCATTAGTTTTTTGGTGTTTTTTTTTTCAAAGATTTGTATTTATTGATTGATTTAGAGAAAGAGAGAGCAGGGGGAGGGGCAGAGGGAGAGAGAGAATCTCAAGCTGACTCCACGCCAAGCACAGAGCCCGATTCGGGGCTTAATCTCATGACCCTGAGGTCATGACCTAAGCTGAAACCAAGAGTCGGACGCTCAACGAACTGAGCCACCCAGGCAGCCCCATATTTTTTTTTTAGTTATTTTTATTAGCTGTATTTAAAGCATGAGCATAGGCCATTGTTCAGGGATGCTCCCCAACAAAAGGATACCACAGTGCCTTTAAACTAGCAGGCTAGTGCCATTGGCTTTAGAGCATCTTTCTAGAAATCAAAGACCATCTTCATATTACCTCGCAATAAAGTGGAGAATCAAGGCCTACCATGGCCCTGTTACTGGCCTGCAGTGACCACTGGGTAGAATAGCCCACTGGCTTTTGTGCCGAGCCCAGAGCCTGCCCCCAGGACAATGCGCAGGGCTGCCTCAGACTGCTTCTCTCTGCTGGCCACACAGTCCCCAGCCTGGGGTGGCCAAAGGCCTTGCGAGCAATGGTCCCAGGGCAAAGGACCGTGTGCCGTTAGCTGTGTGTTGCTTCTGTTCCCTGTTCTATCTGTGCCCTGTAGCTGTCAGGCCGTGGTGCTTAGATTTCTCAGGCATGCTGCTGATGGTGCAGAAATTCCGAATGTTGTGAGGTTCTCGAAGCACTTACTGTTGAGACAGTGTCTGTGTCTAGTTTGTGAGTTCCATCTATTTGGAATTCTGAAAACTGAGGGCACATTCTTCAGGGTCAGTAGCGGCCCTTACATCATCAACAACAAACATTCCCCGAAAGCCTTTTATGTCCCGGGCTGTAGGCAACCACCTACGTGGTGTAACTGGGTCTCCTCCGGAGTCAGGCTCACCTTCTGACCACTTCATGTGCCTAGGAGGTGACACAGCCCCCATCCAGGTAAAGAGAGACACCGACGCATGACTAACCAGCCTTTAACAAGATGCTCCTCCGTGGCATTGAGACATGGGATTGCTAAATTTTGATGAGACAGAGGTAGTCAGAGGCACAACAAGCTCTCAAGTGGTGAGGCATTGCTGTAGGATACACAGGAGGTGAGGAGGAACCTGGGAAGAATTTATTGAATGTGCACTGTGTGTCCGACGTGGTGTAAACATTAGCTGTTGTAGGTCAGGTTCCTCCGGAAACAGACTCCAGGGTGAAGGTTCACTGGGAAGGGATCTCAGCAGCAGCATCTGAGAGGGATGAGGACGCAGGACTGGGCAGAGGAGGAAGTGGGGTGGTGATGCCAGGGCAGCGGGGGCCTCAGCCAGCCCGCCCCCACCCAGGAGCCTCTGGAGCTGAGATGGTCCCTCAGAGTTGCCCTAAACTGAGGCAAAGGGACAGCGGACCTTTGTGACCTGCCCCCCACACGACGGAGAAGTCATGGGATGCCTTGGCTGACTGTGGGGAGGCAGCGTAATGGGGGAAGGCAGGCTCTGGAAGAGGCTTAGCTGTAACAGTCAACAGCAAGGGGGGGAGGGTCCTGAAAGGGTGGTCTGGGCAGAACAGCACAGCTAACTAACACTACACTCTGTTGTTTAATCCATACGACACTGGGAAGTAGTTCTTTTAATCATCATTTTCAAACGAGGAAACTGAGCCTCAGAGAAGTTAGCCTGTCTAGGTTCACATACCCGGGATTTAAACAGATGAGACTGCATAAAAAATACATATACTTTTATTTAGGAAAAAAACAGATGGACATATGGAAAGGGAAGAAAGAGAGAGAAAGCAAACCATAAGAGACTCTTAATGATAGAGAACAAACTAGGAGGGTTGCTGGAGGGGAGGGGGTGGGGGATGGGTTAGATGAGGGATGGGGATGAAGGAGGGCACTTGGGATGAGCACTGGGTGTTGAATCACTGAATGCTACTCCTGAAACCAGTATTACACTACATGTTAACTAACTAGAATTTAAATAAAAATTTGGAGAGACAAAGAAATCTGTATACTTTCTATCACACTATCTCGCCTCAGAAAAGAAGGAAAAGGAAAAGCAGAGAGAGGATGGAGGAACCCTGGAGACGTCCCAGCCACTTCACAGTGTTGTGAGAAACAGATTAGGAGACGCAGATACAGTGATTAAGAAAGCAGTCTTTAGGGGCGCCTGGGTGGCTCAGTTGGTTAAGCGACTGTCTTCGGCTCAGGTCATGATCCTGGAGTCCCAGGATCGAGTCCCGCATCGAGTCCCGCATCGGGCTCCCTGCTCGGCAGGGAGTCTGCTTCTCCCTCTGACCCTCCTCCCTCTCATGCTCTCTCTCTATCATTCTCTCTCTCTCTCAATAATAAATAAATAAAAATCTTTAAAAAAAAAAAAAAGAAAGCAGTCTTTAGGGCACCTGGGTGGCTCATTCGGTTAAATGTTTGCCTTCAGCTCAGATAATCATCCCAGGTCCCAGCTCAGCGGGGAGTCTGCTTCTCCCTGTCCCTCTGCCCCTCACCCCTGCTCTCTCTCTCAAATGGACAAATAAAATCTTAAAAAAAAAAAAGAACGCAGTTTTTAAGACTATCCCAGCTGGCTTGGAATACCAGCTGCACTTCTTACCATTTAACTTCTCTGCGCCTCAGTTTCCTCCTTTGTAAAATGGAGATAATATTGCATATGCCTCAAGGGTTTTTATAAAGTTTAAATAAAACAATAAATGCAGTCCATGCCAGGGGCCTAGCACTGTGCCTGGCCTATAGGAAGCACCTGGTAAACATTAACTACTCTTATAACTCTCCCATTTATGGTAAATTTTAACAGTGCAAGAAAAGCTCTCTTTAGGATTCTGCCTCTCCCAGCATACCATATACATGGTCTCATCACCAATGAAGGCTCTAGATTGCTAGGTCCTGAATATTTTAAAAATCCAGTTTTTAGATGGTCAGGGTAACTCCAGAAATCTTGAAAAGGAGCCAAGTGCCAACCACACCTAACCCTTAACTGCATAATTCTGGAGGCAGAATAAATAAAAGAGAACAGTGAAAATAGCTCCTTCGTGTCTGCCAAACAAAATACCTTCTCGTGAAGTCAGCTTTTTAGAAACCTTGGACAGTGTATGAGTGGAGGGTATTCCGCTGTCAAAGAAGCCTCAGCTGAGTTTTGTAATCCAAATCCCACAGCCTGGGGAGAGAGGTCATTAACCTTGCTGCTGTGATTTCGCCACTACTTTCTCTGGACAACAGAGTACAGGGAGCTAACCCCTCAGTGCATGCTTCCTAGGTGTGTGGCCAGTATTTCATGACCACACCCCCACCCCCGAAGCCACTCGGTGACTCAGAGTGAGCTCTGCCTTCTGCTCCGTCTGCGCATCATGTAGCCAAATAAAAAGGGACCGACCCAGAAAGTTAAGTCCACTACCCCTTTTTTAAAATAATTTTTAAGGAGAAAATCATTCATCCAAGAGTAGTGGGTTATGTGGTGGCCTTCAAAATACTATGTTCACCTGGAACCTGTAAATGGGACTTTCTGTGGAAAGGGGGTCTTTGCAGCTATCATTAAGTTGAGGATATTAAGAGGAGATCATCGCGAATTATCTGGGTGGGCCTTATACAAGCAGGTATCCTTATAAAGAATGGCAGAGGGAGATTTGAGGCACAGAGAAGGCCAGGGAAGACAGGAGGAGAGGTTGGAGTGATGCAGTCTCCCCCAGGGAACTG
The DNA here is from genome assembly GCF_002201575.2 of Neomonachus schauinslandi. Lineage (NCBI taxonomy): Eukaryota > Metazoa > Chordata > Mammalia > Carnivora > Phocidae > Neomonachus > Neomonachus schauinslandi. Next base: position 150,445,332 of record NC_058406.1, read on the forward strand.
TGCAGCCCCCAGAAGCTGGAAGGGGCAAGGGAGGATTTGCCCCTAGGGCCTTCAGAGTGAGTGCAACCCAGCCAATACCTTGATTTCGGACTCCTGGCCTCCAGAACCATAAAAGAATAAACTTCTATTGTTTCAAGCCACCAAGTTGGTGGTAATTTGTCAGCAGCCACAGGAACCAATACACCAATTGTTTCTTATACGACCAATATCTGTACTACCCATCAAGGTGTTTACGATTCTTGAGGCGCCTGGGTGGCTCAGTCGTTAAGCGTCTGCCTTCGGCTCAGGTCATGATCCCAGAGTCCTGGGATCGAGCCCCACATTGGGCTTCCTGCTCAGTAGGGACCCTGCTTCTCCTTCCCCTGTGCCTGCCACTCGCCCTGCTTGTGCTCTCTCTCTCTGTCAAATCAATTAATAAAATCTTTTCTATTCAGTAAATAGAAAATACCAGTTTAAACAATATGATCTAATTTTTATTATAAAACAATATGTGACAACTATTCATTGGTCAAAGAGTGCACTATGTATTTTTCAGAATAAAGACAATAAAGACTTAGAAGGCTTTATACACATACATGCACCAATGGATAGGCCCCAGGTCCTGCCCTCTTGTCCAGATTTGAGGAAATCACTTCTGGGACTGAGCCAGTCTCCCTCAAGGCTCTGGAAATATCCAGTTCTTTTCCCTTCAATAGATCCAGACCAGAGATCAAAAAATTCAAATGTCCATAGGAGCCTGGCAGGTATATTTTTCAGAGAATTGGGCCTCATAAAAAATATTCAGGCATATTGGGGATGGTGGTGCACTGGGAAGAACATTACTTGTCTCAAACTGGAACTCCAACTCAGCTCACTGATTGTTGTCATGGAGGAGGCAGGTTGACTGTTACCAAATTTTATTTTTCAAGAGATACTGGATTCAATTTTTTTTGTATGAAACCCCATGTTTTTGAAATGTGGGCATCTAATTCAAATTCTTTTAAAACACTTTTTGGGCCACATGGAGGCTCAGATCTTCAGGTTTCCACTTGCAATTTAGACCTTGTATAGTCATTTGACTCTTCCCAGAGGGTAAAAGAAATGTCAGCTTTAGAACACAATGCCTGGGCTCCTTTGTTGAAAGAGATATGGAAAAATTCCTCTCATTCTTTGCTGATAAACCTACAGCCTTGAACACAAGATATAGTTAATTTTGTAATCAAGTTATTCTGCCACATGAAATTTTTCATAAATTGCCCCGCTAAGTAAGCATTGTGCCAAGGCACATAGGAAATGCTCCATGAATAGCAGCTATCATCTCTGATATGACTGGGTATGAATTTTCTCCTCCTCCTTTGGAGAGTCCAAGAGTAAGGATGGGGTAGGATAAGTGTGATGCCCAGAAAATGATGGAAGAACCTCTATTACTCATTGACCAAGCCTGCAGCCCTGTTCAAAGGCAAGTGGCCCTATTCTGTCCATTACCCTCAGTGCCAAGCAGAGCCATAGGAAAATTCCACTGTGCACCAAAGTCAACAGCTCTTAGCGTTCACTCTGGTCCTCAGCACCACTACACTACTCCCTATCGCCATTAGAAGTCCAGTCCCGGGCGCCTGGGTGGCTCAGTTGGTTGAGCGACTGCCTTCGGCTCAGGTCATGGTCCTGGGGTCCCGGGATCAAGTTCCGCATCGGGCTCCCTGCTCAGCGGGGAGTCTGCTTCTCCCTCTGACCCTCCTCCCTCTCATGCTCTCTGTCTCTCATTCTCTCTCAAATAAATAAATAAAATCTTTAAAAAAAAAAAAAAAAAAGAAGTCCAGTCCCTTGTGGGGCACATGGGAGCAGCTGGTCCACTTAGCCCCCTTCAGCCCTTGGAGTCCCTCTGTCTCTTGAACAACTCAACTCCAACACCACTAGGAGCCTGGGGTCTGGGGGGTGGGTGAGGAAAAGGCTTTTAATAAGCACTACCACCACCCAGACTGCTTGGAGGATTAGATCAGGGACCAAGAGAAAGAAATTTGTCCCTTTTTCCTCACTTCAGAAGACATAAACTAATCTCAGTGGATCAAGCTACCACATTATCATATTAAGGAGAAATGCTCCTAAAATCCAGACTTTGGGGTCTGTGCAAGAATCAGAAATCACTGATCTTTGGGCTGCCATTAGCAAAGTAGTGCCCAAGAATGTCAACAATAGACCAAAAGCATAAGCAAGAGAGACAAGAAGGCATTTTTATTGGGAAGAACTATGGGAATACTCTCACCACCCTGCACTCCTCAAACTTTTGGTCTACTGCATTAGGGGTAAGTCTCTTGGGCCAGGAAATATAGCTTCCAGGGCTGGGACAATGACTTGCTCCTGGTAGGGCTCAGTCAAGTTCTTTGCTAGATGGTCTCCAAGAATGTCTTTTTTTTTTTTTTAAGGTTTTATTTATTTATTTGAGACAGAATGAGCAAGAGAGAGAGAGAGAAAACAAGCAGGGGGGAGGGGCAGAGAGAGTGGGAGAAGCAGACTCCCCACCAAGCAGGGACCCCGATGTGGGGCTCGATCCCAGGACCCTGAGATCATGACCTGAACTGAAGGCAGATACTTAACTGACTGAGCCACCCAGGCACCCCTAGATGGTCTCTAAGAAGCTGTTTGAATGAGAGAAAGCCTTAATCTATCTGTTTCAGCTTCTTCCGTAAAATGTGACTAACATTAGCACCTCTGTCTGTTGCCAAAAACCGTTGTGCTGATCAAGAGAAAAATGCGCGTACTTTTAAATGTAGGCAACATGCTTGAAAATTTGCATTTTGAAAAGTTAGAAATGCCCTTGAGCAAACTGCCAACTCTTCACAGAACAAATAAAGGAACTTTTATTCTGTCCAGAACAAAAAGATCCTGGCTATTCCGTTAAAACTCTAACATAGCCTTGTAGTGTTATCTAAGAATTTGTTACACATTTCATAAACTTTCTTAGCTAGGATGACTCTGATTAGAGAGACAAATGTGGTTTAGGATTATGACATTTATTCCAAAATGTTTTTGAAACAACATGCGTTACCATACATTATAACTAGAGGTTCAAAATAAATAGTTATTTTAATGTTTATATAGGCTACATAATGACCATGCTGCCCATAGTTAAATACAAAAAGGCAAAGCAGTATTAGGTGCAATTATAATTCTATCAACTGTGGGTCTGGAATTTAAAACAACGACCACACTGACACCATCCATGTTGCCTCTGTTAGAGCTCAGGAGACGCTACAGTCTACTTTTCAAATTTCAGAGTTTAAGATGTTAGAACAATGCTTTCAACTGATCTTTTAGGCTTTCAATTTTAGGTTCACTTTTTTAAATTTAGCAATAATACTGTTAAAGTCAGTCGTTCCATGTTTTATGGAAAAAATAACTTGAAAAGATATTGGAATAATTACTATGCCCTATTACTTATGTGTTTTCCAGAACTTTTTAAGACACAATAAGAAAACAAAAGAATTATAGAATTTGAGGGACTCTAAGAGAACTAGTAGATTCCCTGATTTTACAGGTGAAGAAACTGGGCCCGGAGATCTGGGTGAACTGACCTGCCCAAATTGGTATAATTAAATTGGTATAATTAAATCATAGTCAAAGTTATTGCCAAAAGGGGCGCCCAGGTGGCTCAGTCGTTAAGCGTCTGCCTTTGGCTCAGGTCATGATCCCAGGGTCCTGGGATTGAGCCCCGCATTGGGCTCCCCGCAGAGCGGGGAGACTGCTTCTGCCTCTCCCACTCCCCCTGCTTGTGTTCCCTCTCTCGCTGTTTCTCTCTCTGTCAAATAAATAAATAAAGTCTTTAAAAAAAAAAACTTATTGCCAAAAAAGTCTATTGGTAGAGAATTCTGTCAGAAAAATGGGTATTATAGCCTTCGGCTCAGGTCATGATCCTGGAGTCCCAGGATCGAGTCCCATATCAGGCTCCCTGCTCTGCTGGGAGTCTGCTTCTCCCTCTGACCCTCCCCCCTCTCGTGCTCTCTCTCTCTCTCTAGTAAATAAAATAAAATATTTAAAAAAAAGAAAAATGGGTATTATAAATTAGTGTGTTTGTGCAAACACACCCCTCCTCTTACTGTGGATGGGTTATCATAAGGTCTATATAATATAATTGAGGAATTGATACATTTTGAACCTATAACAGGTGAACTTGAAGATCTCCTCCCTGAGTGTATAAAGTGAAACAAAGGGAACCTAATTAGGATGGGTCATCATGGACTATCCCAGAAATGGATGGAGCTGACCTAAGACCCAGGCTATGGTCATCCGTATCAGAATCACCTACAACAGTGGTATTCAAGGTTTGCCAGTCTGTTTGTCTATTGCCCATAATATCCTAAAAGAATTTTTTATCATAAGTTGATGTAGTTGAAACAGATGTAACTTGACATATTTTAAATATAAACATTCTAAAATAAAATGGTCACACCAAATTTTAAATGTATCTAAAGTAATTAAATGGTTAGTTGCCATCACACATCATACATTAAAAACAAAACAAAAACAGGGCGCCTGGGTGGCTCAGTTGGTTAAGTGACTGCCTTCGGCTCAGGTATGATCCTGGAGTCCCGGGATCGAGTCCCGCATCGGGCTCCCTGCTCGGTAGGGAGTCTGCTTCTCCTTCCTTCCTCTCATGCTCTCTGTCTCTCATTCTCTCTCTCTCAAATAAATAAATAAAATCTTTAAAAAAAAACAAAAACAAAAACAAAAACAAAGCCTAAACGATCCCTTCTTTGGCATTTGAAAATTCTACATCTTTCCTTTCCTCCTAAATCCTACACAGAATTTCTATAGTAACCTTTTATTTTCTGTTTACAATCTTTTATTCATTACCATATCATATTTCTTTGTAACAAAAGTATTAGTACAAATTGAATTCATAAATTTTTATTTTGTTTTCTGTGACAATTCTCTAGATGTTAAAATTGTTCTTCCGATTTGATTCATTATTACAATTCCTATTAATATACAATAATATAATGTAATATTTGATTAAAAATCACTAAACATAAAAAGTAATTTTTAATAGATACATGTCTTTCTTGACAAGATTAATGGGGCTTTCTTTTTTCAGTGAGATCATGATCCATTGCTAGATCCATGACTCATTGCTAGAATAAAATAGGGTTTTATATTCCTTGTTTTTTTAAATAAATGAAAATGCTGAGAAATTTTGTCACATGTTAAAAGTAGATAATAACAAGGAATTTTGCTATTGCAATGCTGATCAAGTTTTGAATTCCTTCTAAATTATATTTCAAAATCATAAAATGATATGTCATCAAAACTGTTGTTTAATGACCTATCATCTGGACTAGATTCTCCTTCAGACTGGTGAAAGCATTGAATTGCAAATCTCCTAATTTACAAAGGAATTTGTCACTCAGTCACTAGAGTCACCTGTTTTCTCTATTTCTGGAAAATCTACCAAAAAGACTTTACCAAGGCTCATTAAAGAACCATTCATTATACTTGCTACTCTTTCACTTAAAGGCAATATGTTTAATCTTTTAGAATTGCAGTTAGGAAACTCGTGTCAATCTTAATTTCATTGCACTTTAGCCAATTCTTTTTTTTTTTTTTCAGTAAAGTGTTCTTAAATATATTTTTATCAAAACTTGAAACTGCAGGTATATCATGTTCGAGTTATAAAAAATATATACCAAATAACCTAAAGAGCTAGTCCTCTTTGTCAAACCAATCAGCCTTTTTTACTTTCAGAAAAAGCCTGTCTTCATGTTTTAATCCAAATTAAAATGTTAATTCATATCTCAAAAACATTATAAAAACCACTGAGAAACGTCTTCAGGAAAGTACCATTTATGGTTACTTAAAAAGATTAAATTGATATAATTTAATTAATGTACCCATTTTATAACATGTTATAAATCATGATAAGCAAGATAAATCACCTTGCTGTTTCTCATTACTTGATTCTTTAAAAATGTAATATTATGTGTTACTAAATTTTTAAGTTACTTGTGAGGTGAGTAGTATTGTACAAGGTATAGTATTCCTCTGGGAAATCTATTTGTATTAAAGTCTCATGAAAACAACTGTGGACAAGTATTGACCAATGCCAGTATGGAGCCAGCCTTTCACAGAAGAGACCTTGTGTTCCCGACAAATTTCAGGATAACCCTAGTAGAGCTGGTGAAATAGCCATTTTGAAAGTTGAAGGATGAGACATTCCAATAGTTCACAGAGTAATCAAAGTTGATGAAAAAAATAACAAAGACATTAGGTTTCTGACTAAAAGATAACGATGACCCTGAATAGCCAGAGGAATATTGAAAAAGAACACCAAAGCTGGTCACATCACAATTCTGGACTTCAAGTTCTATTACAAAGCTGTAATCATCAAGACAGTATGGTACTGGCACAAAATAGATCAATGGAACAGAAGAGAGAGCCCAGAATTGGACCCTCAACTCTATGGTCAACTAATCTTCAACAAAGCAGGAAAGAATAGCCAATGGAAAAAGGACAGTCCCTTCAACAAATAGTCCTGGGAAAATTGGACAGCCACATGTTGAAAAATGAAACTGGACCATTTTCTTCCACCATACATAAAGATAAACTCAAAATGGATGAAAGACCTAAATGTGAGACAGGAATCCATCAAAACCCTAGAGGAGAACATAGGCAGCAACTTCTATGACCTTGGCTGCAGCAACTTCTTGCTAGATACATCTCCAAAGGCAAGGGAAACAAAGGCAAAAATGAACTCTTAGGACTTCATCGAGATAAAAAGCTTTTGCACAGCAAAGGACATTGTTAACAAAACCAAAAGACAATCAACAGAATGGGAGAAGATACTTGTAAATGACATAGCAGATAAAGGGCTAGTATCCAAGATTTATAAAGAACTTATCAAACTCTACATGCAAAAAACAAAAAATCCCATCAAGAAATGGGCATAAGACATGAACAGACATTTCTCCAAAGAACACATACAAATGTCCAAAAGATACATGAAAAAATGCTCAACATCACTTGGCATCAGGGAACTACAAATCAAAATCACAATGAGATACCACCTCACACCTGTCAGAATGGCTAAAATTAACAAGTCAGGAAACAACAAATGTTGCTGAGGATGTGGAGAAAGGGGAACCCTCTTACACTGTTGGTGGGAATGCAAGCTGGTGCAGCCACTCTGGAAAACAGTATGGAGGCTCCTCAAGAAGTTAAAAATAGAGCTACTCTATGACTCAGAAATTGCACTACTAGGTATTTATCCAAAGGATACAAACATAGTGATTTGAAAGGGCACCTGCACCCCAACGTTTATTGCAGCAATGTCCACAATAGCCAAACTATGGAAAGAGCCAAGATGTCCATTGGCAGATGAATGGATAAAGAAGATGTGATATGTGTATATATATATATATATATATATATAATGGAATACTATGCCATCAAAAAAATGAAATTTTGCCATTTGCATCGATATGGATGGCACTGGAGGGTATTATGCTAAGTGAAATAAGTCAAGCAGAGAAAGACAATTATCAAATGGTTTCAATCATATGTGGAATATAAGGAATAGCGCAGAGAACCATAGGGGAAGGGAGGGAAAACGGAATGGGAAGTAATCAAAGAGGGAGACAAACCATGAGAGACTCTTAACTATGGGAAACAAACTGAGGGTTGCTGGAGGGCAGGTGGGTAGGGGGATGGGGTAATTGGGTGATGGGCTTTAAAGAGGGCGCCTGATGTGATGAGCACTGGGTGTTGTGTGCAACTGATGAATTATTGAACTCTACATCTGAAGCTAATGATGTAATATATGTTGGTTAATTGAATTTTAAGTTTAAATAAATAAATAACATTTTTTAAAAAGGAGATAATGATGAAGTTGATGATAGAGGGGCTTATGCAAACAAGACCACAATTAGCTTGAAAAGAAAGACGTGGGAGGGAAGAGCTACAGGGTATGGTCACCCTATGTTGGTATGGTCACCATAATAATGAGTGACTATTCAAAATTCAAGTATGCCCTTTTGGCTGTAAATGGGTGCCTATGTGTTATTACTAAAACGTGAATCCTAAAAGATGAGAAGCAGCTCCTGGGACCAGATTGAAATGAATTCTGTTGAAAAAGATAAAAACTAATACATTTTAAATATCCCGCTCTCTGTATAAAAAGAAACAATGTGGAGAAGTTTTTTCTTGTTCAAACAAATGATTCATCAGGAAAAAAAAAAAAGATTCTTTTTCCTTTCCATCATTCCTTCTGTATTTATTAATTGTAATTCTACTATATATAATGATATATATATGTATATATATATAAAAGAGCTTTCTCTTCTCCCAGTTAATTAATGTGTTTAATTATATCAGTATAGAATCATGAATTCTTATTTTATTCTATGAGTTATAATCCATGTTTATCTTTATTTTGGTGCTCAAATTGTCCCAGATTTGGCAATTGGGGGTCCCTTCAGGTTCCTTTGGACATGCCCCTACCTTTTGTAAGGGATCGTTTACTGTCTGTCATGACACATGTTCTAGTCCTGAGTCAGGGAACTTAGTTTGGAAATTCACATTCAGTCCTGGCATATTTTCTTGAATTATTTATTTGATCATTTCTTCTCTTCTATTTTTTTCTGCTTTCACTTTCTTAAATTGTTATTAGTCAGATGTCTTAAATGATCCTCTAATTTTTTTCTGCTTTATTATAGAAATCACAAAACTGTGCAAAAGTAGAAAGAACAGGGTAGCAACCCCCATATGCCCATCACCCAGTTCCAATTAATATTTTACCTTTTTTAAAAAGCATATTTTTTTTTAAAGATTTTATTTATTTATTTGACAGAGAGAGACAGCTAGAGAGGGATCACAAGCAGGGGGGGAGTGGGAGAGGGAGAAGCAGGCTTCCAGCAGAGCAGGGAGCTCGATGTGGGACTTGATCTCAGGACCCTGGGACCATGACCTGAGCCGAAGGCAGACACTTAACGACTGAGCCACCCAGGCGCCCTGAAAAGCATATTTTAAAGTAAATCTCAGATGCTATGCCATAAATACTTCAGTATGTACTCAAGTAGATAAGGACCTTTTTTTTTAAGTTTTATTAATTTTTTTTTTTAGTAATCTCTACACCAACACGGGGCTCCAACTCAGGACACAGAGATCAAGAGTCACATTACTCTTCCACCGGAGCCAGCCAGGCACCCTGATAAGGACTAACTATATGCATCATTATTACATTAACAGTATTATCAATAATTTCTTTTTTTTTAAAGATTTTATTTATTTATCTGTCAGAGAGAGAGCACAAGCAGGGGGAGCGGCAGGCAGAGAGAGAAGCAGGCTCCCCGCCGAGCAGGGAACCCAATGCGGGGCTCGATCCCAGAACCCTGGGATCATGACCTGAGCCGAAGGCAGATGCTTAACTGACTGAGCCACCCAGGCATCCCTCAATAATTTCTTAATATCATGTAATACACAGTCCATGTTCATATTTCTCTGTTATTTTTTTAATATTTTTTTTCACAACTGGCTTAAAGTTCAAAGCAGGATTCCACGAAGATCCACATTACATTTCCTCCACCACCACACCCTATTTCTGTTTATATCATTTAGTTGTTGAAGATTCTAGGGCCCATGTGTGACCTTCTAGTTTTCTTATCTCTCTCCAATTACTTTTTGTCTCTTTTTTCCACAAATTTTTTCTTATTTATTTTTATTTAGATATAATTGACATATAATGTTACATGTTTCACATGTATAATGCAAAATGGATCACTGCAGTTAAGTCTAATTCACATCCATCACCATACATTGCTACAGATTTTCTTCTTGTGATGAAAATTTTTAAGATCTACTCTCTTAGCAACTTTCAAATATATAATACAGTGTTACTAACTGTAATTCTTTGTCATTTAGTGTACTTGCTGGGAGATTTCCTCAACTTCCAGTCTTTCTATTGAATACATTTTTGGTAAAGAAATTTAAAATTCATGTTTTCTCAATCTTCGCTGATCACAGCAATGTGTTCTTTTTTCGTGATACGCCATCTTATCTCTTCAAAAGCATTATTTACTTATTTAATTATTTTTCTGCCCTTGGGCATTGTCCCTACTTCGTCTGTGTTTGTTTTTTCCTATTTATTTGCTTTTTGTTTAAGATTTTATTTATTTATTTAAATGAATTTATTTAAATTTATTTATATTAAATCTGTGGTGCAATCTCTCCATCAGATGAACCTCCTACCTTGTGCTGGAAGGTGAAGGGGGCAAGAGGCTGTCAGCTGGCTTTTAGGGCTGGGGAGGCCATCTAGAGGTCTAATACCTCTTCTACAGATTTCCAACTAATCTCCATGGTTTGTCAGACCCTCCTTCCCCCTGCCTTTAGAGGCTTAGTATCTTCCACCCCTGAAATTTTCAGAGGTTCAGTGGAATGAATCTGCTTGTTCCCTATTGGCTTTATTCCTTGCAATTACTTAGGTTCTCTGTTTTCCAGTCTCCGAACAGTTACATATTTGTTGATTTCTATGGGTTCTTACACTATTGTATGTATATTTATGTGTGTCTGTGTGTGTACTTTTAGATTTTTGTCTTTTTTATTCCTTTACTATTCATTTAGTGGGATTTCAGAAGCAAGTGAAGACAAACATGTATGTTGAATCTGTAGTTTTACTAGAAATCCCTCATATTGCTTTTTTAAAAAGATTTTATTTATTTATTTGAGAGAGAGAACAAGCAATGAGGGGCAGAGGGAGAAGCAGGCTCTCTGCTGAGTATGGAGCCCAACTCGGGGCTCAATCCCAGGACTCCGGGATCATGATCTGAGCTGAAGGCAGAGGCTTAACTGACTGAACCACTCAGATGCCCCCCTCATATTGCTTTAAAAAAAAAAACAAAAAACTTTCAAAGCACCTGGGTGGCTCAGTCGTTAAGCGTCTGCCTTCGGCTCAGGTCATGATCCCAGGGTCCTGGGATCAAGTCCCACATCGGGCTCCCTGCTCGGCGGGGAGCCTGCTTCTCCCTCTCCCACTCCCCCTGCTTGTGATCCCTGTCTCGCTGTGTCTCTCTCTGTCAAATAAATAAATAAAATCTTTAAAAAAAACCCTTTCGTTTATTTTTTTAATTGAAATTTAATTGACATAATTTTATATTAGTTTAAGGTATACAACATATTGACTTGACAATTCTTTGCTTACTCATTGCTCACTGTAAGTATAGTCACCATCTGTCACCAGGCAACATTATTACAGTATTATTGACTATATTCCCTATGCTGTACTTTTCATCTCTGTGACTTATTTATTTTATAACTAGAAATTTGTGCCTCTTAATCCCTTTTATTTATTTCACCCATCCCCCCACCCAACTCCCCCCTGGTAACCACCAGTCTATTCTTATATTTAAGAGTCTGTTTTTCTGTTTGTTTGTTCATTTGTTTTGTCTTTTAGATTTCACATATATGTGAAATCGTATGGTATCTGTCTTTCTCTGCCCGACTTATTTCACTTAGCATCATACCCTCTAGGTCCATCCAACCTGGCCTGGTCTTGGTTCAGTTAATTAGCCAGGGATTTTACACTCTTGGCAAGATCAGGTATATTATGAAAAGTTTGTTAAAGTCCCTATGGTCATTCTCCATGATGATGTGGTCAGTTACAACTGCATTATAGGTGATTTGTCCAACACATTTCTCATCGTTAAAGGGGTAGTTCGAGTGTTCGACATTTATTTAATCTCCTTTATAAGGCCATGCCCGACCACACAGGGAGCTTGGTAGATGGTATTGCAGTACTCTCTGTGGTTTTAGGCAAAAACAATTCTTTTAACAATGGTTCCCAATGCAAACATAGTGACTCAAAGGGCCACATGCACCCGAATTTTTATAGCAGCCATGTCCATAATAGCCAAACTATGGAAAGAGCCCAGATGTCTATCGACCCATGAATGGATAAAGAAGATGTGGTGTGTATATACAATGGGATATTACTCAGCCACCAAAAAAATGAAATCTTGGGGCGCCTGGGTGGCTCAGTCGTTAAGCGTCCGCCTTCGACTCAGGTCATGATTCCAGGGTCCTGGGATCGAGCCCCGCATAGGGCTCCCTACTCAGCGGGAAGCCTGCTTCTCCCTCTCCCACTCCCCCTGCTTGTATTCCCTCTCTCACTCTGACTTTCTGTCAAATAAATAAATAAAATCTTTTAAAAAAAATTGAATCTTACCATTCTCAATGATGTGGATGGAACTAGAGAGGATTATGCTAAGCAAAATAAGTCAGTCAGACAAAGACAAATATATGATTTCACTTATGTGTAATTTAAGAAACAAAACAGATGAACATAGGGGAAGGGAGGGAAAATAAAACAAGACAAAATCAGAGAGGGAGACAAACCATAAGAGACTCAACCATGGGAAACAAACTGAAGGTTGCTGGAGGGGAGGGGGGTAGGGGGATGGGGTCACTGGGTGATGGGCATTAAGGAGGGCACTTGATGTAATGAGCACTGGGTGTTATATGCAACTGATGAATCACTAAACTCTACCTCTGAAACTAAAATAAATAAATAAATAAATAAATAAAAATGTGGTGCCAAAATAAACACTTCAAAGGAAAAACAAACAAACAAACAATGGTTCCCAGCATCACAAAACTTTTTGAAAGGATTCATTCACTGAGGTCGTAATATGTACCAGATACTATTTTAGGTACTGAGAAAATAATGGCGATCCCCTCAAAGAAAGACATGGTGACCACCTTCATGAAGCTTATATTCTTAAGGCGGAGACAAGTGAATCAAATAGTCACAGATAAATATGAAGTTAAAACTGGAACAAGTTCTACCCAGGAGACGTACACAGTGCTATGAAATTGTATGATGAGAGATTTGATCTAGTTACTGTAGGTTGCAGAAGAAGGGGAGGTCAGGGAAGTCTTCCCCATGAAAATAAAAGGTGAGCTGGGATTCAAACAATGAGTGGGGTTTTATCAGTCAAGGGTTGGATAAGAAAACAAAGCCCATACCGGGCAGCTCACTAGAGGAGATTTAGTTTAGGAGATGGGTTATGAATTACTAGGGTGTGAAGGGCAAACAGGAGAGTGAAATAACTGAGAGATTAGTAAGGCCGGAGGCTGCAGTCACCTCAGGGCTTGGGGTGACATGGTAGTGCACCCAGGAACCAGGGCTAATGGAGGGTTGTCTGCAGCTGCTGGAACCATAGCAGTGATACAGGCCCTGCTAAGAGATGCTTCACAAGCTGCTCAGGGAGGGGTTCCCCGGCTTTTTCCCTCCCTTCTGCCCTCTAATTTTCTGCCAGTGCTTTCCAGTGACCAAATACGGCTAGAATCCAATTGGAAAGGAAGCCTGGAAAATGGAGTTTGCAAGGGCCAGCCCCCTACAACACAGAGCAGAAGAGAGGGAGGAAGTAGTTCTGGGCAAATAACGAAGGCAAAGCCAGTGGGGGGGGAAGAGGCTGAGGGAGCAGGCAGGGGATAGCATTCAGAGGGGTGACAGGAAGAGGCTCCACGGCTAGCGGGGACACCACACAATTGAGAAATATGACAGAAGGCAAAGAGCAAAACGAAGTTGCCAGGAAGTAGGGCCAGACCAGGCGGGTACAGCAGGCCATCTTAAATTGTGGGCTTTAGATTTTTTTTTTTTTTTTTGAGAGAGAGAGAGAGAGAACAAGCAGGAAGAGGGGTAGAGGGAGAGGGAGAAGCAGACTCCCTGCTGAGCAGGGGCCTGACTCGGGGCTCCATCCCAGGACCCCGGAATCATGACCTGAGCCGAAGGCAGACATTTAACCGACTGAGCCACCCAAGCACCGCAAATTGTGGACTTTAATGGAAAAGCAATGAGATGCCAGTAGTGTTTTAAGCATGGAGTCATTGTAACTGACAACTATATTTGAAATGAGAAAAATAATTCTCAGTTATTCTGCAGAGTTGAGTCTATATACATTCAGCGGGAAGATATTATGAACACTAAGGACTAGTAAGATAAAACAAAACTTCATTGAGCCTCCTAATCACCATAATGGGACATCAGATCAAACTGGCATGTAGACAGGGAGTTGGGACCACAAAACATGATTCTCCATACCTAACTGAAGGCCTCTGCAACAGTAGTTGTAGCATTTCTGAGCACCTACTATGTGCTATGGAAGGGGCTCAAGGAAAAGAGAAGAAAATCAATAATGATCCTATGAGATAGGTACCATCATCCCCAAGTTACAGATAAACAATCAGAACTCAGGAGGAGTGTTCGAGGTCACCAGCTAGGAAGTGACGGAGTCGGGATAAGAACTCAAGTCTTCCTGATTTCAAAGTCTAACTTTTGGCTGTGATACAGTCAGTTCCTTAGGCACTCCACTGGTAGCTCTGAGGAACCATCCTTAATGCCATCCAGGTTGAGGTGATAAAATATGGCTTCCTGCACAGAAACCGTGCTTTCTGCTCTACTATTTCCCTGGGCCAGGCACGGGGCACGATAACAAACAGAAGCAGAACACCCGAGTGGTTGCCATTTCCTTACTTAAAATGGAACAACCACAAAACTGATGAGGAAAAAACATACTAAGGACCCAATGACTCAATTCTGGTAGAAGGCTGGCAATCAGCTTCTCTGAAAATGTAGCGGGGGAGATGAATCTAAGGCAAGGAGCAGCCAGCAGGGGTGACTGCATTCTGGACAACGGCACTAAGAAGAACACCATATTATGTAGGCCTGGACAAATTACCACAAAGCCAAGTAGCTATGAAGAATTTATGGCTCAAGAGGCCTCCCAGTCTTTTTTTTTTTAAGATTTTATTTATTTATTTTAGAGAGAGATTGAGTGCACAAGCAGGGGGAGGGGCAGAGGAAGAGGGAGAAGGGAAGCAGACTCCCCACTGAGTGCAGAGCCTGACAATAGGGGACTCGATCCCAGGACCCTGAGACCATGACCCCAAGACGATGACCTGAGCCAAAACCAAGAGTCAGATGCCCAACCGACTAGGCCACCCTGGTGCCCTAAGTCCTCCCTGTCTTTGAATGAGGTCCTTGACAATCTGATGAGATGCCAGATGGTTGGAGACCAGCGTGAGGCAGGGCAAGAGAATCGAGTATTCACACACGGGGTTGTGGACCAGAGAGAGATGGCTGAATCTGGAGGTAGTGGTGGGTTTGATGTCTGAGCTGGTGTGGGCAAAAACAAGTAGAGATGACCAAAGGTGGTCCCCAGTGCCTCCAGTGTCAGAGGCTTGTTTTGTGGGATAGCAGGTAGACTAACTTGATTTATAGGGCAAGGGTTGGGCTGGACACTTCTAGTCTAAACCAGTGGTTTTCAAACTTTTAAAAGCAGTGAAACATTTTCTCCACAGGAAATCTTAAGTGGAAGTGTAAATACCCCAAAACAAATAAAGCGGACTTGCTCTGGTGGGAGGTGGCGGTGCGACCCCAGATCCTGCCAAGTTAGATCTGCTTCTCCCCTCGCAGGCCCCCTGATGGTCACACACCCAGATGTTGAAGCAAAGACGATTCATAAAAGCAGTCAGAATCTTCTCTCCTCAGAAGTGAGATGAACCCAGTTCTTAAGTATACAAAGTAACTAGAATGTCTGTTGGACGAAATCCCAAAGGGAAAACTGAATTAGCACACCAATAATCCTTTTCAGCCCCCACGCCCCCCGTAATTTAGCTGGTTAAACCTTTTCCTCGGGGCCAAACAGCTAGTCTGAGCCAGGTGGGCTTACACGCATGAAGCAATTCAGAGTTTACTACCCAGAGATGAAAGAGAAACGCCTGCCAACGTCTTCTGCTCATCCACACGAAGTTCCCAAGAGCACAGCTCAGCCCTCCTTCCTTCCTGCTCCAAATACACAGAGGAGAGGCCAGCCCTGCACGACTTCAAACAGAGCGCCCCTGCAAGCCCTCTCCCACAGATTACACCGAAGCAAGCCAAAGCGAATGCAACTTCTTTACCAGTTTCATAAAGGAATTGCCTGGGAACCATTCCTTTTCAGACCTAATTATAAAGTCAGTTTTAAATTACAGAACGAGATGGTTTGAAAGGCCGCGTTCAACAAGCAGAACAAACAAACACGCGAAAATAAAATGCAGTGGGCTTTTACCCGGGGGAGGCTGCCAGTGACAGCAGGAACGGCTCTCTTTCCCCGAGTCGGGGGGTGCCCTGGAAAACCTCATACCCTGCCAGGAGACAGTTCTCAAAGCCTCCCTTTACGAAGCACCCCCATAATAAATAAATAAACTACATTTCCCAGAAGTCTCTTTGCTATAGCCTGGGGCTATAGTTTCAACTGCTCTGTAATTGTCCAAAAAAAAAAAAAAAAAGGTAGAACTGTTTCAACGTGACAACCTTTTGACATAGAGTTGACTCAGCTCATTTCAGATCTCATTTTTATCACCAGTTTCCTTGGGCATGTTTTTAAAGATAAAAATACCAAACTATTAGGCTATGCCAGGATCAGCGGCACTTAACAGAGCAGCAGTCCAGTGCTTTTTACACTCACTGTACACGTTACACTTCATTCAAACGTTAGCGTGCGTCAGAATCTCCTGAAGGGCTTGTGAAAACACAGGTTGCTGGACCCCACCCCCTGATTCAGTGGGTGCGGAGGGCATCCCAAGAAATGATGATGATGATGCCAATGCTGCTGGTCCCCCATCACATTTTAAGAAGCACGGATTTAGATGATCTACATGGCCTAGGTCAAAACTTTGGGGGAAGCAGACACACCGTTACTGATTTCTACTTACTCTGATTTCTACACGCCTGGAACTAGCGGTCTCTGTGGAAATGAAGACCCTAGCCTTCCCTAGCAGTGCTGGGAAGGGTGAAAAGCAAAGCAAGGAGTTCAGGAAGATCCAGAAACTGACAGTGTCTGGCTCAACGCTTTTCATTTTCCCAGTAAGGAAATTCAGGCTTAGAGAGAATCTGTTTGTGCAAAGTCTCCCAGCGAGTCTGCGGTTGTACTGGCACGAAGAACCCGGTGTCGTGCATGGCTCCCTCTCCGGCAGTCTTGCCAGCGCTGGAGTGAGAGGAGACCAGGCAAGGATCTGGGCAGCCACCGCGACTCTGATTCATACCAACTTCTCCACTGACCCCTACCTTGTCGTTGTCTCTGCCCTAGCAGAGGTACGATCCCTCTGCTCAGATCCCCAGCCCAGGAATTCCTACCCTCCCTTCCTTCTTTATTTAGCTCCTTTATAGCCTAAGGCGGGCAAAGTCGGGCAGCCAAATAACCACAACAGCCTTTAGTTACGATATGTAGGGGGGTGAATTAATGAATGTAGAGCCATTTATTTACTTTCCTATCTACCTTGTCTAAGCGACAGCAAGCAATGAGAGAATCTTTGCAAACACCAACCAGACCCTACGCATCAATCTGCTACTCTGTGATTATAAAGAAATCAGCCTTTAAGAAAAATAGTTCAGGTGCACCAATCACTCCTACCAGCCACCAGGGGTCACATAAATAGAAGTTTTCACTAGACCTTTCTAATTCACAAACCTACCCTCTTCCTCCCCAGTCCTTGGTCACAACACATAATTCAGCAGCTAGAATCCCTTGAAGAAAAGAAAACACCTATAAAACTAGTTTTTTTTGGTTTTTGTTTTTTTGGGTTTTTTTTAATTCCAGAGACATGAAACCATTTAGGAGTTTAGGCCAGGGTTCACAACAATCCATTATCTGAAACTTAGATATTTAGATAAACTGTTATTTTGGTAAAGATAAATACCACTCAGCTAGGCATTGTGTTTGTCCTTGAATTGAAGTACAATCACATTTTATTATCTTAGCCTTGAGCATGGTTATCAATGCCAATAACTGAGAGGCTTCATTTGAAAGATGACCTGCTGTCCAGCTTGCAAATGCCTTTATTCAGTAAGCAGGGGCTGCTGAAAGCACACAGGCTTATCCACTCTTGCACAAGCGAAAAACTTCCCAACACTTCTTAAAGGTACCAGCTAAGAGACTCTGGCCAGTCAGCCAGGGCTGGGCCTACAAGCATAACCGTGACCTGCTGAGCCTTTTGCATCTCAGCGCCGATGTTGAATTGGCCAGAGAAAGTCGGGGCAGCCCCAGGAAAAACAGACTAATTCACTTACCGGAACTTTCCTGAAAGAGTCTTTTAAAAGGCATTTAAGGCAGCCCAGGTGCACTTATTTTCTTCTTAAATCTCATTGCTTTGTCAGGTATTCTCACTTATGGTGTTAATATTTTTTATGGGCAACATTAACTTTTCTTTGTTGCATTATAAATTATAATAGAAACCTACAAAACATATTTAATTTTATGATAATTAATGGTTTCTAGATAGATTCCTTTAGATGTGGAACATCTAATATCTGTGCTATAGTACTTTGGTTACATATTTGGAGAGAGAGATATATATATATATATGTATATATATATATTGCTATTTAGGTTGCCTGGAATTTTGTTACAGATTTTGTAAGCCATGCATATTTTTTCTTTACCACGGCCATTTGTGTGTGTGTGTGTGTGATATAAACATTGCTCAGATATAAACAGTAATAATTGGTTAGTAATTGAACAGTAGTAACTGGTTTAATTCAGCATGTCATGCTGTTAAAAGACTTCAGCTGTCAACTGCTTCCATTATAAAAATGGAGGTGGGAAGATTGGGATCCAGAGGGAAAAGAAATTGCTTAAAGGTGGAACTTCATAATGTGAGGGGCAGGAAGTTGGACTCAAGTCATCATTCAGGTGAAAATTGCCAATAACCTGAATAAATCTAGGAAATACTCTGTGGTACTTCCCCAGACTTTGAAAGCACTCAGGTCACAAACACTATAGTCCTAGCACGACAAAAGACCTCCCTATGCCAGGGAATTAAAATGAGTGCGGGGGCCATACTTAAAGGTAAATATTGGGAGTAGGCAGCTGTTTGCATAATGTGATTTTAAGTGTGACAGGCATGCACCCCACCCAAAAAATTGCTATGCCACAGACCAACCCAGGTCATGGATGCCTGCAATTCTGCCATTAAGGAGTATTTCCATCCCAGTCAAAACTCAGGAATCTTCCTTGATTCCTCTCTCTTGTTCTCTGACCCCATTCAATCAATCACAGATTCCTCCTACATAGCTCTTGACTCTGCCCCTTTATCTTCATTCCCTCTGACAGTGTGATAGCTCAGGTCACCGTCAACTCCTGCCACGTGTCTGCATGGCCTCCTGACTTGTCTCCGTGCCTTCATTCTGTTCTCCACACTGCAACTAATGTGATCTTTTAAGATGCAAATCTGATTATGACAATCCCCAGCTTAAAAGCATTAGCTGGCTCCTCAGAGCCTGGAGGATGAAATCCAGGTTCCTTAACAGGGTGTACAAGGCCCATGTGGTCTGGCCCTTGCTGAGGGCTCCAACCTCACCTCCTGCCACTACCTCCCATCAGCACACTCACCCTTTCTCGGTCCCTCCTTCTTGCCTCCAGGGCTTTGGACACAACATCCCCTTTGCTTAGAACACTCCCTCCCACTTTCTACTCTTCTTCTCAAAGAACTACATAACCCTAAATTTATCCCTATTTTAGCACTTCCTTACCATGTTTTACCCATTTGACTGTCTGATTTTTTCCCAATTAGCATATGTATTCCCTGAACGCCGGAATGGTCACTGATTCACTACTGTACTTCCAGGACTTGACACAACGTTGGTCCCATAATAGTCACTCAATGAATATTTGCTGAATAGAGGAACAAGTGAATTCTATTAAAGGTCTTGGGTTCTATTAACATTCTAACTTGGGGAATTTACACTTTTGTGTGATTTTCCTTATTCCAGCTGTCTGAAGATATGTTTGAGAGGGTTAATGAAATAAAGGCAGAACTGGCTCTGAAAAACCAGGGGACAATAAAAAGACAATGACTAGCCAAGAGGAAAAGGCACTGGCAAGGAAGGAAAGGACAGGTACTAGTGGAGAGGTTAGAAGGGCCCTTCATGGGTATAAAGAAAATGGCAAGCAAAACTTGAGTTTGGCCCTTGATTTCGTCTCTGAGGCCACCACTAATGAAAGGTTGGTTCCATGGGTGGGTTCAACATCAAGATACCTGCCCTTGGTCCAGTGGCTTCACCTGGGGTTAGCCCAATGGCTATGCCCTATTGCCAGAACTATACCATGGAGAAGCTACAAGGGCAAGGCGTAGAGGACTGGACAGACAGACTTGTTTCATCTTGGCCAATTTGACTGAACTTGTCTAGACGGAGATGGCTACTTTTTGCTTATCACGGCCATTCAAAGAAGCATTCAAATTTCACCAACCCATACTTCATATATATCCATCCCCAACCACACTCTTTTATCTCTGATCAGTGTAGAAGAGGATAATATGTAACATTAGTTGGTTTATTTTCCTACTAACCTCAATCAATCACTCAGTGATGTTTCTGGGCAAAGGAAAAAATATCTTCTGCCCCCCATAGCACTATTAGGAGCATTCTTCAAGCCTCAGCCATGACCTTCTGACTTTTTTCCCTCTGGATTCTTAGTGAATTAGTTCTATATTATGGCTCTCACTCTTGGAGTTGGGTACCATACTAATGATTCCCAAATCTAAAACATCCACCCTGATCTTATCAACAGACTTCAGGCCCACGTTCTTCATAGTCTATATGACATCTTTCTTTGATTATCTCACCAAGGGCTCCATAATCTTGCCCTCAGAAAAAAAAAAAAATTGATCCACAGCTGCAACATTCTTATTTTCACCAGCGGTATCACCATTCTCCCAGTCACGTGTCAGAATACTCCACTCCTCCCACTAGCACATCAACCACCTCTTCCTCAATGAGTCCCACCTTGACTACTCCATTTAAAATTGCAACTCTTGGGGCGCCTGGGTGGCTCAGTCAGTTGGGCAGCTGCCTTCAGCTCAGATCATGATCCTGGGGTCCTGGGATCATGCCCCGAGTTGGGCTCCCTGCTCAGGGGGGGAGCCTTTTTCTCCCTCTCCCTCTGTCCCTCCTCCCTGCTCATGCTCTCTCTGTTTCTCAAATAAATAAATAAAATCATAAAATAAAATTGCAAATCTATAGCCCCAGGATTCTTGATTTCCCCCTCACCTGCTTCATTTGCTTTATAGCACTTATTACTCTCTGCCATACTACATAATTATCTATTAACATTCCGTCTCTCCCCAATATTCACTAGAATGTAAACATCACTGAAGATAGGAATCGTGTCTGTTTTTATTCACTCATGTCAACCTAGTGCCTAGAACAGTCCCTAACACACAGGAGTACTCAATAAATATTTGTTGGGGGCACCTGGATGGCTCAGTCGGTTGAGCATCCTACTCTTGGTTTCAGCTCGGGTCATGACCTCAGGGTCGTGAGATAGAGTCCCACATAGGGGTCCCTACCAGTGAGGAGCCTGTTTGAGATTCTCTCTCTCTCTCTCTCTCTTTGCCCTTCTCCCACCCCCCTGCTTGTGCTCTACCTCTTTTTGTCTCAAATAAATAAATAAATCTTTATTTAAAAATTAAATAAATAAATAAATATTTGTTGAATTAATTAATCCACTCCACAAGTATATATAATAAAGAATATATTATAAAATATCTCTCCTATAAGTAGAACTTAAGTTCCATGAAGTATGGGACTTGGTTTTGTCCATCGTTGTGTCTTCAAAACCTAGATAGTGCAGGTATCACAGGTATTCAGTAAAAATCTGTTGAATAGGGGTGCCTGGATGGCTCAGTCGATTAACCATCTGCCTTCAGCTCAGGTCATGATCTTGGGGTCCTGGGATCGGGCCCCACATCATGTTCCCTGCTCAGCGGGGAGTCTGCTTCGCCCTCTCCCTCTACCCCTCCCTCCCACTCTCTGTCTCTGTCTCTCTCTCAAATAAATAAAATCTTTTGTTTTAAAGATTTTTATTTATTTGACCGAGAGACACAGCGAGAGAGGGAACACAAGCAGGGGGAGTGGGAGAGGGAGAAGCAGGCTTCCAGCAGAGCAGGGAGCCCGATGTGGGGCTCCATCCCAGGACCCTGGGATCATGACCTGAGCCAAAGACAGATGCTTAACGACTGAGCCACCCAGGCGCCCCTAAATAAAATCTTTTTTAAAAATAAAGATCTGTTGAATAAATGAGTGAATGAGTAGGAATTCACTGAGTTCCAAGTACTAAGCTAGGTGCTTAGGGATTCAAAGATAATTTAAACAACTAACTGTCATACCCTGGGAAGGAGAGATGTGATAGAAGTAGGAACAAAATGCCATGGAGGCTGAGGAGTAACAGCACTGAAGTTACTTCTTCACACCTGCGTCTTGACGACTTAGCTGTTCATCTTGCTCTATATGCCAGGTAAAGCCCTAGAGGGAATGAAAGTGTATGGTATGGGGCAATGCTTCTCAAATGTTACTTGCATACGAATCACCAGGGAATCTTGCTCAAAATACAGATTCCAGTTCAGTAGACCTGAGGTGAGCCCTAAGATTTTACATTTCTGACAAGGTCCCAGGTGAGACTGGGGCTGCTCGTGCTCAACCTCACATTGAGTAACAAGTATACTCCACCAACTCAGCACCCATTCTCCCTTATTTCTTTTTAGTGGACTCCAGTTTTGTTCATGTATCTAACCGTCTCTCCCCCAGAACTCAGAGGAAGTGGTCTTAGTGTCAGCCCAGGGTTAGACAGGATTGAGCTCAAAGCTTCTTCTGGCTGATTCCTGGGTGAGAATAGGGATAGGAACTAGGGGTTCATAGGCTATGTTTAGGGGAAAGGCTTCTCTTTCCCTTCTACTTTCCTTAAACAAGGAAACCTGTGCTTGACCACTACAGGCAGCCATACTACCTGAAGAGCATCATCTTAAGATAAAGCCAATGCCAAGGGCGCTGAGTGGAGAGAGGGAGAGAACTGGGGTTTTTAAGGATATCACTTACCTGCTGACTGCACTGAGCCTAGAAGTTAGTCTACCTGTGATCTGATCTAACATATGTCCTTACGGTTTAAGTCAACTTGAGGTCAAGACTTCTTATTTGCAGCAGCAATCATCCTAAGGGTTACATGTGACCTTTTTTAAAGGCAATAAATATTTATTGAACACCTACTATGTCCCAGGAACCATCGTAAGGAAGCAAGACAGACATAATCCCTATCCTCATGAAGTTTATAATCCAGAAGATAAGTTAATTTGATAGAGTCTGAGTTGAGATTAATAAAATTTCATTTTATATATTATTTATTTCCTTGGATGCAGAGTACTTCTCCTCCCCTGGCTCTGCCTCTGAAATTGTTCTTATTAATCATCTATTGCCCTGAAACAACTGCCCTAATCTTAAATCAGAGCTTTGTCTTCTCACACTTGAAAAATTGCAACAATACCCTGATACCCTCCTTAGATCTAATATACAAACTAGGACCACCTCAGTTTTCCTAAACCATTACATTCACAGGGCAAAAATCTCCAGAAACACTCTTTGCTTACAGCAGAGATTTTCAAGCTCATTTTATTAAGGCAAGAAATGATTTCTTCAAAGGCAAAAAGTTTCTTGAACAGAGTCTTCATGTCTAAAATGAATAAGGCAGTGTTATGCCGTGGAAGGAGGGAAGGGTCAAGGGGCAACCACCCAGCAGCTTCACCTGCCCACCACACCCAGCCCCCTGAGGAGTCACAAAGTTCAAGAGCTACCTTCATTCCACATGGTTTCACAAATACTGATCTTGTGGTAGGATGAAATTCCATGTGATAGTAATCTGCTTCTATTATCTGCCCCCATTCTTGATTCACTTGAGTCAGTTCTAGCTCAGTTCTAGCCTCCTAGTAGGTATTAAATGAATACATACTTGGTGAATGGATATTAAAGTAAATATTAATTAGTTCCTTCTAAAGCATGCTTATATGATCACCACAGAGCGTCAACACATGAGCTCAAAGAACTATATTAGGAATCAGGAAATGTGAACTCTTCTCCCAGGATCGCTACTAGGTAACTGTGTGCCGTACTATCTCCTGGGCCTCAGTTTCTGATTAAATTATTTCTGAGGAATGATGTGAGGGATGGTCTTCAAGTTTGCTGAGAGAAGAAGTACTCAGATTACCAGCCTGCCATTTGGAAGTGGGGTCCACAATAGGCAAAGAAGATTACACAATCCCCAAAGAAGGATCTAGGGCATTCTCCATGTCCCCGGCTGTATTCTGGGTCCCTGGACTTCCAAGCCAGGGCCATAGGCCAGGCCTCATGGAGAGGCCTGACACGGAGCATGACTGACGACCTTTCTTTGTGTGAACTCATCATCATCAGTTTATCCCCATCCAACGGACTCTGCCGAGTCTCATCGCAAACACTGTCAAAGGCAGTTAAACTCCCACATATCCAGTTTACACATGATAGTCTTTGGCTTGGACAGCAGTCCCTGGTGTAATCTACTGGGGCCAAGGTTTCAGGCTTGGTTTCACTCAGGGAATACTCTAGCAACTTTATGTAGGAAAGTGGCCCAACTGGTTTGGGCCACTCTTTTCAGAAAGGGGGCTGCTGGTCTGGCACAGAACTTGTGTTCTTCTCTCTCTTTTTCCAAAATGTTTTATGTTGTTTGACCAAATACCGCCAACCCTCATAAAAAACATGAAGAAATATGCATTATGAATAAAAGATTAGCAGAATGAAACTTAATCTCCCTTCTCAGTAGGCAAGTATATAGATGTAGATCTAGAGAAGAGGGAAACTATACAAATGCCTAAAATGAACTCCCTTGAAGACCTTCTGGGATCCAAAGACCTCAAACATAGGACAGTATTGCATCAGTATTAAAAAAAAAAATCACATTTTGGGGCGCCTGGGTGGCTCAGTCGTTGGGCGTCTGCCTTCGGCTCAGGTCATGATCCCAGGGTCCTGGGATCGAGCCCCGCATCGGGCTCCCTGCTCGGCGGGAAGCCTGCTTCTCCCTCTCCCACTCCCCCTGCTGTGTTCCCTCTCTCACTGTCTCTCTCTGTCAAATAAATAAATAAAATCTTTAAAAAAAAAAAAATCACATTTTAAAGAGGACACGAGTACGAAAGTGTTTTATAAGCTTCTAATGTGTAGCTAATTCAAACACGGCCTGAAACGTATGCTCATTACAAATAGATGGAACATTTTTCTCTCCACCTCATTGTCATCGAGGGGTATAGCATGGTGATGAAAAGTTTGGACTCTGTGAAAGAGAACTAGAACCCTCAGCGTCACCATTTTATCACCACGTGACTTTAGGAAACTTTCTTAGCTCTCTAAGCCTCTGTTTTATTTATTTGTAAAATGGGGATAATGATTCCCGCATTGTAGGATTATTGCAAGGATTAAGAGAGATAAAAAATAAACAAAGCCCCTATGTTTTTATTATTCACCATAAGCTTTTATTGCTGACTGTAACTGTTCGTCACTCTGAGCTTCCTCTCCGTCCCCATTCACATTTTCAGTTAATGAATGCTTTTGCAGAAATATGCTTGGGGATTACACAGGTTTAAGAGAGAGCAAAGAGAAAGGGGAGAGAAAGAGAGAGAAGAGAGCATGGTGGCTGGGGAGGCCTGTCAGGCCCTGCACAAGGCGCCCACCCGCCTCAGCTTCTCCTGCCCGCTCAGAGGGAGCAGCAGGGGTTCCCAGGCTGAAATTCCATTCCCAGGTAGCTCACAGGGCAGAGCTGGTGGTTGCTGGGACGTGGGGGCTGTGCCCACCTGCTCCCTCACGGCAGCCTCATTCCATGTGGGCTCCCCCGGGATGCCCGAAGCGGCTGTGGCCTGGGAGGGAGGCAGCTGGGGAGGGCAGGGCAGCTTTATGTGTTCTGGGAGAGCTTCTCAGTTGTCTGAAATCCTCAGCTTTTCAAAGTAGGGCTGATCCCGCATAGAAATGTGAAACTGCTGTGAGTCAAATAAATCATTAATAGGCAAGCTGGGAAAGAATGGGCAGTAAAGAGGACAAAGGGTCAACGCTAGGCCTTCTCAGAAGGATTGACTTTACAAGTGCTGCTCTCCACTGCCTTACGCCATTCACCCTTCAACTCACAAGATGATCTTTGCTCTTCCGAGGAAGCGCCTGGGGCCATTCCAGGAAAACTCCAGGAGCATTCCACCCCGCTGAGCACTCCCTGCTTCTTGAAACTATTCTCTTGGCTTCCACGATGGACGTCATCCTCTCCTGAGCTTTCTCCTCCTTCTCCAGCCCACCCTCCTTTGTCAGCCGTTTCTCCTCTACTTGACCTCTAAACCTCACATTTCCTTAGGGCCTGGCTCTGAGCCCTGTCTTCTTTCTGAGTCTTCCTGCTCCCTAGGTGACCTCATCCATTTTCAGTTTGAGATTTCCATCTATATCCTGGTGACTCCTAAATATTTATCTCCAGCTCAGACCTCTTTTCTGATCTCCACACCTGAAGATCCAATACCTGGACGTACAAATCTCCACTCGTCTTCCGTACCTTAATAGATCCAAACATAACTCCTCCAAATGACCCCTTCCTCCAGTGTTCCTCTGTCCAATCTCAGTCACACCCATATCTGCCCAGTGGTTCATGCATACCTGACACCTTGGGAGTCATCCTTTACACCCTCTTCCCACACTGCCCTCATTTAATTTATCACAAATCCCTCTCAATTCCTCCTTGAAAATATTTCTCGCACCTTCCCACTGTCACCATCCTGGTCCAAGCCTTCTCTTCTACTAACCTGCTAGCTAATCTCCCAGAGCCCTTCAATGTGGCAACCAGGGGTCATTTAGAAACATAATAAATGGGATTGTGTCACTATCCTACACAAAACACTTCAACAGCTGCCCATTGCACTTAGTAGTAACCAGTGTATCAGGCACTGTACAAAGAACCCGGCATACATCATCTCAGTTAATCCGCACAACCCTGCACTTACCAGCCTGATCCACAGATCCTCAGGAAACTGAGGCCCTGAGAGATGAAGTAATTTTCCCCAAATAGGCAACTGGAATGAGTTAGGATTTGAGTTAGGATTTGAATTCAGCTAGTCTGACCCCAAAACCTAGGCTCTTTAATTACTGCTATCCTGCCTTTCATTTAATCCAAACTCTCTAACACAGCCTAAAAGGCCCTATGTGACCAGGACTCTACCCATCTCCTCCATCACCTCCGTTGCTCTTTGTGTTGCAGTTATATCATTCTTCTTTCAGTGACTCTAATACCCTGAGTTCTCTCCTGCCTCAGGGCCTTTGCACATGTAGGTCCCTCTGTCTGTAACATTTTTCTCTGTGTATGGCCTAAATCCTCCTCATCCTTCAGGACTCAGCTTTGCTGTCACTTTCTCACCAAGAGAACTTTTCCTAATTCCTTATTAAATTATTTTCTTATATTATGTTTTCTTATTGCATCCTGTATTTTTATCATAGTCTTTACCAAAATATGTACACAATATGTCATTGTGTAATATGTAATATATACACAATATATAACTGTTTAATGTTTATCTCTCCCATAAACATAAGCTCCATGAGAGCAGAGACTATGATCACTTTTTCATCCTGTATCCCCTGAGCTTAGCATAGTAGTAGATGCTTAATTAATATTAGTTAAATAAGTAAATTTATTTATCTTTATGGGATAAATAATTTATGCCCATCAATAAGAAAAACACTACATTCCCCAAATGATACCAATTGACAATTAACAAAATTGGAATAAAACAAATAAACAGGGTGATGTTCGATCTTATTATGTAATCAGATAGCCTGAAACAGAAATGAGATATACGTTTTTCATCTATTTCAATAGCTAAAATAAAAAAAATAAATATAACTACTTAATGCTGATGGTGAAATTGGCCCATTAATGTTTTCATGGTGAAAATGTTCATTGATTTTAAAAGAGAAAAACAAAGAAGAGAATCTCACCAAAAAACAGTTTGACAAGTATCAGGAATCTTAAAATATTTATATCCTTTATCCTATGATTCTACTTCTGGAACTTTTATTGTAAGAAAATGAAATTAGGACAGAAATTGTTTCATACAAAAATACTTTATCTCAGCATTATTTATAATAGTGAAAAACAAATTACAATCAAATGTCTAACAATAAACTCTAGTATACCCACTGTATTATGCGGCCATTAAAATTATGTTTAGCACAACTTCATAAAGCCAGGGGGAAATGACGAGGCTGTAACACTGAATGCATTGAATGAAAATGCACAATTGCTTATATTTTATGCCTGAATATAAGGTAACTGTGAATATTACACCCCAGATTATCCTAATGAAAATTTTAAAACAACTGAGTTTTAGGGGCAGGGGGCAGAAAACTGGAATATGTAAACTTTTAGCAATGAAAGTGAAATATTTAGGGGCACCTGGTGGCTCAGTTGGTTAAGCATCTGCCTTCCGCTCAGGTCATGATCTCAGGGTTCTGGGATCGAGCCCCGCACCGGGCTCCCTGCTCAGTGGGAAGCCTGCTTCTCCCTCTGTCTCTGCCTACTGCTACCCGCGGCTTGTGGCTTATGCTCTCTCGCTCTTTCTCTCTAATACATAAATAAAATCTTTTTTAAAAAAAGAAAAGAAGGGGGCACCTGGGTGGCTCAGTCGTTAAGCGTCTGCCTTCTGCTCAGGTCATGATCCCAGGGTCCTGGGATCGAGCCCCGCATTAGGCTCCCTGCTCAGTGGAGAGCCTGCTTCTCCCTCTCCCACTCCCCCTGCTTGTATTCCCTCTCTCGCTGTCTCTCTCTCTGTCAAATAAATAAATAAAATCTTTTAAAAAAAGAAAGAAAATTAAATATTTAAATATCTTCTTGTAATATTTAATTTATTAATTTAGTTTGAAAAATATATACCAAATCACATATATAGAAAATACACTGATATACCCCTGGGTGGCTCAGTTGGTTAAGCGTCTGCCTTCAGCTCAGGTCATGATCCCAGGGGTCCTGGGATCGAGTCCCGCATCGGGCTCTTTGCTCATTAGGGAGCCTGCTTTTCCCTCAACCCTTCCCCCCTGCTTGTGATCTCTCTCTCTCATGCTCTCTCTCTCTCTCAAGTAAATAAATAAATCTTTAAAAAAAGAAAGAAAATATACTGATAGAAAAATGTTTCTATCCTCATATTCAATGAAAAAATTTTGTTCAAGCTCTTCAGAGGCATAATTGGCATCAGTGTCTTCATCATCTGTAAAGAGATATCCATTTTTTGGGCGCCTGGGTGGCTCAGTCGTTAAGCGTCTGCCTTCGGCTCGGGTCATGATCCCAGGGTCCTGGGATCGAGTCCCACATCGGGCTCCCCGCTCTGCGGAGAGCCTGCTTTTCCCTCTCCCACTCTCCCTGCTTGTGTTCCTGCTCTCGCTATGTCTCTCTCTGTCAAATAAATAAACAAAATCTTTAAAAAATAAAAATTAAAAAATAAAAATAAAAATAAAATCTTTATAGAGAGATATCCATTTTTTAAAGGTTCACTTATAAATATAACCAACATTTACAATCGTGTAGTCATGACCTCAGTGTACTAGGCAGGCTTCTCCAGAGAAACAGAGCCAATAGGATATAAGAGGAGATTTATCTTAAGGAATTGGCTCACGTGATCATGGAGGCTGAAGGGTCCTAGTATCTGCCATGGTGCTGGAAGTTGGAGCCCCAGAAATACCAGTGATGTAATGCAGAGTACAAAGGCCTGAGAACCTGGGGAGCTAGGGGTGTAAATTCCAATCTGGGGGTGGGAGAAGATGAGAGGAGATGTCCCAGCTCAAGGAGAAAAGCAGGAAAAAAAAGTGGCAAATTCTTCCTTCCTCCACCTTTTGTTTAATTCAGGACCTCAGTGGATTGGATGGTGCCAGCCTACACTGGGGAGGGCAGTCTACTGAGTCTACAATTCAAATGCTAATCTTATCCCAGAAACACCCTCGCAGACACATCTGGAAACAATGCTTAATCTGGGCACTCCATGGCCAGGCCCGTCAACACACAGAATTAACTGTCACACTCAGGAATGAATTACTAACTTTGTATGAAGTTCTTTACTAAAAGATTTCAGCAGATGACTTCAATAAACGCAGAAAACTATCATTGACTGGAGCGTTTTTTTAAGCTAACATGTCTTCCCCCAAATAATATGTTGTTATTTAAAACAAGATAATTGAGGGAGGACACCTACGATAGATTTTGCAAAGACTTGGACATATGGTGACTCTCTTTTCTGAAGAATACTTTTCAGGAAACCCTGTCTTTTATTGGATATACATAGTACATAATTTACGACTATGTTTTTAAATAAAGCCTTATCCCTATATGGCTTGCATTACTGGATGATTAATCAGGAGTCCCGGTCAATTGTTGCTGGGTTGTAGGAGATTTCAGTGTTAAATGATATTGCACAGGAAGTGTTCCTGAGGTCTATGCCCTGCCTGTGAGGGTGGGTATCCTTCTTCAACTCAGACCGTAAAGGAAACGAGTCTTTTGACCAAAAGATATTTAAGATGTACTTCCCATGGTTATGGTGCTCAAGGGAAATCTAACAGGACAGAGACAATACAGCCCCAAGGACAGCCTGAATGTATAGCCCACCAGAAAGAGCTCAGTGGTCGCCAGCACACTCCGCAAGGGAAATGGAGCAGAAGCATCACAGGGCTCCTGGTGGTGCCCACACACGGCAAGGCAACAGGCAGCCAACAGCTAGAAGGCGCAGACTCTAGAAAAGACTGTTACTCATTCTTGGAGAGAAAGAATTAGGGACCAGAGTTAGATGATGATGTTCATTTTTTTTTGTAGATCATTGCATATAATCTAGTATGTAAACTCTGGTTTTCTTCTTTTCAAGCTTTTTATTTTAATTCCAGTGTCGTTGACATACAGTGTTATTTTGGTTTCAGGTGTACAATATAGTGATTCAACAATTCTATATGATTCTATTGCTCAGTGCTCATCATGACAAGTATACTCTTTAATCTTTAGTTCTCTTCACAAAAGTGAGTTCGGTTATTCACAGCAAATTATTTTGTTGATTCCCGGAAGCTCTAAGTTAAAGAAGTTCTCTTGGTATAGACAAATTAGGTGGACCACAACTAATTATTAAGTCAAGATTCTGCCCTTGGAGCGATCAATAATCTATCAGCAGCCTCCTTTACAAAGTGACTAAGACAAGGGTGGGTTACTCACAGAAAATATTCTTGAAGAAATATTCCAAAACACTGGTTTCAGGATATTTCGAGTGGCAGTCTTATAAGAGTAATTATCCCTGCTTTTCCTAGTTTCCAAATTGTATTTATTGGGCATGTACTTGTTAATGAAAACTAATGAAATAAATAAAAATAGAGAACAAAGTTTAATCCTAAATGATTCACAGGTTGTTACTGTTAGCAGTGCGATCTAGCTTGGAAATACTGATTTTAAAAGATTACTCCAGGGCGCCTGGGTGGCTCAGTTGGTTAAGCGACTGCCTTCGGCTCAGGTCATGATCCTGGAGTCCCTGGATCGAGTCCCGCATCGGGCTCCCTGCTCGGCAGGGAGTCTGCTTCTCCCTCTGACCCTCCTCCCTCTCATGCTCTCTGTATCTCATTCTCTCTGTCTCAAAAAAAAAAAAAAAAACTTTAAAAAAAAAAAAAAAAAAAAAAAAAAAAAGATTACTCCAGTTAAAGAAAAAAATTAAGAGTTTGCCTCTATTAACATTATAGCGGTCAAAGTTTTAGAGAGCTAAGCCCTTTTTTCCCCTCCTGAGTTTAAAACCAACGAAGAGATAGACACAAGAGTGGGACACACTTAAAGATCAACACTTTTATCTCGATTACTGCTAAAACTGGGTTGAAGACCATGGGCTGTAGGTCTATGGCTACAGTGGACTTACCCACATTGTGCCCACAAATTAAACTTACCTGCCCAGTCACAGGAAGAGCTGGAGAACCAAAGGCTTTCCTGACAAGGATGGAACATGCCCTGTTAATGGTCCTACATGGAGAGCCCATCAGAGAATATGCTTTCTGCAGGCAGCTGAGCCCAAGAGGAAAGTGAAGTCCAAAAGGGCTGAGCCATATGTCCCCAGTTCTTACACGTCAACCTTAGGCAGAGGTACAGCAGTAGAGAGAGACTGGGAATATTACTGTAAGGAAAATCTTCTGCATAGGACTATGAGCCCAGGGGAAAAGAAGAATCCCAACCCACTTACAGGCATAATAAATGGCGAAAACTTCATTCAGATAACCAAGACTATGTGATCCTAAGAAACAGTTTTGACTATTTTTTAAAACTAAATTAGTAAAAATGTTGGTGTTAAGTAAACGCAAAAAAAAAAAGCCATTAAACAGAAGAATCTCTTGTATTTTGAAAAACGAGCTTTCTTTAAAATTTGGGACGATTTATTTGACTTATGCTTCTTTCATAATTCCACGAATTAAAAGTGTCTTGCCAATTAAATCTAAAATTAGAAAAACACTGTTGTGCCTAATAGAATTCTCTCTCTCTTCCCTAAACACTCTTTAGCCAGAAACAAAGAAATAAACACTTCTGGAAAAGAGAATAGAGAAACGGTTGTTTGTTTGTTTTTAAAAAGTCAGTCCAGTGTGTGAAGCTGATAAGGAAAAGCGCATCCTCTTAGAGTTGTGTAATCTTCAAAGAAGAGTCCCTGGAGAGTCATAACCAGGTATGTTGATTCAACACCCACACTTGCTGGGCAAGACTCTGGCCTTCATCCAGGCTCCTTGGGACAAGATGTCCACAGGAGTCCCGGTGCCACCAAGGAGATGCCAGGTAAGAAGATTTTCACATAGGTATTTCAGTGTTCAATTCTCTTGCACCGCATTTGTCTACTCAAGCATTAAACCAAATCCCTTTCCACACTGCAATGTAACCGAACCAGAGGGAAAGAATCTTCCACATCAGGCACAAATGAATATCTCCACTTAAGGGGAAACCGAAGTCTAGGAATGGGAACAGAGTCACCATGGCGATTGCCACTGGTAGCTGTGAGCTGTTACCTGGGGCCTCTCGACTAAGAGATCTTGAGACTCTTTCAGCTTCTACTTCCTTATTTCAAAAATACCTAGGCTGGATTTATCAGGCTGGAACTGCCTTAAACTTCTGATTCTTCAGCTTCTTTCTATCCAAATATTCTTATGGTAACACAATACATTAAGGTGAAAATTATTTTGGCGATTGTTCTCAATTAATGCCAATTTTTTAGAAGTCTGTAAGGTAGGCTTGTGCACGCACATGCACACACACACACACACACACCACTCACAAAGTAAGAAGCTTGAATTATTTCAATTGTTTGTTCACACAGGCCCAAATTACTCAACCTTGCACTTCACGTTGCTGCTATTGACATGTTAATTATGCCAGGTTGTTTTTAGACCTTTCAAACTGTCCTCATCTCTCTTTAAGTGGAATAGATTTCTAAACGTGGGTTCTCAAAACAGGGTGGTTGAGCCAACACCATATGCTCGGGGATATGTAAGGGCTAAATATACTGATAAGCTGAACATGTTCTTGAAAGATGAATCTATGACACAAGGACAATAAAAGTGGTTGATTGAAGGAAAGTGTCCTGAAAAATTGAAGATGAACAAATCTTTCATTAAATGGAATCACATTTTATGTGTTGTAGGACAATTCCCTATTAGGACTACATTTTTAAGATTATTTATTTATTTATTTATTTATTTATTTATTTGAGACAGAGAGAATGAGAGAGAGCAAGCACATGAGAGGGGGGAGGGTCAGAGGGAGAAGCAGACTCCCCGCTGAGCAGGGAGCCCCATGCGGGACTCGATCCCGGGACTCCAGGATCATGACCTGAGCCGAAGGCGGTCGCTCAACCGACTGAGCCACCCAGGCGCCCAGGACTACATTTTTAAAAGAACACTAGATTTAGCTCCAAGTTTATTTCTGCCACTTACCGGGTAACTTTAGGCAAGGTCCTTAAACCCTCTTCCAGAGCTTTAGTTTCCCCTCAAATAGTGTAGACAAAACACACACCTCAAATGTTTTGTGAAGATTGAGTAAAAGACTGTATGTAAAAATGCCTGAAAAAGCACCTAATATACTCAAAAGTTATTTGGATATTAAAATGTTTATCATTTGAGAAATACTTTTGAAATGCAAATAATAATCAGCACTAATTTTGTGTGTGTGTGTGTGTGTGATTTTTAAAACAGGGTCTTATAAAAACATGTGCTCAGGTAAGGAGTATCTGTCATTTTGTAAAAGGCACACCATAAGGAATACCGTCAATGATATTGTAATAGCCATGTATGGAGACAGATGGGAGCTATGCTGTGGTGAGCATAGAATAATATATAAACTTGTCAAATCACTATGTTGCATACTTGAAACTAAGGTAATACTTAACATTGTGTCAACTATAGTCAAATTTAAAAAAATATTTGTTCTCTCTTTCTCTCGCTCTCAAATAAATAAATAAATCTTTAAAAGAAAAAAAGGGGGGGATGTTCCTGGGTGGCTCAGCCAGTTAAGCATCAGGCTCTTGGTTTCAGCTCAGGTCATGATCTCATGGGTAGTGGGGATTAAGCCCTGCTTCTGGCTTCATGTTCAGCAGGTAGTCTGCTTGAAGATTCTCTCCCTCTGCCCCTCCCCCTACTTGCTCTCCCCCCCCCCAAATGAATAAATAAATCTTTAAAAATAAAATTAAAATTAAAAAGTATCTGTCAGGCGCCTGGGTGGCTCAGTCAGTTAAGTGTCTGCCTTCAGCTCAGGTCATGATCCCAGGGTCCTGGGATCGAGCCCCACATCAGGCTCCCTGCTCAGTGGGGAGTCCACTTCTCCTTCTGTCCCTCACTTTGCTCATGGTCTCTCTCTCAAATAAATAAATCTTTAAAAATAAATAAATAAAATCATTTTTAAAATAAAAAATAAAAATAAAAAAGTATCTGTCATTCTGTCACATGGAGTACTCACTCCTCTGGGAGATAACACCCCCCACCCCTCTACACACACAGCCAGTTCTTCTGCAAGGAGCAGTCCCTCCCCCTCTCCTCCTCCACGGTCTCTACTTCCACTTCTTTATCCTTCACCGCCCCTCACCAATGCCAACATGGTATCTCATACTTTCTTCACTAGTGATGTGAGTGCAACTAAGTCTGCACACTTAGTTGGACAGTTAGATAGTCAGGGCCAGGGTCCCCAACAAGAAAATATGAAGTCAGGACAGCTAAGATAAAACAGCACTAACATCCCGTTTTGCAGCTTAGACAGGACCTCACTAGCTTTCTGCTTTGCAGCCTTTGCAGAAATGACTTCTGCAAAATATCCTAAAATAAGGCAATGAACCACAAAGCATTTATCACCATCACGGGCAAGGGGCAGTTAAGACATAAGCCCTCAGATGTCAGCCAAAAAAAGATGATCAGCACATAGACATTAACCTAATAGGTAGACAGATACGTGACCAAAGCCCTGATTGGCATGACCCAGCACACCCTGACTACTTAAGATAGTTCTGCAAAAGAGCTCATAAACCCCCTAAACTTAGAAACTCCAATGGCAACCCTCTGGGGTCCCCTCCCTCTCTGGGAGCTGTATATGATTGCTCAATAAACTTTGCTTTGTCTACCTCTTCGTTCTTTGAAGTGACGTGACCAAGAACCGTGGACACTAAAGGCAGAGAAATACTGCAAGAGTGACAGAAGCAGAGGATTAAAGGGTCATTTTACCCCTCCTTCTACTTCAGGATAGCTTTTCCAGAAACCATAAAGGTAAAAGAAAATTCTTCCTGTTTCAGAGACCTACAAAGGAGCAGCAGATTCAACATCTCCTGCAGGAAGCTCTGCAAAGAGTCTTCATTTACTGTTTCAAATGCACTTGTTCTTTCCTGCTGTGGCATGAGCTTGTACAAGCTCCAGAGGGCAAGTTTCCTCAAGATAAAGGGAGTGGTAAACCCCAAGCTTCCAGCCTCGTACTGAACGTGCAGAGAGGGATGCAAAAAATTTAAAAAGGCAAGTGGGAAATAAGCACTACACAACTACAGTCAGTCCCACAATTGACGCTCAGTTTCTTTTTCTCTAATGTAAGTATAATTGTCCTCCCTGTCTCCCCTGGTTATTGGGAGGACCACATGACTATGTGTGGTAGCAAAACATTATCCAAATAGAATGCAATATTATAAACCATCATGCATGCAATAAATATTAACTGAGATCACTGTTCTAGGCTCCAAGGATACAGCATTAAATTAGCAGACCATGATCTCTGCTCCTTGTGCAGCTTAGTAATTGTAAGACAATTTGTCAGGGATTAGCACTAGATGGGAAATAAACAGGACAATGTAATTTTAAAAAATCAGAGGGGAGGGGCATCTGGGTGGCTCAGTTGGTTAAGGGTCTGACTCTTGATTTCGGGGCCATGAGATCAAAACCCGAGTGGGGCTCTGTGCTCAGCATGGAGTCTGCTTGAGAGTCTCTCTCTTCCTCTCCCTTTGCCCCTCCCCCCACTTGTGTGCATGCACACCCGCACTCATGTTCTCTCTCTCTCATAAATAAATAAATAAATAAATAAATAAAATCTTAAAAAAAAATCAGAGGGGAGATGGGAGTGATTCTAGGTTAGTTAGCCATTCTTTGTGGTTAGAGACTGTTGTGGAGACATGAGTGTTGGGAAAGAGCCAGCCAAGAGTAGATCTGGGGGTTGAGCATTCCAGGCTGAGAAGAGCATCTGCACAGGTCCTGAAATGGACGTGAGCTTGAGGTGTCAATGAAATAGGAAGACAGCCAATGTAACTGGAGCATGGTGAGCAAATGGGAGAGAGACAGAAGATGAAGTCAGAAAATAAATGGTAGCCACGGCATCTAGGTCATAGTAAGGATTGTTTCAGAGACCTGCTAAAATGCACACATTTCTGAGAACCTATTTAATTGCATCAACACATAATAGGAGCTTAATAAATATTTAGATTAACCGATTTCCTATGCATAATGATTTGGATAAATCTGTGATTAATAGCCACCTAAATGACCAGGACTCTGAGCAACTGGGAGATGTACCAGCATAGCTTTTTCAAAGAGGACAGCAGTGCAGATTGCATTCCACAAGCAGAATGCAGAGGTGGGCTTCTCATTCATCTTGGAGGAAACATTTCCTGTCCTAATGTAGATTCCGGATTCCAGCAACTCCTTGCCAAATACTAGGAACTAAACCCTTGGACCATGTCTTCTAGGTCTGAAGACTCAGAAACCATCCCTGGGGGACTATGGTAGGAGAAAGACTCTGAGCTTAAGATCTCTCCTTTGCTTCTTACTAACTGTGCAACCTTAAGTAACTTACCTAATAATAACAGAAGTAAATGTTTATGTAGTGCTTTCAACAGGCCAGGCACTGTTCTAAGGACCTTACTTTATCAACTTATTTAACCTTCAGTTCAGTAAGGATGGGATAATAACAGTGCTTACTTCATAGGCTGGGATGTCAAGTGTAAAATTGATATACAATAAACGTTTCCTTCCCCTTTTCTTTTAAAGACTCAAATGACTGCCTTTAAAAGCACTAGTAGAGATCAAGTATGTTAAGTGCTTGGCCCATAGTTGGTATCCAACATATCACAGCTATAATGATAGCAATATTATCAAGTCTTCCCCAGTGAAGCCAAGCCCTAGTTTATCTGAAGGATCAAAGCCCAGCTGAGTAACTTATAGAGGCCAGCGATTTGAGGTATCTTACTGCTAACTTATCTTAGAAGCTGATTGAGAACCTGGCACATAATAGGTACTCAATAAATATTCTTTCCTCTCTACTGAGGCACAGTTTTACTGTCCAACCAGGAACTACATTAAAAGGTAGCTGTTGTCCTCAGAGAACACTGTTATTAATCAACCCTATCAAGAGTATTAGTTGTAGGAAAAATCTAAATCTTTGATTTAGGTGGTGATCTCTAATGTTCAAACTCATGCCTCAGCAGAGAGGCTGACAACTGGGACATGAAGAGGGGGCCTGGAGGCTCTGTCAGCCATGTCAGGACCGGCTTCAAAATAAGAGGGAGTAGCAGTGCGATAGCCAAGCAGAAGGAAGGTTTGGGGGAGCTTGGCTCAGGCAGATGGGCCCCAAACAGTGAGAATAGACCCTGGTAATGAGAGAAGAAATAGAGTTCACAAGCAAAGATTTCTCAAGTGAGATGTGACTGTGTACGAATCCTGTATCCCCCCTTGGTTAGTACCATACACACAAGGCCCTTTGGGTAAGAGTTGAGAGGGACTCCTCTTATGTCTCCCCCACCCCCGCTGGCCATAAGACCTCACCTTGGAAGAGCAACCCTTTGGATGTCTATAAGTCCACGGACCTTTGTGAAACACTGAGATTTGACTTGAAAGAGGTAACAGATCCATCCATTAACACCTACCCATAGATGAGAGTGTACTGTCTCAGCAGATAAGCTGACTCTTGTCCTAGGAAACTGAGAGTAGAGTTCAGAGGTAGGACACAGATCAGAAAACTCTTTGTCAGTTCTAAAACAGGCCAAAAAAAAAAAAAAAAACCTTGAAAAATCAGAACAATGGTTGCCTGGGGGGACTGACCAGGAAAGTACGTGAGGGAACTTTCTGGGGAATGAAAATTCTATTACTGTGATGCAGTGTAAGTTATACGGGTGGTGTATCCATTTGTCAAACTTGTACAGCTAAGAGCTGTGCATTTCAATGTACATGAATTTTGCCTTAAAAAGCTATGAGAAAAATAAGAATGAAGCGGGGAGGGAAAGTCAAAGTAGAGATGGTATAGAAATGGCAGCATATGATGGGTACATTAGGGTTTATCGTACTATTCGATTTCCTTTAATACACATTTAGAATTCTCTCTCTCTTTTTTTTTAAAGATTTTATTTGTTTATTTGATAGAGAGATAGCGAGAGCAGGAACTCAAGCAGGGGGAGTGGGAGAGGGAGAAGCAGGCTTCCCACCGAGCAGGGAGCCCGATGCGGGGCTCCATCCCAGGACCCTGGTATCATGACCTGAGCCGAAGGCAGACGCTTAACGACTGAGCCACCCAGGGGCCCCGTATTTAGAATTTTCTATAATAAAAAATCAAAACAAAAGTCTTTGTCAGGAGCAAAGGAAGGCACGACCAGGGGTCAGGAAGGGGCTATGTGGGATGAGGGTCCACACAGTCAAAGGGCAGCATGGGGAGTGGACTAAGTGCCCAGAGAGGGAGCCCTTTGTCTCTTGCACATTTCACGTCAAATTTAATTCTACGTGTTACTTTTGTGGGGAGAAGGGGGTCTTATTAATCTGATCCTTTTCCACTGGCTTTTCTAACTGTATAAGAGAGAGCGAATACTTTTATGTATTTGTGCAGTCACTGTTTTGATAGTTACAGACACACTAAAGGGAGGGGAAGTATAAGGGAAACCTGGTTTAAATGTGTCCTAGGCCAGTCCTGCTCATATCCAGTGAGAGACTTCAGAGGAGAAGGACCCACAAGCCCGAACTCAAATTGCTTAAGAAACTTCCACTGAAAGATTGTTGTATTCCCAGAAATGACTCTCATCAAACAAAAAATCGGGGGTGGGGATAGGTTAGTGAATAGCCTTCATGTGTAGATGGATCTCCCCACGAGATGGGGTTGACATAGCAAGCCTGCAAACTCATGGAAATTAGCAGTAATGAGACATAAACAGTCAAACCTCAAAATAACATCTTTGGCCTTTAGAATCAACACAGCTCTCCTGTCAGCTTGCACCTGGCCTGTCCGGCTGGGTCCGGGAGCCAGTGGGGTTTTAGGCCCCTTTTAACGGCTGCCAAGAGCACATTACTCATGGCCTTTTATGTTGCCCCAAGTGGCCCAGCCGTTGTTGGGGCCTGGCGAAGTCCATTGACAGTTTTTTCCCAGGGCCGGGTCTTTGCTCTCTGATTTTTCCAGCAGCTCCAATTTGTTCATATGTTACCAATGTACACTGAATGAGCCCCCCAGGCTCCTGTGTTGGCTTGCAGCAATGCTTGCTTCCTGGCCACATCCTCCAGTCCCTGGAGAGATAGGGCAAGAGGCTGAAGTCAGAACAGCAAAGAGCTACAACCTCCCTGGACAAACTGTTTCCTCTGCCTGGATTCCTACCACAATGTAAATAGTTAGGAGGTGCCAGTTAAATACAGAAAGTCTACCAAGAGCATGCCTGTGAAACTGCAAAAAAGCCTAATTGTAATACTTGTGTTCAAAATACATCCTCGAAATGGGTTGGTCGGTGGCATGGATGAGTGGGTGTATCCAGTTAAAGGAGTCCCACCTACATCTAATTAGTAAGGTCTCTCCTGGATCAGTGGGGCCTGGCGAGACTGGATTTGGGGTTAAATCCTAATGAGGCCATTAGTATCTGATGATATAAACTCATCATATTTACCACAGTTATTTGTTTACCACTTCTTTTTCCTTCTAGACTTTATGTGATTCAAGGGCAGGAGCAGTGTCTTTTATTCACTGCTATATCTTCAGGGTCTGGCCCAGAGAAAATCATCACAAAGATCTTTACTGAATGAAGGAATATGTTGCATACTGAGTCTTCAAGTGGCCGCGACCTACGAGGGCCTGGAGGTGTTTCATTCTGCTCTAGGTTCCTCGTTGACAGACATTGTTAGCGGGGTATGCAGAAGTCACTCCCAGCCTCTTTCTCCCTTTCTCTCTCCCACTGTGGAGGTTGAAAAGTCTCCTTTGTGGCTTTGGGTCTAGCCCATAAGGCGTAAGAGGGACTCTGCTGAGGTACTTCCGGGACAGATTTTGCTTCCTGATTTAAAAAAAAAAAAAAAGTCAGACAAAAGAAGAGATGTTGCTGGTGTTACCCTTTCTCCCTTCGTTTTGCTCTGAATGTAGACTGTGACAGTCTTCTTGCAACCAGTAATGACCAGCATGGGGAGGAAAATGCAACATCTAAGAAACACAAGAATAACCAGGGCTCTTGGGCTTCACTGAGTCATGGAATCATCCCTGGAACCACCTGCCTCTAACCTTCTTATTATGTGAGATAATATAAACACACTGCTTGAGCCACAGGTAGTCTCATGTCATTTTCTATCACCTACACTCAAATACTTGATAGCTGGTAAGTTCTCTGACCTCCACCTTAGATAGCTAGGATAGAGACTGTTTTATTCAACTTGTTATTCCCAAGCACATAGTTCAGAACATTGTACAGACCTCAATAATGAATGAATGAATGAATGAATGAATGAATGAACTAACAAATCAGGAAATGAATAAAAAGTGATTCCAGAATTCATTTATTGAGCTTCTACTATAAACTAAGCATTGCTTGTTGCTGAACGAGGGCTGTTGTTAGAATTTATAATTTAGCTGAGTATTTTAGAACTCTATTATTTATAAGGTTTTGGTTACAAACTATTAGGATTCTTGGATCTTGCTCTCTAATTTATATAAATTATGGTTTATCAAAGTGCATGCTGTTTGCTTATTTTCTTAATGCATACATAGTCATTTGTTTTTAAAGCCTTAAGAAATATAACTGTTCCCCTATAATGTTTATTAATGGAACCCTTTCTATAAAATATGGAAACTATTTTTCTTCTTTGAAATTAGCTACAATTGGTTCCACTGAGGATTGACAAACTCTGGCTGTTTGCTAACATCATTTCATTTAGAACACTAGGATATATACTATCCAAGCATTTTCAAAATGTTTGATGTTTGGAGCTTCTAATTAAAAAAAAATGTGGAGCCTTGATCAAATGGATAGGTTTTAAATATATATGCAAATTGTAATGAAGCAAAATTTATACTAGTTGACAACCAATGACCCATGTTAGAAGAAGTTCTAAAATAACAAAAAGAACAGGGAAAAAATGCAAATATTATGTTAATAAGTCTGGGGATTCAGTTTGTGGGAATTATAATAAAATTTCTCTTTCCTTTCATGCTGTTCTCTAGCAAGGCCCAAGTAAAACAAGTGTAATAAATTTTCCATCAACAGGTGTCAACATTTGTTGGTTTTTTTAGAGTGGGCCTCAATTGCATTTCAGAACAAATGCACTGATAGCTGGTGAAGATGAATATAGATTTTTTAAAGCAACCACATCCAGAAATAACATCCCCACGCCAACAAAATAAGAAATCATAAAAAACGACAAACAAGCCTACAGCCGAGCTCTACTTGCCTGAGAAACCCCAGGGACATTTCCTCAAAATGGATCCTCTCTGGGTTGAAACTACCTAGAGTCTCATGGAAAGAGGAAGAGTGGTTGTGCAGCCTGAGGTTGAAGAACAAGATGGAATACTCTATAGCCACTAAAACTCTTAAGTCTAGAAAAGCAGCCAAGACATGCAAATTGACACGTGGAATAAAGGGAAAAAAGCAGAACATAAAACTGTATGTACACACAGATCTGACTGCTCTGGAAAAACACATGTGTGTAGTTGACAGCGATGGGAGAGAATTTGGAGGCATGTCAATGGTTTTATGCCAAGCCAGCCAGTTCTTTTTTTTTTTTTTTCCTTTGGAAGTTGTTTAGATTCACGATATAAGAAAAAAGGAAAACCCTAGCACTAAATCTGTCCATGGTTCCCTGAAAGAGTTAGGCCTTCTTAAGGGCCTCATGGAGGTTTGAGGGCCCAGAGAGTTCCTGTCAGGAAAATAAGGAAGCCTGAACACAAGGATGCCATTGTTGCCCCCTGAAAACTTCAAGGAGGGTGCCAAGGAAGAGGCAGGCCTCCCACCTCTTATTTCTTCCAACTGCAGTTTGGACAGCAGGGAGAACCCTTGTCTGTTTAATAAGTTTGTGAACAAAGGCTGATTGCTTCCCTTGTCAATAAACAAACATTATCTGCTTCTGTTTCTCTGCTAAATTGAATCTCTGCTTCCCCTAACTGGTTATATAAAGACTTTATGTACACAGGAAAAAAGAAATGACAAGGTTGTGTAAGCAGGCAGCTCTGGGGAGAGTTGTGAAGTCTGTACAGTTTATTTCTTAGGGATCCTTGCTTCTCTTTTATGCATACTTTTCCCTCTTTTAAAGACCCAGAACGCTCACAAAGCCACTATTCCCATCGTGTATCAACCTATTAAGTGACCAATGGATTATTGCTGTCCAGGATTTTTTTTAATTAAAAAAAAAAATAAAAAGGACCATGACAAAGGGTGCAGACAAAGGAATGAATCACTATAGACTCAATTTGGGGCATGAAGGTAGGGTTTATATTTGGGAATAAGAACTTCAAAACATACCACATAAGCAACAGTCCTTACAAAAGCCAGAACTGAGGGGCAAAGAGTCTAATTTACTGACTCAATGTTGAACAACTGAAAAGAGGGAAAGTCAGGAGTGGAAGTCAGGTCTGCAGAAAGCAGTAGGTACAAAGAGTTCCCAGCTTTCTCTTTCCATAGGTGAGTGGAATCAGGGACAATTTCCCCCCCAAGGATGGGCCCTGTGGCCATAAAATGCATCGGGATTGTTGCTGGTGTGTGATACAGTAAGTAGGATGCCAATTAGAAGGAAGAAGACAGGGGCGCCTGGGTGGCTCAGTCGGTTAAGCATCTGACCCTTGATTTCGGCTCAGGTCATGATCTCAGGGTCATGGATCCAGCGTGGAGCCTGCCTAGGATTCTCTTTCTCCCTCTGCCCCTCTCCTCTCCTCCCTGCAGGCATTCTTGTTCTCTCTCTCTCTCCCTCTTAAAAAAAAAAATGAAGGGGGGCACCTGGGTGGCTCAGTCGTTAAGCGTCTGCCTTCGGCTCAGGTCATGATCCCAGGGTCCTGGGATGGAGCCCCACATCGGGCTCCCTGCTCGGCGGGAAGCCTGCTTCTCCCTCTCTCACTCCCCCTGCTTGTGTTCCCTCTCTCGCTGTGCCTCTCTCTGTCAAATAAATAAATAAAATCTTTAAAAAATAAAAAATTTAAAAAAATAAAAAATAAAAAAAAATGGAGGAAGAGGACAAAATCCTCTGATTTTGATATGGTGGGAAGGGACAAGGGAAGAAACCAGGAGAAAAACTGCTCATACTAATTATTCAAAGGTAGATTCCCAGTGGAAGGTTGTCCTGTGATGAGAATAGTGTTGCCAAAGTCCAACCCCTTTCCAGGGTAGCTACGAGAAGGCCAGATTGCCTGAGCAGAGTGGGTGCTCTCCAAAGTCATCCCCAGATTCTGACTGCCCCCATCTCTCTATGCATCAGGCTGCCAGAGCTCTCCTGACAACCCCTAAGACAAAATTGGCATCCAGTTTTGGGCTCAGTAATCCTAATTTTCCTGGTAGCCTTAGGGTTAGTAGTCATTTGGCTTTCAATTATAAGGTATCAGACTTGTAGTATCCCAAGGCATGAAAAGACACTCACTGAAAATTTAAAGAGACGGGTAGCCTGGGTGGCAAAGCCGGTTAAGTGTCTGACTCTTGGTTTCAGATCAGGTTGTGATCTCAAGTTCATGATCTCAGGGTTGTGAAACTGAGCCTTGCGTCTGGCTTCACGCTCAGTGCAGAGTCTGCTTAGGA
This sequence comes from Neomonachus schauinslandi, assembly GCF_002201575.2. Classification (NCBI taxonomy): domain Eukaryota; kingdom Metazoa; phylum Chordata; class Mammalia; order Carnivora; family Phocidae; genus Neomonachus; species Neomonachus schauinslandi. Next base: position 150,489,654 of record NC_058406.1, read on the forward strand.
CTCTCTCTTCCCCTCTGCCCCTCCCCCCACCCCCGCTAGCTCTCTCTCTCTAAATAAATCAATCTTAAAAAAAAAAAAGAAAAGAAAATTTAAAGAGAGATACACGAACATTCTGCAAAAAATTCATTAGCTCTTTCCAGGTCATAGAACAGATTGGCAGGAGAACTGGAAAGCAAACTGTTTTCTGTACTGTATGCTTCACTCACGCATTTATCTGAGGAACCAGGGTTTTTAGGAAACAGTAATAAAAAAAAAAAAACCTTAGCACTTTATGGTATAGAAGGCAGCTCCATGTCAAAAATCTAAACTCACTCAAACGCCTGTAATTTTAATTTTTTTCAGTCTCTCTTTCCATCTGAAATTTGTATTGTTGTTGGCTCAAACACCACTTTTTGATTGTCCTTGCTGGTTGCTGAGAATGCAATCTCTAAAGCGCTCTGTTTAATCTTTGAATCGGCTCAGGAAGATGGAATTACCACCTCTGGAAAACTGCAGTTTAGTTTTAAGGAACTCACTGCAGCTGCAACAGTAAGATGGAAATGTGGCTGGTTTGGAGGAGGCGAGGATAAAGGTATGGGATTAAGACAGCCTTGCTTGCCCCAGTGAGTAGAATGATCACATAAATCACAGGCTAACCTTGGCTCCACTCAGCTCGCATTAAAGTATGTGGTGTCACTGCCTCCCCATAATTAGGATTTGTCATCTTGAGCATCAGGATGGGAGAGACAGATGCCAAAGAGGGGCCAGAGAGAGAACAGAGGCTGAGGAGGAAATGAATAATTTTGGTGACAGTGACTACTATTTTGATAGGAACCAGAATGTCTGCAATATTTCAAGAACCTTGTATAAGGGCAAGAGCTGTTGGAAATGTGCCTTCCAACTTCAAAAATGTGCCTGACCATAAGAACGCTGATAAGCATGGGGGGAGAGCAGTTGGAACTCTGCGGGCTGCTTGTGTTTCCTTTCTTGATATTTATGCCGGGATCACATTTGCAGCTGCTTTTATCTGCTCTTTAGAAGTTCTTGTATTTGAGGAATCATTAATTGTAAAATAAATACCTACTCACTGACATGGAAATGTAATTTATGAGCCAGCTACAGAACTGGCTATTACATATAGAGAGTATCTGGAACTTTCCATCCTACCCAAGGTGCCATTTATGGAGGAGACTCAAGGTTATCGCACCTCATGTTGTGTCCATAATAGTGCCCTGGGCTAAGACTTAAAAATAATGCTCGCTTTAGGAAAAAAATTTAAAAATTACGTTACCCAGGAATACGGATGGGGACATGGGAAGAAGTTTCTGAACAAGAGCCAGAGCCCTGAAAGAATGACCAGCAAAGAGAGCGTACAAATGCAGTTGTAAGAGCAAGGCTTTTGAGAAACAATGCAGAGCCTCATCTTGTTAAAATGAGACAGGCACACGTTGGGATTGGGGGCAACACAAGAGGAAGTTAGGGTAGAGCAGAGGTGACACCATGGGAAAACTGACCCCAGGACATGTAAGGCACAATGTCTTCCTATACAGCAAGCTTAGGTGTGGTCAGTATCAGCTGGTCCAAACCAGTAGGGAGGGTAAGATCCCGAGAGGTTTGCAGCAGCAGCAGTGGGTAGTTGTGTGGGTGTCACTGAGAACCACAGGGGTCATGGGACGAGAATCCAGACCAGGCTGTATAAGGGCCACAGCCAAGCAAAATGGAGTTGACAGTGTGTCCCAGTTATCTATAGGGTCAGGTGCTGGAGGCTGGGTCACCAAGCAGCTATCGAGCTGGAATCCAAACACCCAGATGCACCCCATCCTGAGAGAGTGAGGAAGATGATGCTTCCATTTTATGGCTCCATTAAGCCCAGGGCTCAGCTTCTGAATGTGAGATCATGCTGGCAATCCAACTTCATTCCAAATCATAGCAGAGGGCAGGTCTGAGGCTACCTGTCTCTTTCCCGTCCTGCTGAGGATCGTAGCAGGTGTTGGCCCTGTAATGGACATATGTTATTTGTCTGCCCAACAGCCCTTCCTTTGGGAATTATGTCTCTATGATTAACTGCGATTTGGATATTGCCCTCCCAGTGCACAAAGGTGGGAATGTGACTCAAGTCTGGCCAATCAGATTACTTCACTCCCCCTCCCATAGCGATTTATCTAGAGATAGGCATATGCACAAGCCCAGCCAAATCTTCTATTCTTCTCCTACTACCAGCATTTACTGAGTGCTTACCAAGTGCCAGGAACTGCTCTAAAAGCTTCAGATGCATTATCTTGTTTCATCCTCCTAGCAATTAAATAAGGTAATGCTATTATTATCTTCCCTTTACAGATCAAGGAACTGAAGCAAAGATAGAGTAATTTGTCTAAGATCAGACAGCTAGGTGGTAGAGATAGACTGTATAACTAGGCAGTTTTGTTCTAAGGCTTGGGCTATGGATGTACAAGGAAACACACATTCGCTTCCTCCGGGATTGTAAACTATAAGAATTACGTCAACTGGATACAAACCATCATTTCCTTTGGCCTCAGGGTAGGAGTTGTCTGCAGTAAAGGAGAATGAAGCCATATATTGTGAAAAGGAAAGGGACAGAGAGAGAGACCTTTATAATATGGCTTGAGTTCCTGGATCCAGGTGTGCCTGAAGCTATTCAACCCATGGACTTGTCAGTTTCGTGGATCAGTAAACTGGCTTAAACTAGTCAGACTTGGGTTTTTGTCCTTTGCAAATAAGAGTCCTGACTAATAGGGGCCTGTCTACGGGATACTTCAGCATGCACAGGGGAGGGAGGGAGTTGGGGAAGGTCAGAGCTGAAGAAATGAGTCAGAATGTTAAGAACAGGTTGGCATCCTAGGACATGCATACAATTGCTGTGGTGGTGCACAGCTCCAGTGGTCCCAATATTACCAGTGTGCCCTGCTTCCTACTCAGTGACGGTCTGGAGACATACAGACTCTCCCTCTGCAGACACAGTCCTCTGGCCCCGGGAGAGAAATCCAAAGATGAAGTAAGGCAGAGCTATCACCTCACTAGGAGAAAATATTTGATCTGCCTTATCAATACCTGGGTTTATAGCACACTGCAAATAACCTGTAGAATGTCGGTTGCACACGCACACACACACACACACACAAAACCTTGGAAGTTGTGAAAAGCAAGATAATTGCAATGCTTGCGCTTTGAAATACACCTTTTAAAAGATTGGGTGAATGCAGGATTGGTTGGCAGGTTGGTCCCCCAGGAATAACTAGAAAGGGTTAATATTTGTTCCACCTTTGACTACTTAAAAGTGGCCTTTGTAGATTCCTGCACTTACAGAGCAGTGCAGTTTGGTGTGGTTTGGCCTTGAGCTAATAACACAAGTGAAGCTCTTAGAACAGCATCTGGTGTGTAGTAAGTGCTCGTTAACCAAACACCGTTCCTTTTTTCTCTTCTTGGTTTTCCAACGATTTTTCAATAACTGGTTTTACTTTTCTGATGAACAGATTCTGCAGTGGGAATGAGTGGCGAAGGGTTTAATAACTGGGTGAACTATTAGAAAGGCATCTCTAATCCATATTCCTGCACATGGACAAGTGGTAGGGCCAGAAAAGGTTTTTAATTCAAACATCAAACCTGGAGAGACTGAGGTGAAGTGAATACCCAGGGTCACACAGTTCATGAGTAACAGCACTGCAGTTTAAATATCAGGTTGGTACAGTTAAATTGTACCAGCCTTAGTTTGCATAGACAGGGAGAATAATCAAATCCCTACACTTGTTGAGCGTGTTATAATCCGAGTTTTAAAGTCTGAATTAATTATCACAATGTCCCCTGTCATCAAATGAACTAGCTTAAAAAGTAGAAAATTCTTGCTCAACAGGAACTTGTAGAACTTTGTAGCTGAAATGGACTTTAGAAATCAAGTAGAGGTGGGGAAGCCCAGATTAAACAGATGTCTTTAACTGTAGGACTGATGTTCAGAGCTTTGGTTGTGCTAACGTGAGTTTTAATTCTCCAATAAGAGATCTAGTGTACAACTTCTCTCCAGGTTATGTGACAATGGAATCTTTTTTCCTTCAGCAAAATTATAAAAATCTTGAGGTGTCCTGAATACCATCTAAGAAATGGTGGAGTAAATCTCTAGAGTTCCTGCATCAGCTCACGTTTTATTCTATAAATCCTAATTATTTTCCTGCTAGCTGAGGCCCAGAGTGACAGATCCTTCATTTTTCTGCCCAATGCACCTCAACTCCCCTCACTACTGGGGCTGCTGCTAGGGCCTCCAGGTCCCTGTTCTCTCCCGTGCCCTCAGCATGGGAGAGAGAAGCCAGAAACTGCAGCTGCTGGCCCAGGCCCCCCAACTCCACTCTCGCCACTGCGGTTCTAAATTCCCCCTGCGTGTAATCATAAAGTATGTGTTCAGTTATTTACTTTCCCTGTTCCATGCAGAGTGTGTAACTGAATAATACAGCTCACAAGTAAGGCTGGCTTTTCTCCTGCAAGGTCTGAATTAAAAAGATTACAACTCTCTATCATTTTAGCTTAAAAAGAAACCAATACTTATGTAGCTTTCAAAAAAAAAGTGGAAACAATGATTCTCTGTCCTCTCAGAGATACAAGCAAAATTATAGAATTAAGACGTTTACATGGGTTTTGTTGTTTCCGACTGCCCTAAACTGCTTCATTTAGAAAGGTAGAAAATAAAAATGCCGATGTTTCTTGAATTTCCAGAAACCAAGTCTGGCAGCTGGTTCACTGTTGTCTTTTTTTTTCTTTTGAAGCAAGAAAAATTACAACCAAAGTGGTGTCAATTTGCTCTATTTATCTTGGGAATTAACTTTAAAGCTTAATTGTCAGAGACAGTGACCTCTATACTCATGAAAATCCCCAGGGAATTACAAAAGCTGACTTCTTGAGTGGAATGTGAATGTCATTCTGGGGTGAATCAGCCCGTGCATTGCCTGAAGGAAAACGCTCAGCTCAGCCCGAGAAGGAAGGAGCTGACCCCACAAGTTTTTGTACTTCATTTCTCAACACCCAGATCTGGTTCCTAACCCACTGCTTCTGTCCGACCCGTGTTTCTGCCGCTGAGCCAGTTACAGAATTCCCTGTAAATGTGCCTTGTCACAGAGAGACTGGGTATCTTGAAAGGACCTGAGCCTGGGTCCCACCATTGACCCCATTCAGCTCCAGAAGGCCTCCGAGGAGATGTTGCAGTAGATTGACAAAGTTCTGGTTGCTCTTTAAGAAGGTTCCTGAGCAGGATTTTGCCTGGAAACTTCCCCTTACTCTGGCAGCATTTGGAACAAATGTTTGGCTGAAACCATGTACTATCAAATTAACAGAACAATTGTAGGATAGAGAACAATAAGTCAGAAAACAAAAATGCAAGCATACAGCTCATAAAGTCTACTTTATGGAAGTAGCACAATGCTGAAAAAGTACACATTGTCCTCAGTGGAATAACCACCCCCATCCCGACCCTGCCCCAGCCTGCTCCATCTTGCACACATTTAACGTAGGGAAAAAGAGAGAAGAGGAGGAGGACAAAATCATTTGAGCAAATAATGCCCCAGCCTCTGCTGTGGTCAGTGGTAAGCCCAGATACTCAGCAGATCACATCACCATTGTAATGAGGTAACAGTGAACAGCCAGAGAGGCACGGGGCTTGGTAACAGTCTTTTCTAAATACAAAAAAACTCTGTTGACTGGCCCTGCCCTAAATCACTGCCTTGTAAGAGAAGAGCCCTCGGAATAAAAACAGTAACATGGAAATAGATTACGCTCTAGTATACACAACAATCCCCTTTTCTGGAATCTGTTAACATAAGTTCAGAGCTGGGAACCATGGTTAAGTGCTTTCTTTTCCGTAAAATTTGGAGCTCATTAATTGACTTAGCCTTGACTCAGAGAATGTTGTTCTTTTTGACCAAAACACAACTTCAGAAGGGACATGAATGGAATGATGAGATAGGTGGAGACTTGCATTTAGCAAACCAGATGTCCCACATCAATCCCCAGGATCACTGCAATATATCAGATAAAGCAGCCAGATCAACCAATGACTAGATCTCAGGATGGGCCTCCAGGAAAATTCACTCCTATTGGTAATGCTTAACCAGGAAGCAGGGAAAGGGAATTTGGGAATCAGCCACAGTGGTCTTCTCAAGTTGGGAGTAAGTGAGAAGTCAGTGAAAGGGAAAGAAGAGAAAATATGGTCAGAAGGAAAAAATTTTATGATTTGGCATCTAAGAAAAATACGGTAGCATGGATAAGTGCTTGCTGGTTTCCAAGGTTTTCCTATTTGAAGTTATTCCAAAGCAACATTTTGGATCAATCATTCTCAAACAGCCAATTTCAGGACCCATGAAGGCTAGTCACCTGGAGAGATCTTTAAATATCTAGATTCTCAGATCCATCTATAGAGAAAGTCTAGTATATGACCAGGAAAACTGTACAAGACTGGACCTTTAAAACATTTTCATAAAAACAGATAAGCAATAGGAAGTCGTTATTGGTTCTAAAAGGATCAGAGGAAAATGATCAAACAGGTCTTTAAGGACACAATCTGGCAGTAGAGACAGTTAATGGAGCAATTCTTCCCAAATTTAATCTACAGAGAAATCACGTAGGGATCTTGTTAAAATTCTCATTTAGTAGGTCAGGCTGCATTTCTAACCAGCCCCAGGTGAGGCCAAAGCTGCTGGTCCTCCAACCACCCTTGGTACAGCTGAGTCTGGAGGCTGGCTGAGGCTCTAGTTCTGGTAATCAGAGGCTCTTGATGTGGCACAGCAGGCTGCTGGGATCAAGTCAACATTTTTTTCCTTGAAGGGGAACTGCAGCTCCAACCTAGATGAGACTATGAGGTAAAACAGAAAGAAGCCCCTTCTGAAATCAGGAATTCCAACTCTGGGCCATGGAAAAGACAGCTGGCTCAAGAAAATAGCTTTCCTCCTGGGCCTCTGGGATCCCATGGGTAAAATGATGTTGTCTCTAAAACAATTTCTCATCCTACGGCCCTAAATCCTCCAGCCCCAGCACATAGATAGAATAGGGTCAAACCAACTTAGGTGGCCTTTCCTAAATCTGCAGGTTATTAGTAACTGTATTGTAAAGAATCAACACGAGTCTGTTACATCCTTTTGGTATGTTTGCTGTAAAACATGCATGTCCTTCCTATACATCAATTGTGTACATACTATTTAGACATGTAATTACACCCTAAAAAGGGGTAAATACATTTGTATGTGGGGGGTTGATAAAAGAAAATGCTATTGTATACAGACCGAAAAACCTTATACTTTATTTTTAAAATATTGTAAGGGCTGGTATAAACAAGTCATAGCTTACAGATGTGTGTAAAAGCTGCACGAATTGTGCACATTTACTGTTTGGAGGGGGAAAAAACCTTGGTTTTAAAAATTGTTTGGACTGTATGTTCTTTTCCTTTTTAGCAGGGTGGGAAGCCAAAGGAATAGAATTACAGGGTAGAATATAAAATACCTCCTTTAAGGAAATAAATGTGTAACAGGAACTATCTAGCCAGTTCTCTCAGGCATGGGAATCCCCTGAGGCTTGTGTAAATGTGTATAAGTGTGTCCTCGGTGTCACTCCAGATGTTTCTGCAGAGAAAGAATTCTTCTCCCCACACATTGGTACTAATGCTCTGCATGTAACCTCCATCCATGCCCAGACTTGCCCCAAGTCAAGCAGCATCCTGAAGGGGGATCCCAGGTGAGACTGGGGATCCATAGGCCCCTCCCACTCCCCTCCCTCTATACCTGGAAAGTCACGTGTGTTGGTAAGTATTCTCCTCTCTCTCCTTGGAGAGGAGAATCAAGCCTGGAAGCATTACCACGGGATAAGGCGCAGAAGTAAAGTTTACCAGGCAGAGAGGTCAGGCCAGGACAATTTTAAGTGGTAATTAAGTCTCTCCACACCTATCTTTGGAGATTGTCCTTGGGCTGTTGCTGTGGGGGAACCTCTCTGCTGTGTGGGGGGCCTGCTTGTAGTTTTCACTCTGCCCCTCAGGGCAACTGAGCTACACATTTTTGCCACAGCTTCTGGGTGCCCAGGCTGTTAAAAGCCAGATCCTGGCTTCTACAGTTGCCCCCCACCCCCGCCCAAGCCTGCTTTACATGGTGACAGGGCCAAGAAGGATCCAAGGCTCCCATTTTTCCTCTAGTATGTTCTGTCTCATTTCTCATGCTCCAAGAGAAAAGATGAAGTATTCCCCACTCGCATGGCCTCCCTGACACCTTGGGACCTATCCCACAAAGGGAATGCTGCCGTGGGGTCTCAGTGGTATTCATCACAACCCACAGCAAGGTCATCCCCAGACAAGTCCTGACACCTTTTGTCTCCCCACCTCACCCACCGTCTTTGTTCACACCTCCCCACTCTAAACAGAAAGTCACACACCAGTAGCCACAATTGAGTAAGTAGTGACAACATGCTGAGTTGTTCCAAAACAGAATCCTGCCACCCTATATAGTGCTTAAAACCAGAAAGGCAGCAAAGGGGATAGTGAACCCTGTCCAGAACCAATGACAGTATTTATGGTACCAACACATAGAAGGTAACATTTATAAAGAGTCAAATACCAGGCCTAGACATCCTGTGGCAGAGACTATTGGGCATCGCCCAATACCTATTCTCTTCTTCTTTAGTAATAGAAGCCTGCATTTTAGCAGGGCATACAGCCATTCAGAGCAAAGACTTCATTTCCTAGCCTCCCTTGCAGCTGAGTTTGGCTATGTGTCTAGGTTCTGGTTTCTGTAGAATCTCCTTAAAGAAGTGGTGCTTGACCTTCATGCCTTCCTCCTTACTCTTGGCTGGAATGCAACGATTTTGGACTATAAGGTGAAAATCATTTATTTAAGTTGATGGAACAACAAAATAGAAGGAATCCAAGTACCTGCTAATCAAGGAGCTAGCCCCATATTGACTCTGGCTTGACTATGTTTATGTGAGAGATAAATTAACTTCTCTGTTGGTGCGGCCCCTGGCTGGTTCAGTCAGTAGAGCATGAGACTCTTGATTTTGGGGTTGTGAATTTGAGCCCCCCTGTTGGGTGTAGAGATTACTTTGAAATCTTTTTTTGAAGATTTTGTGTATTTATTTATTTGACAGAGAGAGAGAGAAAAAAAACAAGCAGACGGAGCGGCAGGCAGAGAGAGAGGGAGAAGCAGACTCCCCGCGAGCAGGGAGCCCAAAGGACCCTGGGATCATGACCTGAGCCAAAGGCAGACGCTTAACTGACTGAGCCACCCAGGTGCCTCAGAAATAAAATCTTTTTAAAAATTTTAACTTCTCTGTTGTTTAACCTATGTTATTTTAGATTTTCTGATACAGTTCAATTGTATTCTGATACCATTTCCTTCCCCTAAGATTTCATATGTCAATGACATCCCCAAATTAATTTCATCATTGTTTCACTACAGAGAACATCCACAATAATAGCTTTGAAACCTAAAAAATCTATTCCTCATAGATCTACCCCTGTATTCCCTAATTGCAATAAAACAGAACAGGGTACAACAAAATGTAGTATACAGGATAGTACAGTATTCCTACTTTTCAGTAAACAGTGAAAATTTCTTTTGATAAAATCTTCCTGTCAAGACAGATGACTTTTTCTCTAGAAATACTTGCTGCTGTGACTTAATTTTTGTACTTTTTACCACTAGATACTAGGCACTGGGTCAAATTTCTTCCCCTTGGTCTCCTTTCCAAGTCCTTGGAGGAGTATGAAGAATAATTTGGGACTGATGAGGTCAGTTCATGTTAATGGATAAGAAAGAATCACAACTACTTATAGCATTGATATATATCCACGTTATTTAACCCTCAGAGTATTTTTAATTAGCAGATTTAGAAACTGAGGCTCCAATTAGTGGCAGGACTTCCCCAAGATAATAGACTATTAACTAGGGACCTTGGATCCAGGTTTTCTGATTCATACTGTATACATCATAATTACCTGTTCATTTGTCTGTGTCCCTACTAGACCATAGGTCCTTATTCATTGATATATCCCCAGCACCAACCACAGGGCCTACTATACTAAATATCCCCCCAAAACAAAACATGTTAAATGAATTAACAGGTCTAAAATCCCACTCTGCCATTCCTCCCTTGCTCTGCAATGGTTCTACAAGCCAGTGCTCCTAATATATTCCAGGTCACTCCCAGGCCATATGGCCTGTCAAAAGAATGTGGTCAAGGCTGAGACAGAGGGGAGCAGAACTGGTGAACACACCCGTATGACACACTCGTGTTCTCCTCCACACTCTCCTGGGCCTGGGCGGGCCCACCACGTAGGGCATTTGGATGTGTGCCTCATGGCCTGGGAGACAACTTGCACTTTGTGTACTTTTCCAGGGAAAGGAAAAGGCAACCGTGGTCTAACACATGTTAGAAATGCTGTTGCCTGGTGTCCTGACATCATAGCATCCACCCAGACTGATTCCTGGAGGCAGGCCCATTTGCCAGGCATGGGCTGTGGAGGACATGGGAAGAGGGGTTAGGCACTGTGAAATGGAGTATGTAGCTAAGATAGGCGGTGTGACCAGTCATTATGACACACAGTGCATGGGGTAAGAATAGAATGGAGACTCTCCACTTCTCACATCTGTGTGTCTCCAGATCCATCGAAGTTGTCTTTTAAGTTTTGAGCTTAGAGGCAAAGATAATAGAGCTCTTTGCTCCTTAAGAGACCTGGATTCTCTGAAGCCAGCTGGATCTGAGCTGATACCACTTTAAGTTCTCGCAAGGAACAATGAGGTTGGGGCCAGCCTAGCTGTCTGCCACTTCCTTTACCCCTCCCTCCAGCAAGGGTGCCAGAGTGTTTTGTTTTGTCTTGTTTTTTTCTTTCTGTGGCTGCTTACAGAGTCAGGATGTGAAAACAGGCTTGAGTGAACCAGTGGTCACCAATCATAAGGAATCTACAGCTAAATTATCACCTGATGTAAATACCATTATTGTAAAATGTTGTCATGATATTAAGGTCTTCCAATTGGAAAACCAAAAGTTAAGGCTATGCTGGCATTCATTTTCCAATAAATGAGCTGGCTTAAATACTGACTTTCTCTCCTTGACTTGTAAAAATGACCTAAAAATGTAAGAGAGAGTTCAATAAATGTTTTAAAGATTGCTGTTAAGTACAGATACCTTAACAATTTAACAAAACCAGAAGAAGCCAACCTTAAAATCCCACCTTTCTTGTCTTTGCCCCAACCCCAAGTCAGGGTGAAATTCAGGGTCTCAAACAGGAACACAATTGCCTAGAACCTGGCCCATAGTAGACACTAAAAAATATTTGGTGACAAGGAATTCTATGTGCCTTAAGAGTTGGCACCTCACAGACTTTGTAGAGTTTGCTGAGTTGGATTAGATTAAAAAAATAGTGTATTAATCCTCTGGGGAATTGTCACAGAAACACCTGCAGGGATATACATTTTCCTTTGTTAAAACTTGTATCTGCATTCAAATATTGGCCTTGGCATTTCCTAACTAAGTACTGGCTGCTTTGAATGTTACTATGTCGAACCATCTGCACTGGAAAGCAAAATCCTGTTAAGAAATATGATCACAGGTTGTAGAGAGATTATCATGTTCCTGACCACTATACATTTTATACTTTGAAAATCCCCATAAGAAAAGGACATATTAAAATAGCAAACTTTGTCACATTGGAGCTGAGTACTCTTACACAATTTATGACTAAGGTCAATATATTCATTTTTGTGTGCATTTTCAGTGGCTTCCCTGCATTGGCTCACTAAAATGAAATCTTTTTTTTTTTTTTCCCCTGAATCTAAAAATAGACAAAAGGCTTCTAGTTAGACCCGGTTTTTTAGGTACCCGCCATGGCCTTTGAGGCAAAGTCCCTTCTACTGTTCTCAACAGTAAATCTCGGGGGGGGGGCAGGGGGTAGCAAATGCTCCAGTGGAGGTGGCTCTTTGCCTAGCTAAGAACAGAAGTTCAAGTCAAGGTTCTAGAGAGAAAGTGCAAAGCGAAAGTTTAAGGGAGGTTGATTTGGCATAAGAAAACTACAAAGTGCCAGCTCCGTTTGGATTTTTAGATTCACGGGTGTGGGGGGCGGGGGAATAGACGATTCTTATACTCCCAAGTGAAAGGTAATGGGATTGGACTCAGTCTTAAGGTGACAAATCCGCAGGTTGAGGATCACGCCGTCAACGCCCAGGGACACCTGCCCTCCGGAAGCTGGGCAGCCGGGGACCCCAGGACGCAAGATGGCAGCGAGTGAGCGCGCGTGCAGAGTCGGTGAGCAGAACTTGCGTGTCTGTTTCAGCTGTCCTAAGAGCGTCCCATACAGCCTCGGGGAAATCCAAAGACACAGAAACTTCCAGCCCAGGTTCAGAGACGATCCTGCCGATTGTGACACTCCCTTATCTCCGCCGGCGTCAGGCACTCTGACCCAGTACAGGGAGGACAGGGAGGGTGTGGGCAGTGTGTCAAGGTGTAAGAGGAAGGGTATGCAGCAGGCTCACAGAATCACTAGGCAGTGATGAAAATAAGAAGAGAATACTATCTCGAGAATACTGGGCGAGGGAAAGAGCAGAGAGTCCCAAAAGGTGAGAAACTAAAATGAGGTGCGATGCTCCTGTGTGGTCCCTAACAGGGACACTTCCTGAAATCATATCAATTCCAGTAGATTATAATCATAATAACAAATACTGGCCGTGAAATGGGAAGACACGCGTACTACTTTCTCTCCCTCGCTTTGCCCATGCATCCCGACCCAACTCCCTGAAGGGAGGGCTCGCGCCCAGGTCACGTGACTCCAAGGACTTGGGAAGTACCTCTAGAAATCGGGTGAATGAGAGCCAATGAATGAATGAATCAATGAGAGAATGAATGAATTAGCTGCCCTAGGCCAGTCTCTGGTGGAAAGGGAAATGCAGGCAAGGAGGGAGAGAGGAAGAGGGGGAAAGATAAATTCCGCACGCCTTCAGTTCTCCCCAAATTTGATCTAAGTCAGTGGTTCTCAAACTTTGGCATGCATCGGAATTACCTGGTGAGCTTGTCCAATCAGATCGCCGGGCCCCACTCCCAGAGTTTCTGACTCAGTTAGGTGGGGCCAGACAATCTGCATTCTAACAAGTTTCCAGACGTTGCTGATGCTATTGGACCACACTTTAAGAATTGCTGCCCTAGGGCGCCTGGGTGGCTCAGTTGGTTAAGCGACTGCCTTCGGCTCAGGTCATATGACGATCCTGGAGTCCCTGGATCGAGTCCCGCATCAGGCTCCCTGCTCAGCAGGGAGTCTGCTTCTCCCTCTGACCCTCTTACCTCTCATGCTCTCTCTCATTCTCTCTCTCAAATAAATAAAAAAAATCTTTAAAAAAAAAAAAAAAAAAAAAGAATTGCTGCCCTAGACAATAACTCTGGATCCATCCCAGCGCCCAGAGAAACGATCTCTTCAGAGAGTATTGGAAACTCTAAGGCAATCCAAGATACTTTAAAAACAGACGACAGAGAACCCAGAGCACAGCTGTTCACTGCCGCATAGGAATTGGAAATCAAGATTTTCATTTGAATTTTCTCCATGTTTAAAGCGTTGGCAGGTAAAGTTTGTTTGTTTTTTAAGTGAAAGCCTAACAAAAATAGGTTTGCAGATTCTGTCCTAGTCCTTTCTGAGGATCTTTTCGGACGGAATGAGAGGGCTGGGACAGTCCCACGTTGGGCGGGTGGAGATGCCCCAGAGGAGCACCAACCACAAGGTCCTCCCTCCTGGGAAGCTCCTAGGTCTTGTCCTCCGATGCTTAGGTCCTCTTAGTCACGAACACCAACGGGCTCCGTTAGAAAAGCACCTTGAATTCGAAGCTGTCCTTCGACTCGGGAGCATACGACTTGACCTGGCTTTCTCTTTGGAGGCGAACTGCAGGAGATCCGCTTCTAGGGGACCGGGGGGAAGGGAGGAGGGGGCCTGAAGCCCAGAGCGGAGCGCACCCTGGGAGCCTAAGTCCATGCCCTTGGCTGGAGGCGCCTGCCTCGCGGCCCGCCGAGCTCCACTGGCGCCCAGCACATGCCAGTGCCAGCACGCGCTGCGGCCGGCTGCCCCCCACCCCCGACACCTCTCCGGACTCAGCGCAGCCTGAAGGCGCGGAGCCGTTCTCGAGCGCCAGGGCCTTGGCAACATCACGCGACCCCGGAGGGGCTGATGGATCGCCTGGCGGCCTGGACTCCGCGCTGGGCCTTGCTGCTTCGGCACTCGGGAAAGCCAAACAGTGAAGGGACCCAGGCTTCCAGGAGGGTCTGCCCCTCGGCTTGCCCACCCCTGCTGTGGCCCCGTGGCTAACCTTCCGACCCGGTCTAAGGCCTTCGCAGGCAGCTCCCCCCTTGCCGGTGACTCGGTGCCACGCAAGCTGGTGGCTGGAAGGGCGCTGCGGCCTCCAGCTGAGTGAAGCTGAGGGAGCGCGCAGGCACCGGGAGAGCGCCAGTGAACCCAGTACGCACCCTCCTGCCCCCAGGGACGAGCCCCGCGAGGCTGCGCCGGCCTCTGGTGCCGGAGGCTGACCAGCCTCGCCCCATTCTGGAGAATTGGATGGCTGGAAGCGGCTAGTGGTCCTCAGGTCCCCCACCGCCCCGCCCCGGGAAGGCTCGCGCGCGATCCGTCGCCTTGCCACACGCCTCTTCCCGCTCTCGGGCTTCAGGAGAGCACGGGCCGTCCAGGAGACCCATTCCCGACAAGGCTTCAAATGATGGGGTGGGAGGAAGCATAGGTCGTGGGGAGTGGGTCAGCCTTTCCTAATGCGGTCCCCAGAGAAACCTCTCTTGCCTCTCCCACAGGGACAGTGTCCGAGGCCTTGGAATCTGCTGGAATCTGAGCAAATGAGCGCGGGACCGCCCGCAAACTCCCTGCGCTGGGGTCAGAACTGGGGTCTTTCCTTGCCCTGCGAAAGTGAGAGTCTCCCGGAGCGGCGCGTGAGTCCAAAAACTCATCTTAGAAAATCCGGCCAGGCGAGAAGTCGCTGGGGGGGCCATCGCGTGGGGCGCTCATCAAGGCCCCGACCGTGGGGGTAGAGGAGCTTGTTGGCCCTGACAGCAGGCCAAGGCCTTCTCTCCAGCAACCCTGCGGCGCGCAGGACTCTACATCCGCAGCAAAGGGGCCCAGGTCGAGGTGAAAGGAATCCAGCAGCCCGCCGGGTAGCTGGTGGCTACGCACTCACACCGCGGAGCCTGCTGCCTGTGACCGCCCCCCTGCGCCTGAGCCGGGTAGTGCTCGGCACTTGCCTCCAGGGGGCGCTGCGGCTCTTCCCGCAGACCGCGGAGCTCTGCCGGCGGCTGCGCTTTCCCATCCCATCCCAGTGTAGAGCGCCGACTGGAACATACTTTTTTAAAAGATAAAATTCTTAGTCTTTTGGTCTCTGTTCCACACCCTCAGTTCTGAGACCAATGCCCGCGATCCTCCTCTAGGTTTTCGCGGGCCTCCTCACTACTCCGGGCCTGCAGCACACTCGCCCAGAGAATAGCTGGGCTTCCAGCTCCTCCGGGATCTAGGAAAAGCGGCAAACAGTGCGGGAAGTTCAAATGCAAAAGGTCCCCGCCCTAAAAAGTCTGAGGAAGGCTGGGGAAAAGGGAGGCAAGTCCTCAGAGATAATGGCAGCTGAAATCCCTGGAGAAAAAGATGGGGTTACCATAATTCGTGTCTTAAAGGGTAAACATTTTTAAGATAACCGCAGTGCGCGGTCAGAGTGGGAGAGATTCGGAGTCAACTGCAAGAAGCCTGTTGTCTGACACCTGCTCGCTGCTTAACTGGCAGAGCCTCCTGGGTGGGCCAGGGCGGGGGGAGAAGGGACTACTCTGCCGGACCCCTCCTCCTCCGACTCTGTGTTTCCTCTCTCCGGCCTTTACCCGGTCCTCCGCGGGCGTAAACTTTCGGCAGTTCGGGTTGGAGCAGCAACTGCTCGCGCCCCTCTCGTCCGTCTGTTAGCCATTTTCCTGGAAGCGTCCTCGGTGTCGAAAACCCAGAACCCAGAGCGAGGACAGCAGATGATCCTGTCCGCGGAAATGTCAGAGTGAACCGGCTGCGCAGCTCCCGGGGGGCGCGGAGGGAGTGGGACGGCTGCGCAGAGATTCAGATCCCCGGGAGCAGCTGGGCCGCTGTAGGCTCCAGGACTTCCCTCTCCACACACCCGGACCCCACAACTCGCCATGGGCCGAGTGGCCTATCTTTCCAGCGGAGCGTTGTCTCCGGGGGAGTCCCGTGGGTGAGGCTGCTCCTGGGTGGGCCCCCACAATGCGTGCACTCAAGCCGCGGGCATGAGCAAGGGGCTCGCCCGGACTGAGCCGGGGGGAAACTCAAGGGCCCGCCGGGGGTGGGCGCGAAGGTGGCCCGGGGGAGCCCTGCGTGCAGTGCCGCGAGGCTCTCAGCCTCAGGCTCGCTCTCGGCCTGAGGCGCGCACCTGCCCCGTGCGGCGGTGGGGCCTGGAGGCTGCAGAGGCGCTGCCTGCCCCTCGGCTTCGCCGAAGCCCGGAACTCGTCGACTCTTGCCTACCTTTCTAGCGACAGCAGCCCTCGGGCCGACGTAGCCCCGACTCCATTGTGAACTTCGGAAGCTGGGGTGGGCGAGGTAAACACGTTTATGAAAAAACCTGGGCTCAGGAGGTTTGCGGAAAGAGGGCGCAGCTCGGTGGGTGGTTGGAAATTCTGTCCACCCCGCGGGAAAAGCAGGCGATTCCTCGCACACACATATACAGGGTGGGAAGGTGTGAAGCCTACCGCTGGGGAGTTGCCTCCACTTTGGAAGAGGAAATACGAAGCGTAGGAACACTCTTCAGGTCACCACCCCGGGAGTGTGTGTCCTGGGGGTCTGAAAGAAGAGAAAGTTCCCTCCAAATTTTCCAAATTGAGAAAAGCTGCGGAAGGAATGAGGTGGTTAGAGAGAGGGGACCACAGGCATCCCGGTAGTTGGAGCTCAGGACTGAGCGCTGAAATGAAAGCACCCTTATAGAACCCCTTAGGGAAAACGTTTTTTTTTTTTTTTAAACCCCTGAACTCTTAGGCATTCTGCTACTTCCACACTGTTTGTCAAATCTTTAAGCAGTTCAATACTGAAGAATATTAAACACTGGGGTCTCCATTGCAAGCTCACATTTTAACCTTCGAGAATTTGAAATTGGAAAGAAAGGGGAAAAGGATCTACTATCCCTGGATTACGTTTTACCAAAGGAACGAAAAATTCCATCTGGGCATAAGTAAAATAGAAGGAATTGTATCTTAACAAAATAATATCTCGTACCTTCTGCCTGGCTCACCAATCACTGGTTAACCTTTTGACAAGTTTTAGTCTTCTGTTTATATTTATCCACTACCCTGAACGATGAGATTATTTTAATTGCCCTTTGGGGCGGCACATCCAAAACCATCTTTTGACGGAACACTTTTGAATTGTACAGCACTTTGGCTGGAAGATTTGCGCCCCTCAAAGCGCGAACTTGCCGGGGGCTAACGCAAATCCGCTCTGGTGACTCGTCTGGGACGAAAGGGGTTTTGCTCAGTGTTGTTCACGCAGATCTCATCTGGAAAGAGGCTGTTTAAAATGAGTGTGTCATTCCCTTTCTGTCACTCGATCACCCTTACAGCGTAGCTGAAGTGCGTTCTGCAGTTAGACTCACACAGGACCAAACCTTTAGAAGAACCTGAAAAATGTATCTCTACACCAAATTCGATTAAGTTTCCTGGAGACTGAACAATGAATTGTATTGGGGGGGGTTGCTGGGAATGAAGATGTACATGTTTTGAGAAGCTACAATAGAATTTTCCTAGAATTTTAAAATGATTGTTCTTCACCCATTCCAGATGGAGTCTTTATTGTTTGCCAATGGGTTGCAGATGCCCACCCTTTAACCAAGTTGGTTTACTGCTTATAAAATGTACCTTGTTTGATTAAACCTTAAATATTGGAAGAAATTTCTTCTGGACATTCCACGTATGTCTTTGCAGTAATTACGGAATTAGTCAATTGTCACCTCTAAAAACAAACTTCGTTTTGAAAACAAGCAAAAGCAGACTACAGATATAGTCATAATTGACAAAAAATATGTACAACGCTGTATTTAAAATTGAGGGAAATGTGATATGTTTTGGAGAATACAGTCTAGAACTGATTGATTTTACTCTACGAAGAAGATGGTTATATTAAACCTGTTAAGATGTGGAAATTAATCTGGCGAGAGCGTCAAGTAAAACTACAAAATGCCCTTTGGGTTTCTCTTCAGGGTCTTCAGGAAGCAGAGAACCAGTTGTTCAGTTTCTAACAGTATAAGGAAAAGTGGCACCGAGAAGGAAAGGGGGTAGGCTTTGCTTATGTGTGAGTTTTGAACTGAGTCACCTTCGGCTCATCTCTGTAACAGGGAAACCTCGAGCAAACCTGTGCCTTTAAGACTCAGTTGCTATCCAAACACAAGTAAACAGAGTGGACCATTAGCGGGCGCCGGGCGCGGAGGCGGAGTCAGCCTCCGTGGGCCCCGCGCTGCTGCAGGACGCCCGCCCGAAGGGGAGGCGGGGCTGCTACTAAAGCCCGGGACTCCTGGCCGCGAGCAGCCTGGGGAGGGACGCGGGCGGGCACAGAGCTCGGAGCGCTCGCTGCTGGAGGGTGATGGCCCTGCCAGACTGCAGGCTCCGACCTTACCCGGAGTTGGCGGCTGGAGGCTCGCGGAGGCGCGGGGTTCCGGGCGAGCGCTGAGCGCCGGCTCTAACAACCCTCGGGCTTTGCAATCTCCACGTCCACAGACCTGGACCAAGGCGAGGATCCGCTCTCGTTTTTGCTGCTCGTCGTCCTCCAGATCATGTCCGCGGCTCCCGGGATTCCGCTCGGAAAAAGAAGTTTGCCCCGCGTGGACCCAATGACCTTTCCGAGCTCTGCGCCTCACCACCTGGGCCGGGTCTGAGCCGCGCTGCCCGGGCGGACCTTTCTGAGGGAGGTGAGTGTCCGCTCTGGGAAGGAGCTGCAGCCGCCTTAAGGAAGGAAGGGTGTAGGGGGTGCAGGGGACACTCACATTCTCGGTCAGGCGTGCCGCACGTTCAGAAATTGTGAAAAGAAATCAGATGGATGCAGTCTTGGGGCATTGTGTTTCTCAGTTTATCGGATCCCCGGCACTCCACTCCCAGCTAACACTTAAGGACACACACTTTTATGTGCTGTCTTTAGTTTTGTTTTGCGACATTTAATCTAAGCATTCAGCAAGGCTTCTTATAAAAGCTGATCAACGTACGCTGAGATAAAGCCCCACAATCCGGTGGTGTTTCTGACGGTGCCGTAGTATTCCTGGTCCACCCGTCCCCGGGCAGCCGCGGCAGCGCAGCGCGAACGCGCCGGGACTCACACTGCCTGCCTAGCCCGCGCGTTTCAGGAGGGAAGTAATAGTTCAGTCCCAGGTAATTCTCCAACCTTGTGCTGGCCTTTTGATTTCCCTCCCACCCTCCAGTCCTGGAGGTGGGGGGCGGTGGGGGGGTGCAGAAGGCAAATTCCCCTGGGGTTTCAACGCTTAGATTCTCGCGTAAGAGCTACAGAGAAACGAGTGGTGGTTGCAGGAAGGAGGGAGAAAAAGGTGTTTGTGGAGGGAGCGCTGGATCCGTCACCCTACCTGTTAGCAGAGAACAAAAGAGGGTTGGCGCTTTCCGAAGCGAAACGGCGCAGACAGCTACTTTCTCTGCTAAACAAACTGCAGTCCTGAGCAGAACAAGAAAATTACTCACGCAGGGGGAGCGAGGGAGCAGAGAGAAACAGAACCCAGATTATGCGGAAGGCATCTTAATTTAATTAACTCCTTGGGAAGGCAGAGGCGCTGCGAAGGGGCAGGAACTTCGCGGCCGTTTTCCTCTGTTCACCTGATCCAGGCTGGCCATTATTACTTTTTAAATGATCTCCTTATATCTACTAAGACTTTCGCTCTGGTTTATGCAAAATTCCACTGTGGCGTGGGCTGAAGTTCAGCGCGTCTATGGATCCATCCGTCGTTTCTCTCACACCAACACACAGGTTTTAACAGATGACCCCTGACTGTATATTATTTTTAGATAACTCATTGTAATAACAGCATTACCGAAGGGCAAGACTCTATCAAATTACCACGTACCTTTTTTTCTCCAATGTTTTGAAAGCTTCTCTGAACTGAAATTAGTTATGTACACTTTTTTTACTTGTGGACAACCAGTGAACTAAATTTTACAAAACTTCTGTACATGCCTGGAAATCCCTGTGAAGAAGACTGATGAAAGAAAACTAGCCTCAGCTCCACCGAAATATTAATGTCTTTTCATTGGTTCTTTCCTTGTAAAATTAAAAGTAACCAATGGTCCGAAAAGGGGTAGTGAAGAAATGACAGCAGAGGATGATGATCGCTGTTATTGCCTGAAACTCAGTGTGGGAATTAACATGCTCAACTCTAGACAAAACGAAAGTACTTTAGATTTCTGCCTTGACTTAACATATCTTTTGACATACATTTGCAGCAACTCAGTGGGAGAGTGGAAATCTAAATTCCCTAATTATTTATGGCAAAAGTGTTTGGTGGATATTTAGGGTTGTTCTGTTTGTAAAAGGGTTGAAGTCGCCAATGGTTTGCTCGTCCTCTATGAAGAAACTATCTGTCCTGCAAATTAAAATGAAAACTTACTATGAAATACACTTTTGTGCCACTTTGGAGCTGAACTGTAATAGAGTTGCTAATTTTTGTGTTATAAACCATTTGAAGAAAGGGGAAGGAAGATGGCACTCAACTTTGTGCCTGCAGAATTAACATGTAATGTTTAGGGCAGATTTCACTTTGTGCACGTGAAATGGAAATCACAGGTGGTGATATTCCTTTGATTGACAACCTCCCCCCTGGCCCCATAACAGTGGTAGGAGTTGTACTTTGCCTCCTGTACTTATTTCTAAGAAATCTAGTCTGGGAATACACCCAAATAATAATTTCAGTTTCCTCTCTAAGGGGGAGACCACTTTTTAACACTAGGGGGAAGATGATATTTTGAACCTCTGGAAAATCCTTACACAAAAAGAAGGAAATAAAAGTGTAACTTTTTATTTTTAATGGAAGAGGAAATAATCAGATAGATTACCAGGGATCTTAGTACCTTTTTTTCTGCCTTTCTAGGAGGGCTTGAGGGTTGCCACTGAACAAAAATGAATCGTGATTTGTGGTGGGAAACTTTAATGGAGGTTTACAGTTTCGGTTGAATGGTCTGACTGAGCCCCTCGGACTGTTAACACACCTCTCATTAACTCCCAGTCGGAACTCCCAGACCAAATACCACCAGGCAGAAGCGGTTCATTAATAAATCCCTGTCTCTGAGCATTCCAAACAGAAGAGGGGGGAGAGAAGGTGTGGGCCTCACTGAGGTGACCAAATTCTGCCTTGTCAGAGCGCTGTGTCATTAGCGCGGTCCCCCAAGTCTGCCCTTGGAGCCCCGGGGCAACACTTCACAGCGCACTAGAGAAGATTCAGGCGTGTAAAGGGGTGGGTGATGAGGGGAAGACTGGACAAACCTTCCCACCTTCCTGCTGCGTTCAAAAGCCAGGCTTAAAGGTTGTTGGCTCTAACCGGCCCGCCTGCCCCTCTCCAGGGAAAGCACTCAGCTATGAGTCCCGCACCTGGGGAGCTGCCCTCAGAGGCAAGGCCCAGGTCGGGCGGACCTAGCAGAACCGCTGCTAAAAGGCAGCTGGAAGTGGGAAAAGGTGGGCCCACCCTGAATGCAGGTGAGGTGTCCTGGGGAACCTGGGTCTGAAAGCAGACCTCTCTATTGCTCTTTGGGGCACAGAGAGATGCGAGTGCTTGCACCCTGCTTAGGCCCAGGCCGCACACGTCTCCCAGCAGATAAACGAGCTTCCTCCAGGCGGGCAAAGCCGCGCTCTACCCGGCCTGCTCGCTGTGACTCCCCTGCTGCCCCTTTCCTATCCTTCCCCAGGGAGCCCACTCTCCTCCACTCCTCTCTGCTCTTCTCCTGAGGCCTCCCCGGTGTAGGAAGCGGCTCCCCGGTGCCAGGCCGGGACGCTGCTCCGGCCTCCCGAGAGCTTGGCGCTCAGTCTGGGAGAAGGGGTTCCGGCCTCAGGGAGGTTCTCCGCCCACCCACCCCTATCCCACTCCACCGCACCGCACCCCCCCGGGAGCCTGAACCATCTGGAAGGGATCTTGGTAGGGGGTGGGAGGGGACGGCCCATGGGAAGCGAGGAGGGGGCGATTCCAGGCTGAACCCGGCCCCCGAGGTGTCACTTTTCTTTCCTGCGGCCCGTCATCGCTGATAAATGGGATTGAGGCAGAGGAAGGAAAAAGAAAACCTCCGAGGTCAGCGCGGGGCGAGATTGGCCCCTCCGAGGGCCCGAGGGCCCTGGAGCGCCAAGCTCACCGGGGCTGAGCTCCCGCACCCGCCGCGGCGTGGCGGGGGTAAGCGCGGGAAAGGCGACCACGGGGCGGGGCAGCCGGCGGGGGGCGCAGCGCGAGGCGCAGCCGCACCGCGCGGCTCGGACGGGCCCTCCTCGTCGCTCCCCGGGGAGCTCCGAGGCGCCTCGGCCACAGAGCCTCGGCCCTAGGTCTGCGGGTGCGGGCGTCTCGGGCCGTCGTGTTTGCTCGAGCTTCGCCGCACAGGGTGGGGTGGGTGGGCTGAAGTGGGTGCTGCCTCTGCAGAACCACAACCCCCCCCGCCGCCCCCGCCCCACCAGGCACACACACACAGCCTGCCTTTCTTTCTTCCGGGGCCCGGGTCTTCCGTTCCTTGCGTGCCCGCAATCCGACCTTCCTGTGGGCACCCACAGAAGGGCCGCCAGGGCGCGGGGTGCACCGCTCGCCAGAAGGCCACTTCCTGTCCGCCTGACACCCTGGTCCCGGGGCCGAGCTCGGTGCGGACTCGCCCGGCAGGCGCTATGCGGTCCCTCACCACTGCTTTTGAGGACCCTGAAGTAGAGTGGGGAGGAGGACTTTGAAGGAAGGTGTGGTAACCCTCGCTGGCGCCAAAGGGCAGGCCGAGCGGGCTTAGATAATAGTCACAACTCTCCCTCTCTTCCCCTGCCATTTTTAGGGTTTGCGCTGCGTGCTGTTGTCTCTCTGGGTTTTCACCGGAGCCCCACGCCCACCTGCCTCTGAGTCCTGGAAGAAAGGGGCGGTTCCCTCCGCCCCCCAGCACCCGGGAAAATGGGGAGCAAGGCCCTGCCGGCGCCCATCCCGCTCCACCCGTCGCTGCAGCTCACCAATTACTCCTTCCTGCAGGCGGTGAACACCTTCCCCGCTGCGGTGGACCACCTGCAGGGCCTGTACGGTCTCAGCGCCGTGCAGACCATGCATATGAACCACTGGACGCTGGGGTACCCCAACGTGCACGAGATCACCCGCTCCACCATCACCGAGATGGCGGCGGCGCAGGGCCTCGTGGATGCGCGATTCCCTTTCCCGGCTCTGCCCTTTACCACCCACCTCTTCCACCCCAAGCAGGGAGCCATTGCCCACGTCCTCCCAGCCCTGCACAAGGACCGGCCCCGTTTTGACTTTGCCAACTTGGCGGTGGCCGCCACGCAAGAGGATCCCCCTAAGATGGGAGACCTGACCAAGCTGAGTCCGGGGCTGGGTAGCCCCATCTCGGGGCTCAGTAAATTGACTCCGGACAGAAAGCCCTCCCGAGGGAGGTTGCCCTCCAAAACGAAAAAAGAGTTTATCTGCAAGTTTTGCGGCAGACACTTTACCAAATCCTACAACTTGCTCATCCATGAGAGGACCCACACGGATGAGAGGCCATACACGTGTGACATCTGCCACAAGGCCTTCCGGAGGCAAGATCATCTGCGGGATCACAGGTGAGGTGGGGAAAGAGGTTGGCCTGGGAAGGAAAGGCGACTTGTCCAGAGTACCGAATCCCTGAGAGACATTCCAAGTGTCACTAAAATCCCCTCTGAACTAGAATATATCCCCAAAGGCCCTCCCTGGCGGCCAGCTACAACTAGTCCCCAACATTTACCTTTCTCCTCTGCTGCTCTCTCCTACTGCGTCCTTGTTTGGAATGCGGGAGGGCCTTTCCTCATCCCCAGGCCGTTGCAATCTGGTGGGTTGGCCTTGGTCCTGAGCTCTGTTTCCCAGTTTCCTCCCGGTTGCCATTGGGGAGGCGGAGCAGGTAAAGCCGAGGGCCCCAAAGACCTTCCCATGGTGGGTATTAGTCCGCGCTGCCGTCAGACCTTTTCTAGAAATGTTCTCTTGCGACCTTCTCTGGGTTCCTTCCCTTTGCTATCTCCCCACCCCCAGGTGTACCCCAGAGCCTGCCAAGGCGACCTTTATTTTATTTTATTTATGTGGATCTTGAGATCACTGAATTTAGAAACAGCTCCCCACACCCCCTCCACGACCTTAAACTCTGCATTCATACACGGCAACTGAAGAAATACTACAAGTGTTTTCATCCGGTAAAAACTTCCCAGGAGAGGGGTTGGGGTATCTTCTCTCTCGACTCTACCTGCTGTTCCATGGAGTTAGAACTTCCATTGGGATCCTCCGCGGCTGTTTAGAGATTCGCTAAAATCGGTTCCCCTGAATTCAACCTTGCCTAACATCATGATTTGGCCAGTTTAAGTACCAGAGAAAGCCGTAGAGACCAGGAAGGACTCATTCGGCACGATTCTGAGCTCCAGAATACACCAGAGAGGGCGATCAAGTGTAGATAAAGACGGCGTCCGGTGAATGTTTTGAAGAATCTGTTAGTTGAGGTTAACCATAAACAGAATTACACAGGAAAAAAAAAAAAAGTAAAATCTAAAAACATAAATAATAGGAATCCCGTTTCTTTTGTCCTTTCACGACTTCCTTTTGAGTAACTGTCAAAAGAAACTCCTCACCGTGGTGGTAAAACAATTTCACTGAAACCTTATATTGATTTACAGGTATATCCATTCCAAAGAAAAACCTTTCAAATGTCAGGAGTGTGGGAAAGGATTTTGTCAGTCTAGAACTCTAGCGGTTCACAAAACTTTACATATGCAGGTAAGTTTGTTTTCTTGTTTAAAGACAATGGCTGGTTTAGTTTTATCATTTTTGCTCCTTACAAAGGTGTTCAATGGCAAGCTCTTTCTTTTAAAGGCTCTGTTTAAATTTAGTTTTCTAGGTGGGGAAAACAGCACTCAACTTTTTTATACCCCCCCCAAAATTAATCTTACTTAACACAAAACATTATTATGTTTTTCTTAAAGAAAAGACCATTCTCTGTATTCTAAATCCTAATTTTAGAATTATTTTTTTCCCCATCTGATCTGCCCTGCATTTAAAGCTTTCGTGTTTGGGAGGAAATAAAGGTAATTTCGATAATGGAGGCATGGTGAAATCCCATATGCTCTCTCTCCCAGGGGCCTCATAATTTGTAGTTTTCTGAACATTGAGGAATAGTTTAATTTTCCAGCAAAGAGGAGCCTTATTGCCCGGGAGAATGTCATTCCTTAAGAGAGGATTAGAGTTTTTCCTTCCTCCTTTTCCTGCCTGTGACACGGTGATGAAATGTAAAGAGCTGGAAATCACAAAGCCCACCGCGGTGGCCACTGGCAGTTATCAGTGTAATGGGGGGGGGGGGGGCCTGTGTGTGCCTGCGCGTGTGTTTTCATGATTGGAGGATTAGGAGCCAGATTTGTTCCTGCAAGTCCCCTCTTTTGTTGTCGTGCGCGTGTTATGTTAACGCTTGTGATACCGATAAGACAGAAACTATTGAGAAGGGTGCGGTGGTGGTGTGAAGGATTAATCCTTTGCTTGCTTCACATCTGAACAGGAATCTCCACACAAATGTCCCACATGTGGAAGAACCTTTAATCAGAGAAGTAATCTGAAAACTCACCTTCTCACCCATACAGACATCAAGCCCTACAGCTGCGAGCAGTGCGGCAAAGTGTTCAGGCGAAACTGTGATCTGCGGCGGCACAGCCTGACCCACACCCCGCGGCAGGACTTCTAGAGAAGCCCAGGATGTGTCCCATGCCGCCGCGGCTCCCCTCCCCAGACACCTCTCCACGCCTCCCACCCAGGGGTCGCACCCCCAACCCCTTACTGACCCCAGCTCTTCCCTTGCTGCAGCCGCACCTGCAGCTCCAGGGAGTTAACTCTTCTTCCCCAGGACTGAGAACTGTAGAAAGCCACACAAGTACAACCCTTCACAAAGAGCATATGCTAGTTTCTTGTAGATATTCACAGCTCATTTTAGAGCTCTGTACATAATGTCGTGGGTCTTTGTTTTGTTGTTTTGTTTTGTTTGTTTTTGTATCTTGTTGGATGCTCCTAGCTATGGAAAATGGAAGCCAAATTTATCTTCAAAGAGTGTATTTTCAAAATAAAACTTCTTCTTGTTTGTTTCAACACTTCTGCAAAAGCGTCTTGCTATTTAACTTCTGTTTTTCCTTTGGGTTCTGGAAGAGTAGGATGCCTCCAAAATATTCAATACTGAGGGTGTTCTTTATCCCTAGGTTTTTAAAATAAGACTTCTCACAATTCTCTTACTGAAGTTTCAGCCCTTCCCTTTCTGTATTGTGGCATTTTGGAATTGGACAGTTTGGAATTGGAATTTTTGTTTTTCGAAGATATTAAAATTGATACCCTTAAGGTTTTATCCCCTTTTGTTTATTCTAATTCCTTGTGTATTATTCCTTCAGATAAAAGCAATATAATGATCCTTGTTAATAGCATGCAACTCCATGACTGCCCTACCTGAAAGCACAAGGTGAGAAAAGTCCTTGACCGAATGTCAGAGTTTATGATGGACAGCTTCTCTTACCATTAGACTTTAAACACTATCATTTAGCACTATAGACAGAGACTTTATCCTGGTTTCAGGAGAGAAGCCTAATAATCCTCCTATAGAAGAGTGCAGGAAGGTGCAACCTTCAGAAGGTTGTGCAGGAAGGTGCAACCTTCAGAAGGTTGTGCAGGAAGGTGCAACCTTCAACTACTTAGCTGTGAAAATATTTCTTTCCTAGGGTGGAGATGCTTTCTTCTAGAAGGTTCAGCTTTCTCTGCAAAGCAAACTGAGTTAGGTCGCTTGCAAAGTCTCCATCACTGGTTGGCCTTTAGTGCCTGGGAAAATGCCAGAAGTATAGATACTCTGGAGCTCATGGCAAGTATATAATAATCTTCTGAGGCATTTCAACCTTTCCCAGATGGTTCCTGGGGAATGTGACACCAATATCATGACAGACAACCTGTATAGGATTTAGGTGGAAGGCTTTGGACACAAATAAACTGTAGTACTAGGCAGGGGCTGGAAGGGAAATAACTGGATTTAAGGAGGGAACATCAGAGGAACCCATGGCCCAGTAGCCCAGGAGGTACTCACAGGCTTTAATACTGAACAAAAGGGTGAATTAGGTCCTCTCAGATTTTTTTTCATTTTTATATTTGTGTTGGATGACATGTTCCATCTTCAGGGTGATACCAGGCAACTCGTCCTGTTTGTACTTTAGAATTCTCCAGAATGGTACATAGGGATTTAAGGACTAGATTCCAAATTTTTTGCCAGTGCCTTGTTCAATACAACTTACAAAGAGGTTTTAAAAAGTGTTCCAGATTCAATGCTCACTCTGTTCTCAGGGGAGCTGGCTGGAAGTCACTTCTGCTTCTCATGAGAGATGAATTCTCTCCAACAAAGTGTCCACTCACCAAGCCTGTGTGTCTAATGCTCACACAAATTCATTTCTCAACAGGGGATGGGCCCAGGTCTTCACCGAGGAGAGGGGGAAGGGATGGAATGTGAGGGTGCATGTGTGTGTGGTATTTAGAAGACTGAAATTCTTGTTTGTTTTCTTGTGTTTGTACAGAATTAACTCAGTGACCTCCCTACCTCTACTCTCTCGAGCTCCTGTCCACCTTGGCACAGAAGATCTGAATACTTTAGGGCAGGGTTACATATTGACTGTCCCTAGAGCTCCCCTAATCCTGCAGGCATTTTCCATGTAGTCAGTCTCGCTTCCCCACCCACCCCAACTGACTACAAGCAGCAGAGTTCCATTGCACAGGGTTCAGTCCAATTATCAAAGAACGACCCTTGCTCACTATCAAGCTCCGGCATATCCTTGAAGTCCCTGTCACAAGGATAGTTAGATAGGAATAACCAGAATACTGTTCCTCTGCATTTATTTTAGTTGAAAAAATAGGAATCAGAAGTGAATGAGGAAAAAATAAAGTGGAGAAAGCAGTTCCTCTTCCTGGATACACGCTATTTCAAAAGTTAACATGAATTTATTTATACAGTCATTCATTTAACAAATACACATTTTGGAATCTTAACTACTTAGATAATTTAAAAATCTAGGGGCGCCTGGGTGGCTCAGTCGGTTAAGTGTCTGCCTTCAGCTCAGGTCATGAGCCGGGGGGGGTCTTGGGATGGAGCCCCATGTGGGGCTCCCTGCTCAGCGGGCAGTCTGCCTCTTCCTCTCCCTCTGTCCCTCCCCCCAACTTGGGCTCTCTCGCTCTCTCTTTCTCTCTCACTCTCTCAAGTAAATAAATACAATCTTTTAAAAAATCTATAATAGGGCTTAATTTAACAGCTCTCTTCAATCTGCACTCTTAAAGCCAGCATCCATCTAGACTTAGAAAGTGATCTAGCCTCAGAGCACACTCTTCCACACCTCGTGATCTCAGGGGAACTTTTGAACAGTGGGTTCCTTCCTCTCCAAATTCAGAGTTTTGTTTTCTTCTTCTTTAGAATGTTCAAGTATGCAGGAAATGAATCTCATGTGAGAAAAACTTATAAGGAAAATGATATCTTGTAGCTTATGAAATTAATCTATTGAGGGTTTTTGTTTTGTTTTGGTTTGATTTGGGTTTTGTTTTTTTGTTTTTTTGTTTTGTTTTGTTTAGAGAAGAGTCATTATTTGAGTTTTAGATTAGCCCCTGTTTTCCTTACACCCTCTACCATAGTCAGCTCATGAATCAATACTCCTGGCCAGAGACCAGGAATGGGAAATACCACGAGTCATAACCACAGTGCTGAAGAACTTCATGTACAGCGGTTAAGTATTGAGCTGTGACTTTAATCTTATTTTGCAATCCATGCATGAGATTTTAAAAATAATATCTAAAATTTAATTATATTGTGATCAGTTATTAATGTAAAATTATGAATGTGTGTTAGGTGCACTTATTGATGCTAACATTGAAATGTAGGTCATCAGAGTATTAGTGTTTTATAATTGCAGTAATTAAAATTGCTATTTTGCACAGGAACATCCTCTTACATGAGGAAGCTTTCCAAATTTAACTCTAAGACAACTAAATATTTAAAAAGCAAGCAAATCTAAAATTTCAAATTATAAATAGACCTAATTACTACTAGTGATCAAATCAGAAGCACATACTGGGAGTTTCTTCTACTGTTCATTTGTCATATGTTAGCATAGACATTCGAACCTCTTCACTTAAATCATGTTCAGTCAGGTACCCTTGCCCTAGTTTTGATTTTGGAGGGACAGCCTATGCCTGGAAGGCACTTAGTTCTTGACGTAGTTCTTGAATACTGTCAACATGATAGACTATGTGCATTTGGATTAAACAGAAGAGAAACTACAGCAAATTTTAATACCAGAAGGGTATTACCATGACATAATGGGTTACCTTTCCTATTCCCAAAGTAATTTTAATATAATAATAATAATAATAATAATAAAAGAGAAAAAGTTGATGAAACCATGTAACACATTGCAAACAGGAATGACTTTTGTATTTGGAGGATTATTTGTGTTCACCTTTATTAGTATATTATATTGAGGCTGTGTTTCCCAATTTATCCCTTTCCAGGGATAACCACCTCTGCTGGCAGGAATGAGCAATAAAGGGAGTGGATATTCAGAATGATTCAGCTTTGATGACCTGAGATATTTCAAGTTCATTCCTGTTTCTTTATTGCTTGTCCCCCGCGAACACAAATTACATTATCCTCTAAGCTGTATAACTTTTTCTATATAACTATCCAAGGCAAAAAATGATAGTGAAAAACTATAAGTAAATAGACTACAATAGGAAATTGTTGGGTAAATTATAATGCTGTATGTTATGTATAGCATTATACTAGGTATGTACTATACTATTAGGTATAACTTTCTACTGCAGACAGAAAACCTGACTAAAAGGGGCTTACACAACAGGGGATTTATTTTCTGACATAACAAGAAGTCTCAAGGAAGGGTCCTGAGATGCATAATTAATTGGAGTGACAAGATCATCCAGAGCCCAGTTCTTCTTACTTTTCTCTTCTTCCATCTTTAGTGTGTAGCCTGGCTCCCTTCATGGCCACAAGATACTTGCAACAGCTCCAACCACCAGTTCTAGGGCTTCCTTTTGACATACATTTCATAGGCAGGAAAAGGATATATCTGTTCCTTGTATCACTTTTTCAGAACTAAGGATCTCGCATAAATCCAACCTATGGGGCGCCTGGGTGGCTCAGTAGGTTAAGCATCTGCTTTCCGCTCAGGTCATGTTCTGGGGTCCTGGAATTGAGCCCCTATCAGGCTCCCCACTCAGCGGGGGGGGGGGGGGGAGGTGTCGGCTTCTTCCTCTCCCTCTGCCCCTCTCCCTTGCTTGTTCTCTCTCTCTCTCAAAATACATTAAAAATATATTTTAAAAAAATCCAAATGATGGGGCACCTGGGTGGCTCAGTCGTTAAGCGTCTGCCTTAGGCTCAGGTCATGATCCCAGATTCCTGGGATGGAGTCCCGCATGGGGCTCCCTGCTCCGCCGGAAGCCTGCTTCTCCCTCTCGCACTCCCCCTGCTTGTGTTCCTGCTCTCGCTATCTCTCTCTCTCTGCTAAATAAATAAATGAAATCTTAAAAAAAAAAAAATCCAAATGATATGCCCTTTTATCTTAATGGTCAAAATTAGGTCAACCTGCTCCTTCCTCAGCCAATCACTGACAGGGACAATAGAATTATCCCATGATTGACTTAGACTAAATAAAACTCATCTTCTAAGCAAAGGAATGGAGCCAGCCTTCCCTGAAGCCCTTGACTGCCTGAAAAAAACCTGAGTTCTGTTAGCAAGGAAGAATGGAGAACTGAGTATTGCGAATATTAAGCGGATGTTAAAAGTGAAGTTTCTGGGCGCGCCTGGGTGGCTCAGTTGTTGGGGCCTTCCGCTTGGGTCATGGTCCCAGGGTCCTGGGATTGAGCCCCATATCGGGCTCCCTCTCAGTGGGGAGCCTGTTTCTCCTTCTCCCACTCCCGCTGCTTGTGTTCCCTCTCTCGCTATGTGTCTCTCTGTCAAATAAATAAATAAAATCTTTTAAAAAATGAAGTTTCTGTTAATAATCTTATGTTAGGAGATGCTTATGTTATAACAGAAGGATATTTAGTGGCGTACATATTATCCAGACTATATAAACAAAACCTTGAAAAAATTAAGCAGAAATAAAGACTAGCAGAAAATACACCAAATTGTTAATAGCAGTTATTCATGAGTAACAAACCAAGGGTATACTTTTCCTCTCCTTTTCCAATTTTCAACTCTCCCAAAATGAGCATGTGTTACTTTTAGAAAGGAAAGGGTAATAAAATAAATAAATAAAAATTAGTTTTAAAATTCAAGATAAATTCTTAGTTTCCCCAGTATTTTTTTCCGTCTTGTTTTATTGCCTCTGACCAGCCTTCGCTTGTTTCTTTTCACACACCCACATATATCTCTTGCTTCTTCTAAACCATTTCTTTAATTTAGTTACGTCCTTACTTTCTAGTTCCTTTTCTTTCTTCCTTGATTTCTACTCAACTCCTTTTCCTGTTGTTTCTCTTCTCTTTTGTAGGTTTCTGTACTTTGGTTCTTTGTTTTCTTCCTTGGAAGAGCTTTAATAATTCTGGTTCAGTGTTCCTCCAGGTGTGATCATTAGAATTACCCAGGGTACTTATTTCTGGGCTCTCCCTAATCCAGTGGGTGACTTGGAATTCCTGGTGATAAAGACTCAGGACTCTGTATTTTAAACAAACACTTCAAGTAGTTCTTACGTATAATGCAGACGGAGAACTTCTGCATTAGCCTTTGACACCATCATTCCCTTTATCTTATTCATCACGCATTTACTATGTGCCTACAGTAATAAACATAAAACAAATTTCAACCCACGTTTCTTTACTTATTTACTCACTGTCCTTGAAGTGGTGAAATTTTCCTCTGCCTTGGTTCTTATTACTCTTCCATGGTCTCTCTCTATGTACTTTTCTTTTCTATTGTGGCTGTCTCCAAATTAGATTTTTCTTTTTTGCATTAATAGACATCTTTGGATACAAAAGTAGGGATCCGAAAGGGTACGTGCACCCCGATGTTTATAGCAGCAATGTCCACAATAGCCAAACTGTGGAAAGAGCCAAGATGTCCATCGACAGATGAATGGATAAAGAAGATGTGGTATATATATACAATGGAATATTATGCAGCCATCAAAAGGAATGAGATCTTGCCATTTGCAACGACATGGATGGAACTGGAGGGTATTATGTTGAGCGAAATAAGTCAAACAAAGAAAGACATGTATCATATGACCTCACTGATATGAGGAATTCTTAATCTCAGGAAACAAACTGAGGGTTGCTGGAGTGGGGGGTGGGGTGGGAGGGATGCGGTGACTGGGTGATAGACACTGGGGAGGGTATGTGCTCTGGTAAGTGCTGTGAATTGTGCAAGACTGTTGAATCTCAGATCTGTACCTCTGAAACAAATAATGCAATATATGTTGAGAAAAAAAAAAAAGAAGATAGCAGGAGGGGAAGAATGAAGAGGGGGTAATCGGAGGGGTAGACGAACCATGAGAGACAATGGACTCTGAAAAACAAACTGAGGGTTCGGGGGGGGGGGTGGGAGGATGGGTTATCCTGGTGATGGGTATTGAGGAGGGCACGTTCTGCATGGAGACTGGGTGTTATGCACAAACAATGAATCATGGAACACTACATCTAAAACCAATGATGTAATGTATGGGGATTAATATAACAATAAAAAAATTAAAAAAAAATAGACATCTTTGGCTTTGATATTTTATTTCTTTGTTCTTCTTTGTTCTCTTAATCCACTCCCTAATTTAAAGAAGCAGGAGAATAAAGAGAATGTAATAATTGATTAAGATGAGAAAATCACCAAGAGGTAAAAATGATTCTTTTTTCCATTTGTAGATTGAAATATTGTCACCAAATGACTTGTTACTTTGGTTTCTGTGCAAAGAACATTAATTTGCTATGAGTAATGCTTCCACTGAGGTGTGTGTGTGCTGGTTTTAAGATCAGAGTTAAACAAAATAGTTTTTTAGATTATTTATATTATTATTACACTGAAATTTCAGAGCAGGTGACCATCTTATGATGGAAAGAGCTATGGACATGAAGTCAGAAGATGGATTTAATTTTTTTAAGGTCTGGAAGTGTTTATGGGCAAAACATTTAACGTCTTTGAGACTCAGTTTTTCATCTGTAAAATGAGAGTTTGTACTACATAATAAGGTCTTCTCCAGCTTGTAAGATTCATGGTTCTCATTGAGGTAAGCATAAATGCATTGATAGATAAGTATTTCACTTCACAAAAGCTAGAAAATACCAAGAAAACATATCACTTCTCTCCCATAAAATATGTTATTAACTCAGTAAAAATAATGTAGGTTTACAAATTAATTTCTACTTCAAACTGTCATATCATCTGTTTTTCTAAAACTTCTGAAATTTTAGAGGCTCTTTGGATGACTGTTGATTAAAAGTAAAGTTTTTTAATTGAAAAGGAAATGTATTTCTTTATCATTTTCAGTTGACAAAAACAATCATGCTTATTGTAAAAAATTCAAACAATATAGAAGTGTAGACAGTAGAACTCTCTTATTTCCTCACCCCCACTAATGACCCTCTTAGTTCCATTCCCCAGAGGGGATTTTTGGTTTGTCTTTCTGGACATTTTGCGGTCAATATGCAAAGTGTAAGTGTATACGTAAAAACATACACACACAAATAGGATTATAGTGTAATACTATTTTGCAACTTTCTCCCCCCCCACACACACACTTAACAATAAAACAATATATATTGGGTCTTTTTTTCCCATATCAGCATAAACAGATATTCCTCTAAGGTAAAGAAAAAAAGTCTAAAGACTTCTAAGCCTGAGGATTAATTCTTTTTATTAGAATTTAACATAATAAATAGGAAAATCATTCTGTTACTGAAATTATTTACAAAATGCTGTCCTTAACTGACAAACCTTTAGTCCCGTATCTTCATGACAGCAGCTGAGAGAGTGCCTGAGGGTTTTGAAGATTCTTCAAGGTGTGTCATATTATGGTTCACATCAGTGCACACTGATATACCTCCCTGGCAAGAACTGAAAGATACAGTTCTTAAATCCCCTGGTGACCCATTATCCATGGATCATTGACAAGATAGAATGTAATAGCTCCTTTTTACCAAGGTAAACTTCCCAGTGAAACTGTACTGTTCTTGCCCTGTGTCCTTTATTTAAACAAAAAAATTAATCTAGGAAAAAGAAACTACATTAAGTATATAATACAAATGCTCTCATATTCTTTATTGTATTTTTGTGTTTATTGAATGAGGAAATATCTATTGAAGTATGGTAGCTGTTTAATATAAAGACTGAGATGGAAATTTTTCCCACAACTTAGCTTTCCAAATAGATCATCTGAAATTCAAGGCTAAATAAATTGCACAAGATCCAGCATTTGGAACATCAAGTTAAACTAATAGATGTTTTGCCTATTTAAGGCATGTAAACAAGAGTTCAATTGGTACTGTGGACCAAAACTGAACATTTCCCATTATTTTGCTATGGTCTAAAAAGTCAGTACTTCTCTATCCAAAAAATTGTTTCACTTGTGAACTGGGCCATCATCCTAAGCTCTCAGAGACCCATTCACAGACCTCTGCAATGTTTACCATGTGGCACCATGTTTTTGCAACATCACATATTGACAGTGCTGTGTTGTAAATATCCTAATGTGATGACAGGACATGGCCATGTTTTTATGTGGTTCTGATCTAGATCCTGTCTGAAAGTTCCTTATTTTATGTTAAACTTCTTGACTTCTATAACGGTTCTTCCCATGTCTATTGGTTTAGAGTTAGAAAAGCTTAGAAATACAAAGATGATGCTCTTGTCAACTTGATTAACACTTTACTTCCTGCCCAGATCAAAGAAAAAAGGAAAAGAAAAAGAAAAAAAGGCAATAACTTAACCAAAAAAGCAAGTTGCAGGAAGTTTGAAGGCATGACATATAGTTACATAAATATAGTAGAAGTATAAATTGTTCTTGGAAATAATAAACATTAAATTCTGGATAGTGGTTACCTTTGGGGAGAAAGACAAAAGAAATTAAGGAATGGTACACATGGAAGGAAGACTTCAAATGTATATTTTATTGCTTAAAGAATCTGAAGCAAATATTGAAATAGTTAAGGCTTGACAAAGCTGAGTGATATGTGTAGGGGTTTATTATATTAATCTCTGTACTTTTCTATATGCTTAGAAATTTTCATAATAAGCCTTTTTTTTTTTCACAAAAGAATCTGGGGGCACTGGGTGGCTCAGTTGTTAAGTGTCTGCCTCCGGCTCAGGTCATGATCACAGCGTCCTGGGATCGAGCCCCGCCTCAGGCTCTCTGCTCAGCAGAAAGCTTGCTTCTCCCTCTCCCACTCCCCCTGCTTGTGTTCCCTCTCTCTCTGTGTCTCTCTCTGTCAAATAAATAAATAAAACCTTGGGGAAAAAAAAGAATCTGATTTTAGAGCTGAAAAGGACTTTAGGAACTATCTAATATTGATATTTAATGAGCAGCTACTCTGTGATGCTAGAAATACACTGGTATACCAGAGAAACAAGTTCTCTACACCCTTGGAGCTACATTCTACTTGGAAAGAGGCTACATTTTTTAAAAATGTGAATACATGAAAACAGATATTGATAAGGACCCCATCTGAAGATGAGACAGTTGAGGTAAAGAAAAGTTAAGTGATTTTCCTGAGTTTCAAGCCAGTTCTAGAGTCTCGCCTTCCCAAATACTTATATTTCCCCCTGATTT
The DNA here is from genome assembly GCF_002201575.2 of Neomonachus schauinslandi. Lineage (NCBI taxonomy): Eukaryota > Metazoa > Chordata > Mammalia > Carnivora > Phocidae > Neomonachus > Neomonachus schauinslandi. The sequence goes on from NC_058406.1 coordinate 150,525,652, forward strand.
CTCTCTAACTTAATGTTATTGTAATTATTGATGGTATTAGGTACAAACACATTGACAAGGTCTCACACTTGTTTTGTAACCATCTCTAATTAAGATATAAAAGTTACAAGTTTGTCAAATGCTAAAACTTAACTGAATAAGCCTTAAAATTATTTGAATATTTTTGATATGACATTAAATTTACACAATTTCTTATTAGGTAGGTCAGTATTATCTTCATTTCATGGGTGTTGAAAGAGATGAATGGGGGAGTAGTCATGGAGTGAAGTAAATTGCCTAAGGCTCTATAGGAAATAAAAGTGACAGGTTCTGGATCAGAATACACAAGTCTGACTAATCTAATGCAAAATCTTGAATAACTTTCTTTCTGATCTTTCCTTTCAGATTACTGTGCCTTACTTCCACACATTCCTGTAAAGCCAACACAACTCTTGAAAATTGTAAGAAAAGAGCCCATAACACTAATATCTTGTCAGACAAATTGAGTATTTTTTCACCTCAAAGTTGCAAATTCATTGATAAAAATGTCTAACATAAGCTTTTGTATCCATCTAAGTGTGCAAACCCTTCTCTCCAGATGGTCTCAAAGAATGTCCAGGGAAATAATCACCCAGACTGTAAGTATTCTAGTCAGAGCTTTGAAGACAAATTTCAGGTGAGCTTTTATCCACTGTTGGCAAACAAAGGGAGTCGAAGAACAGAGTGATTATGGTGACTTAACCTACCTAGATGGTGTTATGATACCCATTCTACTTATAAAATCCTAGCATTTACATTTCTTTCTTTCTTTCTTTCTTTCTCTTTCTTTCTTTCTTTTTTTTTGTAATATGCCACAATTTTTATTGCAACGTGGCCATTATTGGGAGGGTGGGGAGTTTGATCTCAAAAACAATGTTCCATTTAAGGCTTTTTTATACAGAAATTGCCATCATGACTGATATTCAAAATATTTTTCATGTTGCAAAACTTACATGGTAAACGTAAACTCCTACACTTACTCAGTAGTGTACACTCAATGAAAACAAAAAGGCATTAGTAACAGTTATTTCTTTTAAGATATGCAGGTAACAGGAATGAATACTGAGTACTAGGGTAAGTTTTAATATTATGATAGGCAAAAATGATTGTTTCAGCTTCTTTCTGTATTCATTTTTTTAAAGCTGTCATTTGAAGAAATGAAGTCCTTATGGGAAAATTATTCTGAGCAGAATTTAAATATTCAACATCAGAAGGTAGGATGGTCTAATGCTATTCCTACCCAGGAATCTATCAGCAGACTTTACCCCTGTGCACTTCATGCTTCCCTACAAAGCTGATTATAGGTTTATGTTGTAAGTGCTTGATATTGACTGGTACAGGAATATTCCAGAATTACTTATTATCTTCATTTTCCAATGAATTCTTTCTTCCTTGGCTGATGTGTGAGGCTAGGCTTCTAAGGACTTCTTCAGTGTCCTTATTAAGAACATCTGTAAAGAGCATCAGAATGAAGTGTTGAATTTCACCCATTTGGATTTCATTAAAGTGTCTATAGTTGTCAAGCATTTAGAAAGTCAAGACACTAAGAGTTTGGGGTTTGACCCAAAGGAAATTGGTCCTCATTTTAAGGCTAAACAGGAGGGATAACTGAGCCAAAGCTTTTGGGGAGTTTTTTTTTTTTTTTTATATCATTCCTTTCAGATACATACTCCTAAAGAATGAACACTTGAACAGTCATACTTTATAATGGTAAGTTTTCTGTCTTGCCAAAGCAAAGTGTGGGTTTATTGCAGAGGTTCTTAACCCAGGGTTCATGGACTTCTAGTGGGCCCATAGGCAGACCTCAGAGAGTCCATAAACTTTGTGAAATTGTAAGCAAAACTTCATGTGCATATATACATTGTTGGGTTTTTTTGTTTTTGTTTTTGTTTTTCGAGAAAGAGGAAGCTGTAGCTTTCATCAGATTTTCAGGGACATTTGTGATTCAAAAAAGGTTAAGAAATGTTGGTTTATTTTTGTATGTATTTAGATATCTTAAAAATTTCAAAGTATCTGAACAAGCAGAATTTTTAATTTCTCTTTTTACCAAGATTTCATAGTGTACATAAATGTACATAACTTATAAATGCTAATAAGATAAACCAATTTTTAAATATTAACAAATGAACAGAATTTTGGTAATTTGTGAAATCTCAATTATGACTAAATTGCCCATACACACACTCTGATCTGATCAAGTTTAACAAAAGAATTGGAAAAAATAATATAAAAAGAGTAATTTGGTTGAAAAGTGAAAATACGCAGTATTGGCAGTACAGCATGGTAAAAAACAAAGGAGCTTGAAAATTTTCCACTACATTTAGTAGTAGTAGTAGTAGTAGTAATAGTTGTTTGGTTAATTAATTATGCTCTAATTATAGTAAAGTGGCATGAATTAATTTACATTGTGATTTAAATCCACTTTGAGTAAAAACAACAACTTCATTTTGTAAAGAACACTAAGTGAAATAAATTCTGATGTGAAAAATCCACTGGGGATTTTTAAGTCTTCTAACATTTAAAACGAATAGCAAATAATAGGATCATCAGTACACTAATTCTAGCTACATTTATGCTTGGAACAGTTGGTAAAATTTAAGAGATCATATTTTAAGTTCAAATAAAATACCATATTTCTTCTCTGCATGTGATTTTTAAAAGCATTACTTTGACTGGATCCTATAATTATATTTGTCTTAAAAATAGATTATTTAGTATATCTTGAATGAGCAACCTTTTTTCAATGTGGTTTTTCTGGTGAATCATTCACTTCAGATTGGAATCAACACACAGAATGCAGAAATATAGCATGAATCTTTGATTAATAGGGTATCTGCCATTTGTCTTTGTTTTATATCACAAGAATATATACAAGTTCTTTTTCCCCTTGAGTTAAACTTTGGACACCAGTCTATTTTGATTTATCTTTGCTTCTTATGCAGTAAGCCTTCTTTGACCACCTTCTTAAATTACCTATCCTCTTAGACAATTCTTTAGCTTATTACATGTGAACCTGGCTTGTTTCCAAATTAACTTGGCTAGGCTCTTAATCTTTCCCATCCTCTCTCAAAAGCCCTGATCAGCCCGGTTGATATTCACCAAACCAAACTTTTTTTTTTTTTAGATTTTTTTTTTTTTTAATTTGACAGAGAGATAGACAGCCAGAGAGGGAACACAAGCAGGGGGAGTGGGAGAGGGAGAAGCAGGCTTCCCGCAGAGCAGGGAGCCCAATGCAGGCCCAATCCCAGGACCCTGGGATCATGACCTGAGCCGAAGGCAGACGCTTAATGACTGAGCCACCCAGGCGCCCCCACCAAACCAAACTTATAGGCTTCATACTCCCTTGTCTCCCCTGTACTCCCCTGATATGTAAATATATATATAATATATATATCCCCTGATATATATTATAATGTGTTATATTACATATATATGTAATATATGTATTATATCATCAGTGTTTCTTTCTTTTATTATTATTTTTCAGATGCCTTTATTCTCTCCTTAAACTTTGTCTTTCTAACTTTGCCTCAAAATGTTTTCTCCTTTTCAATTTATCTCACAAACATAAATTTAAATATAGTGAAATATGGACTCTTGAAGAGCTGCTTGTTGGTTTTAATGTTAAGATTTTTGGGGTCCTTGGTTGGCTCAGTCGGTGGAGCATGTGACTCTTGATCTTGGGGTTGTTAAGTTTGAACCCCAGGTTGGGTGTAGAGATGACTTAAAAAATAAAATTTTAAGGGGCATCTGGGTGGCTCAGTCAGTTAAGCTCAGTTAGTTAACTCTTGATTTCAGCTTGGGTTCTAATCTCAGGGTCATGAGATCCAGCCCAGCCCTGCTTCCAGTCCCACGTGAGGCTCTGCGCTAGGCTTGGAGCCTGCTTAAGATTCTCTCTCTCCTCCTCCTTCTGCCCCTCCCCAATCTCTCTCTCTCTCTCTCTAAAATATAAATAAAATAAAATAGGGGTGCCTGGGTGGCTCAGTTCGTTAAGCAACTGCCTTCGGCTCAGGTCATGAACCCAGGGTTCTGGGATTGAGCCCCATATTGGGCTCCTTGCTTGGCGGGGAGCCTGCTTCTCCCTCTCCCTCTGCCACTCTGCCTACGTATGCTCTCACTCTGTCAAATAAATAAATAAAAATTCTTTTGAAAAAATAAATTTAAAAAATCTTAAAAAATAAAGTTAAGACTTTTCTTTAGCATCAAATTTATCTCTTACTATCTATATAAGGTTAAGGATCAGTAAATGTTATAGTGTATGAATTATATCTCAATTAAGCTATTATTTAAAAAAACAGAAAACAATGAGGTGGAGAAAAAAATTAATAAAGTAAAGGAATTTACTTGAAAGTGATTTGAAAGATATAAACTGCAATATAGACCCTAGATATTTATCATTATTATAATTACTATTACATAAGTATTTAGCTTTACAAATTCTCTGAAGCCTTCCTATAACCTGATAATTTAAACTCCTTAGCTATCTCACTGCCCTAGATCTCTTTACCCAAATACAAATTATGTGAAAGCTTCTAGCACAGTGGCTGGCATAAAATAGCTATCCAATAAATGTTAAAAAACAAAAAGAGTTAAAGTACAATTGATAAAGTCATATATATTAGTATAGGGTTCAAAAACTTGAAGAATTTAACTTATGCCTAAAATAGTCAGGAATGAATTTAAAGTCATAAAAAATCTTATTTAAGATTTTATTTATGTATTTATGCCATGACAAAAGTAACAGGGCTGGAAAGCATCCGATTAAAATCATTTTTTAGGCCTGTCTTAGAAGACTGTTATTAAAAGACTTAATAAGGCTGAAAATTAGTTTTGTGGAGTAATACGATAATTCCCAATCACCTTTCTTCTCATGATGGAGATTCTCACAGCTCTGGTGACCAAAGAATATTTATTCCAACATGGTTCCTCCTTTTGGAAACAGAGAGCAACTTTTAACTTTTCTGTTAAAATATCCAACAGTGAATATGTATGAGTTCAAGATGTTTTAGCTGCTCAGGAGGTATGATGTTTTTTCTACATTTCAATCCCACCTCCCTCTCAGGTTCTCAGAACCAATGAAGAAGGAAACATTACTTATCAAAGAAGGTAAGAATCAGAGTTGATGGGACACTGGTGTGCTAGTCAAGACAGCTAGCCGATTTTCAAAGTTGTGGTCTTCATTATGCTTTAAGAATAGTAGTGTCTTTGGATTGGAAAGAACTTTAGTGTCTTTATCCATCTTTCATATAGTATTAACTGGAGGAGCACTCACTATTTTGTAAAGCCACAGGTTTCATTGTTAGATAACTCTGAATGTTAGAATCTAAGTCTTATGCTCAACCAAAAACTCACCTAGCTGCACCTTCCCATGATGGATCCTAGGTCTGCCCTCTACTTTCTCTAAGTTGCAAACTTGGGAGAGGGAGAGGAGAGTTCTTATATAAACAGATGAGATGTTTGAGTTGAGCTTCGTAAAATGTTTGGAATTGTTAGGGAATGGTGTCAGCACACCATCAGGTCCTCAGAAAAATACACTGCTTATTACCTCTTTTTTTTTTTAAGGTTTTATTTATTTATTTGAGAGAGAGAGTGAGAGAGAGCATGAGAGTGGGGGGGGAGGGGCAGAGGGAGAGGGACAAGCAGACTCCCCACTGAGCAGGGAGCCTCACAGGGGGCTCAACCCCAGGACCCCAAGATCACGATCTGAGCCAAAGGCACATGCTTAACCGACTGAGCCACCCAGACACCCCGCTTATTATTTCTTTATGCAGATTCCACACTAGGACGTTTTCATCTCTTTCATCCAAATATGCCAGTGAATTTAGCAAATTTTCAGTCTTTCTGGGAGATCTGCCAACAATTATCAATGAATCAATGTTAGCACACCTTATGGGAGGAGGGAGAAGGAATTAGAAACTTCATAGTTTTATTTCCTCTTCTGGTGGTATGGTAGGAAAGAGGATTAACTGGTTAGAGCTGAAGCCTTATTGGGTATAAATCCCTGGCCCAGATTAACTGAATGATCCCAGCACTGAGCACACAGGTTGTCAGGAGTACTTGTATCACCCTGATTTGCCTAATAACTAATCTGTTTGCAACCTCCTCCATATTTAGTGAGGAGCTTTCATTGTCCTCCTCTTGCAAGTTTTAACATGCTATATACCTATGTTGATTCAAAAGGACCTGAATTGCATGCTAGTATTTCAAGGTGCCAAAGGCCACAGCTTCTTCATTTAAAAAAGGGGGGGAAATTATTACAGATCAGGCAGCAGGACTCTCAGTCTACACCTGGCTGGCCCAGGTTTGGCTCTTCCTCATCTATTTATTCATCTGAATAAAAACTTCAAAAAAGGTAAGAAAAAAAAATGAGTCACCCTGGTACCGAGCCTGAGATAATGTATATCACCTTTGATCACATGCTCTGAGGTTTGGAAAAATGAATTACTATAAACCGGGTGTCATCCTCAGCTCTTCCCTGGAAACACTTTTCTTAATGCTTTGGCATTAAGATGCCTAAAGGCATTTCTTAAATGTTGCTTTTGATTTTTAAGATGTAATTAAGGATTCCTTTCCCTAGTCATGTTTTCTTTCTTGAGCTAAAACCTTATGGAAACAATCCAATAGAATTATATAGCTATGGTTCCACTCACAGGAGCTCTTGGTAATGATTAAGGTTGCCTGGACAAAAGAATATGGAATAGGTGTTTGCCTAGTGGGTGTGTCAGTGGTGGGGGTGAGGGGAGTCCTTTTTATCTTTCTACAACATGAGGTCCTATGAAGAACCCTAAGGCATATCTGCAGCAAAGAAATTACTCTGATTGAATTTATCTTTTTTTTTTTCCAGTACTTCTCACTTATTTGATAGCCATTCAACAAATATTTGAGTATCTTCATGTGTTAGGCACTGTATTAATCTGTATAAGGGACAAATAAGGAAAAAGAAAAACATTAACAAAGAAATAAGTATGTTATGATCCAGATACGTGTTGCCTTCTATAGCAGTATGTCGTCGGTAGAAGGTTCCCTTGCCAGTGAGGGGGCCAAGAAGGGGATAAGGAGGACTCACTGGTGGAGGTGAATGTGATTTCAATGATGACAGTGTGTTCAAATGACTTTCTCCAGTGGAAGTATGCTATCCCAGGAATGGTCGGGTGGTACTGGCAAATTGTAGTTTTCTTCAAAGAATAATCCGTGACAAAAAAGTCTCTTTAGATTCTCTGAGACCAAAAGGATTTTGTAGTCAAATACATCTGAAACTTCACAAAGCACGTTAACAGTTAACGTCTCTAACAACCCCAGTAGTAAAGAGACCTGATTAACAAAGTATCACCCAGCATTTCCCATATGGCCCTGACCACGACTCTCTTTTTATTGTTGTTGGGGGGAGATGCTGTCTCCTGACAGATGCCATTAAAATTCTTAACCTAAAAAGGATAAATTTTCCATGAAAAATGGATGCTGTGGGTCAATGAAATACATTTCAGCTTTTCCAAGTTTCACAGGTAACTATTACCATAAAAATGGTTATTGGCTATGGCTTTTAGAATGGGCAAATAGGGCCACAACTTGGAGTCTCTTGCTTACTGAAGCTCTGCGCCTAGCCCTCAAAAAATCTGCATAGGATCCTCACCTTAGAGGTAAACCAACTGGAGCCCTAGGGCAGAATATGCCTCTACATTCCTTGAAACAAGTGTGAAGAAACAAATAAAAGAACTGCCATTATGAATTGTACTAAAGCCATGATCAAAAGTCTCTATACTTTGAAATACCTAATCATATTATAGGATTAAAAGCACATGAGTGAACACTAACCAATAATTTATTCATTTCTATATCTACTTACATATTTTAATTTTGAAAACATAAATTTGTGGTTCTTTTCTCAATTATGCTGATGAAATCTTTCTCTTACTTTCAGTCTGGTAGGTCCCCTTTGCTATATGTCTTTTTGTTGTATTTGGACGATAGTAAGTTTCTGGCTTTATCCAAACTCACTTTTCAGAGTGACTTTTGAGTAGAAGATGGCCTAAGGGTCATGAAAGATTAAGAAGAGTTCATATAAAAAGTCTCACCTTTTCTAAGAATTATGAAAAACATGTAACTCTTATATGAATGTTGGGCTTATTTTATTGTGTTCTAGTAAGGCTCCACTGTTGAGGCCGTAGTGTCAGGCCATGCTCCTAGAGACAGGCATGTCCACTCTAGAGAAAGTGGCATCCCCCATATCAATCATCTGGAAGGGGGCAGTTCCTCAGACAGGTAACAGGCTCTTTTGGAAGGTGGGTCTTGGACTTCAGTGAGAACTCTTGACTCCCTGTGGGATCACAGTCTTTTTGGGCTTTGAAGTATATTGATTGTTTGACAATGCTCCCTGGTGGTTTGGGAGAGATGGCTTCCCCAAGGGGTTAGGCAAGAATGTGCTACCTCTGTAGGAGATTCTAAAATGAAGTGATTTACTTTCAGTTTATCTAGCTTTCTGTGTTCATTCCTATCTGCCTATGCACAAATCTTTAGTAAGGATTTATCATAATACATTAGCCTGGGTCAGGTCTCAGTTTTGTACTGTGGACCTTAGGTGAGAATTTGGAGTCCATGTTTAAGCCAAAGAACTAAAGAAGAGACAGTAGCCACTCAAGTTAACATAGTGATATGTGGTTATAGTTATTTATGAGGATAGTAACTATCAGCTATCAAGCACCCACTTTGTGCCAGGCATTTTACATATGCTATCTCATTTAATCTTCACAATAATCCTCAGAAGAAGGTTCTATTTTAGTTCTATTTTGTGGCAGAGAAAATCAAGTGTCTGAGAGATTATGTATTTGCACATATCCCATATCTATTGAGAGGTGGGATTTCAATATAGGTTTCATGTGACTCCAGAGGCTAAACATACTCTAGTCTAATTACTTCTCAACACTTGAGTTTTTCTATTTGAATACATCTACCTTCTAGAGTTGCTGTAAAGATTCAATGAAATGATGTATATAGAGATCCCAGGCCATTGATTAGAAGATAAAAGGTATCCCCAAAATGATGCTTACTATTATGTTTTCCTTCTGCCTTTCTGGCCATACCTTCTTAGTATCCTTCAAGGTTTTCTCTTCCTCTGATGGCCTGCTAAATTGGTGTTTCCTAAATGTGTTTTCTAAGTAAGCACTTCTCTTGAGTAACCTCACCAAACCCAGGGCTTCAGCTACTATTTTTATGCTGGTGACTTCTAAATCTTTACCCTCAGCCCAGATCAATATGTAACTCCAGACCCAGATATCCATTCATCTGACATTCTGCCTGGACATCTCAAAGATACAACAAAATCAACATGCCCCAAACTGATCACATCATCTTTCTGTTTCAATCTTGGCTTCTCTCTCAGTAGGTGGCATCATCAAATTTCTCCATACCTAAACTAGAAGCTTGGGAATCTTTCTGTATTCCTCATTTCTCACTCATCCCTCACACTCAATTAGTCATCAGGTTCTCTCAAGTCCCCTTTCATTATCTCTTATATCGCTCCCTCCCTCTCCCTCTATTTCATTTTATGGCTACTGTCACTGTCTAAATTCAGACTCTCATCACTTCTATCAAGGATTACTGCAATAGTCTCCTAACTGGTTTCCCTACAATCTACCCAACCCTCCTCTGTGTCCTCAACATTTCTGTCAAAATGATCTTTCTAAAATGCAAATTTTATCATTTATTTCCCATTTAAAATCTTTTAAGAGCCTCCTAGCTTTCAGGATAAAGTGCAAATTCAGCCCATAAAGTTCTTCAAGAACTTCTTGCTTGCTTCTTTAGCTATATTTCCCAATATTCTTTTATTTTTCACTTTTACCATTTGATTTGTTTTAGAAGACCACTTGAACTCCTCTAAAGAAAGCTATTTCTAACCTTGGGCCTTCAGGCATGTGGTCTGAATGCCTACAGATTGCCTCCACCCCACCGTGCCCTTGCCCAACTGCCCCTTTCTTTAAACTCCTTCCTTAAATTTCAGCTTAAGGGGCACTCCTCTGCAGAGCTTTTCCTTGATCTTGACTCTGGTGTTGATCTTCATGCTCCCCTGATACCCATGTATTAATAGGTAACAGCACTTTTCATACTACCCAGTTCTCTCACTAGCCTGTAAACTGGACCCCAAAGTTTGTTCAATACAGCATCCCCAGCACCCAACCCCTGGTGCCTAGGTCATAACAGATACAGACTATTAACCAAAGAGTAAATTCATGAAGAGATTTTTTAACCCTTGGATACGCTGTGTGTGTGTAAACCTAGGAAGCCAAAGGCAGGGCTTTGAGTTAAGGTGGCATGTTATTGGAGATGCCTTAAACCACATTTCTTTCTTCTGCACCCAGTCCTTTCTTCTCCATTTTACTTTTGACCAGGTTCCACCACTCACTTTAAGAAGAGTAAGACACAATAGCTGTTAGACACACCTGATGAAACAAGCAATTAAGATGTAGAGTATTCCATTTAGCAGCCTAGGGAGATGCCAGTGTGACTGGGACTTAGGAAGCCAATGCACACCCTGCCCTCTACAGACTTGAGCTTCAGTGTTCCTTTGTAATCCTGAACCAGAGGCTGAGCTCCAAAAGGATCTGTTTAGTTTTATTTTCATTGGGGAAATTGGGTACTTTTTATTTATTTATTTATTTATTTATTTATTTATTTGAGAGAACGAGAATGAGAGAGAGACAGTGTATATGAGAGGGGGGAGGGTCAGAGGGAGAAGCAGACTCCCTGCCGAGCAGGGAGCCCGATGCGGGACTCGATCCCGGGACTCCAGGATCATGACCTGAGCCGAAGGCAGTCGCTTAACCATCTGAGCCACCCAGGCGCCCCTTAGGTACTTTTTTTTTTTTAATTACATTAATTGATCACTTTCTTTCTCTTTCTCCATTTTTTCCAGACTTCTCTGAATGTTTTCTCCTTTTAAATTTGTTTCCCAACTTTCCTTCCCTGAATGTAATAGCGATAAAAAGGATTAAAAAGAAGAAAAGCAAAACCAACTAATTCAAAAGCTAATCAGATTTTTTTAAAAGCCTCTTTGTGGGGGAGATTCTCTAGGTTGAAAAAAACGCACATGTATCACATAGCTCACTCAACAACTCTGCTTAGGAAACAAAGACACGAAGGGAAAGAGGGAGTTAGTGACTTGCCCAAAGCCACTTACCCAGTTGTACTGTGTCCCTAAGTCCCTCCTGTTCCAGTCTTGGCGATCTCTTCTTCCTAGAAGACTCTCTCCACTTGTGCCCACGGCTAATACATTTCTGTTTATGCAATCTCTGGTAATCGGTAAGAATATATTTATTATATACATACAATGTATGTTATACATAATTTTTAAACAAATAAGGTCAACACACTAACAGAGCCGAAAGAAGCCACGTGGGCGACGCTCAGGGCTCTCTGTAATTTGCCGCTGGGAGAGTAAGAAAGATTGCCAAGGGACGCCAGGCTCTCGGACACTACGAGCCTCGAGAGACACCGTTCCTCTCCGGTCTTTCTCCAAAGAATGAGTTGTCGCGCAGAGGGAAACCCTGGCCCGCGTCCGCGGGCGCCGCAGAACGGTTCGAGTAACCTGGAGGCGTGCCCTGCTCAGTGCCTGGCGCGAGGCCGCTTGCGGGAACTGGTCAGGAACTGCAGTCTGCGGGGAGCCACGCGGCCTCACCGTCGGGCGTCAGCACTCAGCTATGGGGCCACAGCTTCCCCGCTCCGCCGGGGCTCTGGGCGCAGGGGCCGGCCCGCGCGCCGCGCTCGTGGCTGGGGCGTTTCACGAGCCTCGGATCCCTGCGACCAGGTTCTCCCCGTCCCGCGCGCCACTCACACGAAGCAGCCCAGCCCTGTGGGTCTCCAGAGCCTAGGCAGTGCCCGGGCCAGAGATGAAACGGGCGGTCTGGTCCTACAACCCGTGTAGAAGTCTCCTGTAGAACCGTTGCGTGTGGGGATCCATTTCCTTTCCTCCTAAGAGTTTGGTATCTATGCAGCGCCCCTTTGTATACCAGCAAACTGTATATGTACCGTAGGTCAAAAAGATGAAATTAGTCTCATATCCAGAGACAGTTTCTTTCCATATAAACGAGGAAACAAGTTATGAGGTAGTGAGGAATCAAATAGACCCAGGTAGAGAGCGGGGTGGGGAGTGGGGCGGGGGGTGGGAAGGGTAGATGCAGGCTAGAGGGGGGACAGAGAGAGAGAGAGAGCGCAAGCGAGCAAAGGGGAAGAAGGAGGGAAGAGGGTGGGAGAGAAGTGGGTCCGAGAGGGGAGAGTGGGCAGGGGATAAGGTGAGGAAAGAGGAAGGAGAGACTGGAAGGAGGACGAGAAGGGAAACTGGGCGGGGTGGGGGAAAGACAGAGAGGGGGCCTCGGAGACTGGCCGGGCGGGGGGAAGTGGGTGGGCATAGCGTAAGCAAAGGAAGAGAGAGGCCTAGTTTGTGTCCTACAGGCCTCCGCTCATTGCCGTCTTTCGTGAGAGAAGTCTCATGAGCCCCACAAGCGCCCACCGGGCAGCCTCCTAGTATCTCCGAGCGCCGTGTGGCACCTCAGCGCTCGGCCTCCGAGCCCCGCGGCGCGCACACCCTCACGCTCGCCGGGCCACGCTGACTCTGGCAGCCAGACGGCCTCGCGCCTAAACCTCGACCGCCCTGCTCGCGACGCGGAGGCCAGAAGCCAGGTGGGCGCCACCGGAGCGAGGCCCCGCGCATCCGCGGGAACGCTCGTGCCGGCGCCTCAGGCGCGGCTTGCGGTGGGCCGGGGTAAAGGATTCTCTGTGGCGACGCTGGGCGCAGGCCCAGTACTAGGGGAAATGCTCCAACCCTGCGGACAGGCCCGGCGGTGACGGGACCGACAGCTTGTGTCTCCTCAGTTAACACTTATCTGAGCTACTTCTGTTTGTTTACTCGTTGATAAGCGCGTTGGGGGGGATTCAAAAGGGAACAGGACCGGCAGTGCCCCCCGAAGAGGTGGCGGGAAAGTAGAGCTAAGACTCCAACGGGACTGTCGACTGCTCGCGACAGCTAGGGCTGGCGCCGCACGCGGGAGCTGGCTGGGGCGCGCGGGAGCTGGGGGCCCGGGGCAGCGCCCCTCAGCTCGGCCTTCGCCACTGGCCCGGGAGCCGGGGGCACAGGAGGGAGGCGCGACGCCCGGCCGAGGAAGGGTCGCCGAGCTGGGTGCCAGCGCAGGGCCGACCGCGGGCGGCCAGCACGAGCGGACAGACGGCGGAGCGCCCCCGGCGAGGCGTTCGGTGTGGATTGGGTAGGAGCGACGGGCCTGCCGTTGGTGGGCCACGCCGAGGCCACTGCATCCTCGACCCTTGCCCTAGACGGAGCGGAGGCCTCCCGGGATAAATGGGGCGCAGGCGTTTAGGGCCCCTGCTCCTTCTCTATGTCGGAACCGGCCGCGCGTCCCTTCGTCGGGCGCTGGCTTCCGGCACTGGGCGGCCGTGGCCGCTGGCGTTTTCCCGCCCCGCGCGCGCAGCCCAGTGGTGAGCGCCGGCGACCGCCCCGCTGGAGGAGGGCGGCGTGGAGGCGGGTGGCCGAGTCCTGGCGGCCGCCCTTCCCGGCGGCCTGCACCCCCTCGGCGAGCCGCAGTCCTCAGGCCCGGCAGGAGGCGCTTGCGGACGAATTAAAACAGAATACAAAGGTTTTAGGGGTGGCGTTTTCGCATCCTAGGACGGGACCCCTTTAGTTGAGTGACCCGATTCAGACCTTCTCCACCTCCTCCCTCTCTTTAATGTGTGTGTGGGTGTTGGGTTAGTCAGAAGGATGAAATGTCAGCGAAAGAGATTGAGAAGTATAGTCTTAAAATCTCAGGTTCGCTGACCGTTTTAAAAGGAAGATGTAAGGCAGATATTCTACTTCTTGACTATAAAGGGCTCGCTTATCACTGCCATCTGTTAAAGATCCTACTCGATTTGAAGGGTTGGGTTCAAATTCTTTTGCGAAATAAAGGTTTATACAAGACTATTTCTGCTTATTGCTATCTGAAAGATCACATCAGTAACAGGAACAAGAGGTAATTCCAATATATAATTGAAATTACAAATAATTATAACAATATTTGTGATGCCTTTATCAAGCTATAAAAATCCTATTATTTGTGAATATTTAATGGTCTGTGAATCATTAGTGAATCCACTGGAACTGGGGCAGTTATGCAAAAATGAAATGTGTTATTTAATTTATTGTCCTACTTAAGTGTAGGACTAATTCATACCAGTGAGTAATCTTATGAAAACTCTGATCAGAAATAAAGGGGGTGGGGGAGGAAAAGGAAATCCCTGAGCCCGTTGTATGTATGGCCAATGTAGACTCTTGAGCCCTGTATAAATGGTGGAGCTTTCAAGGGATTAAATGGTGCTGCCTCCATTTTATGTGTTCTCAGCCTCAAAGAGATTAGAGAGATTGGCCTCCTAGTATAAGCTGGCATTCCTGGACTTTGGTTTTGCAAATTGATTTACATCATTTTGGAAATTATTCGGCAGTGATTATAAATGCAAATTACTAAAAGGCATGGCATATAAAGAGACATTTTATTCTGTTAATAATTAGTCTAATATGTGGAAGAATTAATTTCCAAACGATGCTTCCATTTAAAAACTAGCATTTTATGGTAGTGTGATTTGGAAGTGATGCTGTTCTCTCTAACAAGTAACTATTTCAGGACCTCAGGATATTAAAGTTAAAATCGGCATGAATTTTTGGTAAAAGGAAGAGTTTATGGTGTAAGCAGGTGCCGATTGTACCTGGATAGACGTCCACAGTGTTGTTCAAAAACAGTGCTTCAGGGGCGCCTGGGTGGCTCAGACGGTTGCGCGTCTGCCTTCGGCTCAGGTCATGATCCCAGCATCCTGGGATCGAGCCCCGCTTAGGGCTCCCCCCTCAGCGGGAAGTCTGCTTCTCCCCCTCCCTCTGCTTCTCCCCCTGCTCATGCTCTCTCTCTCTCTCTGTATCTCTGTGTCTCGAATGAATAAATTTAAAAAAAATCTTTAAAAAAACAAATACAGTGCTTCAATCTGATGTGTAAGTTTCTGGTAGTGTGATTCTACCTCTTCTCTGAACAGGTTAACCCCAAAATAGGTATAAAGTAAACCCTGGTTAAATAAAATAGTTCTTTTCTATTGGTAAAGATTAGGTTAGGTAACAAAATTACGTAGGAAGTTAAATATGTAATAATCACATTACTTACCTTTATGTAGCATTTTGTAACTTATGAAGTGCTTTAAGATATATTTATCTCAATTCTCACAATAAACTTTTTTTAATTTAAATTCAATTAGTCAACATATAGTACATCATTAGTTTTTGATATAGTGTTCAATAATTCATTAGTTGTGTGTAACACCCAGTGCTTATCACATCACTCTCACAATAAACTTTTTGACGTAGATACTATTTTATTGGTTTTATAATTGGGGAAACAGGCTCACAGTGGTGGCCTCAAGTTCATTTAGCTAGTTTGTAGCAGAGTTAGGACTCAAACCCCAGATATTGGTAGACATTTCTTTTTTTATATATATTTACCTTTTAAATGGTACATTTTAAACATGTGTTTTTAAATTTCCTAACAAAGTTTCTTTCAAATGACTCAACCTAGATTATTGGATGATCTATTTTACTTCAGTAACAACAACATGGAGATGTGAGTGATTGAAATGGAGCAAAATTTCAGATTCAGACAGTTGGGTTAAACACTTAAATACCCTATATATTAAACAGGCATAATTCTCCGATACCTTTCGTCCTACTTTTGTGTTTTGTTGATTTTATAGAAGTTAGAATATTATTTTGTTTATTATTTGGAATACATATCCCACTGGACTATAGATTCCATGAGTGCAGAAAATGTTTATCCATCTTGTTAATAGATGCATCCTCAGTGATTTACATGTTTGGAATTTAGTGGGTATAATAAGTACATGACAAATAAATGATGCTCATGCCCTTCTCCACCTCATCTCTTTGGAAATTCTACCCACACTTCAAAGCCTGACTCAAATGCTACATCTTTTGTGAAATTCTCTGATCTCTCCCATCTGTAAATTTTTGTGGCACTTTGTACATCTCTCATTTTTGCATTCATCTATTCCAATTGCTTCTTATTTGTATACATGTTTTTTTCCTCGCCTCCTAGACTGTAAGCTTCTTGTGGGTAGGAGCACGTTACCTAGCATAATGCCTTGTACTATATAGTGCATTAATGTTAATTAAGTGAATAAAGTAAAGCTGTCTACATGTACTATCCAATATGAATTTATATAACTTGATTATAAGTTATAAATTTGCCCTAACAAAATAAGTTATGCTCAATATTGGTCGTAATCATTTTCATTAGGGGTAGTCTACCATTTTTTACTTCATGAAATAAAACCAGTATTTAGCATTATATTTACTGCAACTTTTAATGTTAGCCATATATCTAGAGCAAAAGTTGTAGGGATTTTTGGTATAACATTTTATGACTAATAGAATTCATTTACCAAAATACATACCACTACTTTGCCAGACTAGAAATAGAAGAGATGTATGTTATACAATACCATGGCTTGCATTTTCAGAGGTAGAGGACCGATTAACATTTGGTATTATTACAGTAATGTTCTTTCTTTTTTACTCTAGAAAACAACAATTAAGCGGTTTAATGGCATTTTTTTTTAAACCTGAGTCATAAGCAACTTTTTTTTTTACCCCATAATAATAAAATTTGAGGTAAAAGAAGATTCTTAGCTTTGTTTATTCTTCTTCCAAAGTTGGGAATGATTTGGTTTCAATGGCAAGATATGATTTGGTTTCAGTGGAACATTCTTACTTTTCACAGCAGTAATTTTACATATACATTACGACCAGAACTGTACCAGGGATATATATATTTACTGATTGAAATTTATTCCATAGCTTTGCAGAATGAGCATTACAAGTCTGTTCTTTGGAATTGTATTCTAGAGACAGTTTTTGTGGGACATTTGATTCTTACATTTAATTCAATTAACTCTGCTATGCAACTGGAGTAACCAGCAACCACTGATATCTTGATTTTCAAATTGCATGGAAAATTTGGTGTTCCTGAACCAAATGAATGGATTTTGAGCTAGAGAATGCAGAACCGAGGTTGTGATATAGTTTTGAAATGAGTGTGTGTAGCGGCGGAGTAGACAGTGTTTCCAGTATAAGATTTAATATATAAAAGTACAAATTCTGAGTCCTTAAAAAGCAGTAGTGTGATAGGTTTATAGTTAAAATGATACTTCTTTCTTAAAGGGAAAAAAAACACAACTGTGCAGCTCAAAATTTAAAGTCACAATCCTAAAATGTCTTTTTTGGTTAACCTAACTAAAGAAAGCAAATTCTAACAGTTATTGCCTTAAACTTTGAAATGTAATATATTTCAGCCAGGTGACTTGAAATAGAAAACAGATAAAGATGACTTACTGGTTAGTGAAACACCAGTCTGAAACAGCTTACTTTTTTTTTTCCCTCTTCATTTCCCCTGGACCAGCTGTTAATGTTTAACCTTCATTTACTACTTCAAGAGTCGTATTTACACTTCTCCAGCAACACTTTATCCATATGTTCCTTGGCCTTATACATTATATACGGCTCTTTTAGGTCAACTTCCTAATCTTCTCATTAAGAAAATGTCACACTCACCCAAATAACCCTATAGAAGATGTCAGATGATATCACCACTAAAATAACCCCATAGAAGATGTCATCTGATATCATCTATAGGCTTCCTTTCATTTTTGCCTGTAATAGTCTTTGCCAGGTTGCTCTTCCCATTTAGACAACTAGGATGTTTCCTTTCCTTTATTCAATTGATAGGGGGGAAAATCTAAAAATACTTCACAATTCACTTGATATCAGATAATGAATTCAGCTTTCTTTAGAGGAGCATAATGCAAAGATATTTTTTCTCTGTTAATAATCAGTCGTCTTACCTAAAACAAGTGAGCATCATTTGGCTCATAAGTTTCATACTGGAATGTTACTGCTTTAAGACTATGTAGGGGAGATATGACAAAAAAAGAACAGAATGGACTTTACCTCTTGTCTGATAACTTGCTTATTCCTAGTTCTTTTTGAGGTTCCAGAGGTTGAACGAATTGACAAGTAAGGCTTACAAAGTGTTTTCATAAACAAACAAAGTCTCATTATTTTTACTTCCTTAACTTCCTATCAGGTAGTTATATATATAGGGGAAAAGGTCAATGAATTTTCAAATTGATTTATCTAGGTTTGGTTATTGTTAGTGGTTAAGTCAGTGAAGTTAGAGTTAAGATTCTTGTATTTAAAACTTATTATAATGTACTGATTATGTAATTGACATTTAGCCATGTAATCACCAGGTTCAAGGTTTTCATCTGTAAAATAGATATACTCCTCTTTATCACCTTTGAGGAATATTTCTGGTTTAAGAAAGGCCAGATAAGTTCTATCATAATAATACATTTAATATATTACAACCAATTGTTAGATCTCGTCTATCTTTAAAATTGCTTAGTGATTTACAAATAATGTGTGATCTGAGTAAATGTGTCTTATTCTTTTCTGATTTTTCTTGGCTCAAGGAGATACTTTTACCAGAATCTACCACTCCTTTCAAAGTAGGCCCAATTGACAGAAAGTGGAATTGAAACTTAATTTTGTCAAAAATAATTTCCTTTTTGTACAGAATTAGGTTGTCTAATCTAGGACACTTCTGTGTAGTGGTACGGTGCTGATTCTCCACGGTCTTACACTCTTTCATTTTTAAGTCTGTGGGGTCATCCCTAGGAGTGTCCATTTCTGGAATCAGGGTGAATGAAACTCTGCCTGAAAATCTATGTGTCTAAAGCAAAAGTTAGAGTGATTTTCTGTATAACCTTTTGTGACTACTAGAATTATCTTACCAAATTACATACTACTTCCTCTCCAGAATATAAATCATTATGCCAACTTTGACAGTTGCAAGGTATTGACAGCTCTTGCTAAACTAGATTACGATTTTCACATGTAAACTTGCTACTCCCATACCTGACATCCTTCTTGTCTGAATCAGTAATTTTGGCACTTAATCACAGACTTATATTTTAACACTTGTTTTATGCTTTGTATCTTTTGAGATTATAATGTCCTTGAGGGCAGGTTCTATGTGTTGTAAGATTTTTTAATGCCTCACAACTCCTGAGTAAAAGTTTTCGCATATGGTATGTACTCAGTAAAGAATTCTTCAAATAAACATGAACTGTTTTTATTGAGTGTTGTGCACAGCACTTTTTTAGAAATATGAAGAATTAAAATACATGATCTCTGTCCCTGTGATACATGTAGTCATACTAAATTCCACATAATTTATTAGGTCTATAATCCTTTATATGTAATTATGAAGTCCAAAAATCCCAGAAAAATTACATTGTTATGTTTTTGGTAATTTATGGCAGTAAAATCTGACCCAAGCATAATACATTTGGCAGAAAAATATGACTTGAGCTGATGTGAAGCTATTTATAGTATTCATTTATTCCACTTAAGAATATTCAAATGTTTCACTTCAGAAATAATTGATCCTTTAATTATGGTGATACTGTTTTACATGGTATATATGTTATATTACCTTTTGAAATCTGAAAAATTTTGACTTCTGAAATACATCCAAGAGTTTTAGGGATTGTAGATCCATATAACATACAAAAAGTTAAATGATAAATAGTCAAATACCTAGTATAATAATGGTAGTCAAATACCTAATAGTCAAATAGTCAAATAGTCAAATAGCTCATATAATAATGGTAGAAATATCTCAAGCCAATCTTCGTAAGTTGTTTAAAGGGTCATGATGTCTCTAACTCAGTCTTGTATCCCAGGGACCAGAGGCAGATGACGTGAGAGTATTTTCCTGACATGTCCAGGCATACGAAGAGCCAGATGATCTGTACAAACTAAATCCTTTAGAGAGCACGGAGGATCAAAACCAGGGAAACCAAGTTCATTCATCCAGGAGTAAGAGATGGCCTGAAGAAGGACCCAGAGAGACACTGGAATAGAATGAAGAATTAAGGGTAAGGTGAGAGTCCTGGGCAGTTGCCATAACCATGGATGATAGATCTGCAACCCTATGCTGCATAAGTGGTTGGCTTTGTTGTAAAGTGTAGAGTTGGAATGAGCTGGTACATATATTGTTGCTTGGATCTGAAAGGGACCCTTAGTACAATAATTTATGCCTGTGCCATCTCCCTATTTAAAAATGAATGATCTGAAGTTCAATAATTATTTTTCAAACATCTAGTTAGTGGTTGAGCCAAACCACAAATGCAGGTTTTATGTTGCCTATCTAGTGCTTTTTTTAGTACCATAAGGAAATAGTATTTCAGTCTAGAGTAGTCATGAATGACTTTTCAGAAGTTTGAATTGAATTACAGTAGTTTGCCAAAACTTAAATTGAATTATTTGAATTGAATTATTATCATAGTTTGACAACACTTAAATCTCCATAAATCTCTGACTATACTTTTATATATATTTTTGTATTTTTAAGTACCTTGTTGTCAAGGATTGTCTTAACTTTTTAAATCCCTAGAGTACCTAAGAAGTGTTTTGCACATAGTATAGAATGAAAAAAAAAGGTTGAAGTGGAAGCAGACCAAAAAATAAGTGTGCATTTTTTGGTAGAAAGAATACCACTGGGAATTATAAGACCTGAGTTCTATTCTAGCCCTGCACAGATTATCTGGATAATCTTGTGCAAATCACTGAACCTCTCTGAGATTCAATTTCCATCTAAAAAAAAAGGGGTCAAATGACCTTCAAACTCTTTTATTCTGTATTTTAGTTTTATGTCTATATTTGGTTGAACAACATAATTACTATTAACACTTACTGGATTTAATTGTTTAGGTATTACAAAAGCATAGGTCATATGGGCTTAGATTTTCCAGGGACCCTCTGCATAGAGATCTCTGAATATATCTGGAATATTGATTAAGGTATTTTGGTAAAATAAAAATACAAAAAAATTAATATCAACAATACATTCAACAATAATCATGTCACATTCAAGGCATTGAATAAAATGTGTTCTCTGACTTCAAGTTGTTTAGGATTTAGGAAGAATTTACTTTAAATAGTTAGAAATGTAAGTAAGTAAACAAAACAAACCCTATGGAACTTTGATACGTTTAGCTGGAATGAATCAGCCTCTAAAAGTGTGGTATGACTGGCTATTCAACCTTTCGTTGGGACTGTTTAAATTATTTATCATTTCATAATATAAATATTTTGATACTGTGTACTCCTTAATTAACATGAAAGTGGCCTATCATCTTTGAAGAAAATTGTAACGCTTACAAATCAACTCAGAGTATAATGTTTCTAATTGAATATCATCTGGGATAATATAACTATAGTCCCAAAGCCCCTTTTCTAAGTCCCAAACATGTTAGAGAAGTATCATATTCATTTCACTTTATGTTGTATTAACTAATGGCAAAAATATTTGGTTGGAACTACACAGCATTGTGATTGACTGGTGAACATTTTAATAGAGGAGATCTAAATAAAGATAACATTTTTCAAAAGAAGGACATTGCTGGTGCTTGACTACCTGTTCTGTAACACATTTATTCAGTCTTGGCAGTTAATTTAGATTAGAACATTTAACGTTTCCAGCCTGTGGCCATCTTTATAGAATAAACCATTTCGTGAACATTTCTTACAGGTATTTCCCTAAACAAGGTTTTTTCAAACTTTTGACTGTTATCCACAGTATAAAATAAATGTACATTGTGACCTGGTACTCACATACATATATAGGTAACTGAAACAAACTTCCATGAAATAATGCCTTACTATGTGTGATGCACAGTGAGGTTTTTTTTTTATTGTGTTCTAATTTATTTTATTCTTTTGAAATAGTTGGTCCGAAACCCACTAAATTGATTCCTAACTCTCTAAAAGGTCATGACCTATAGTTTGAAAAGCTTCAGCTAAATCCTTTTTTGAGGGCAGTTAATATTTTCTATTTAATTTTTATTCCACAGTACCTAGATCTGTGCTCAGCACGTAGATGGTACTCAGGTAATGTTTCTTGAATGATTTGTTCTTGATCTAGTTTCAGAAATATTAAAGTATCAGTGACACTTATCTATACCATTGCTTGAAGCTGTTGAAAGAGATTAGGAGAAAATTATTAGTAATCAGAAGATGAAGGTAAAATGTATATGAGAAGAAGCGAAAGTCACATTTAAAAAAAAGAAAAACCTATAATAACAATGTGTTGGTTCTCTAAGAAGTTGTAGAATCAAGTGCTGACTTGTATTTTTTTCGAATGTCACTATTTTAAATTCAGTATTCATTTTTCTGATAATTTTATCTTAAAACTATCACCTCACAACCATAGAATGACTTCTCCTAACTGCTGCTTTGTTGGTGTATGTGTGTGTGTCTGTGTGTATGAAGCTTAACTTTGATTAGGTGTTATTTTTCTAAAAAAGTAAGATTTACATCTTGTAAACTTTAATTTTATTACTATTCTTTAAACAATATTCTGAGCCAAATACTATTTGTGAATAAATCACGTATTTTTGTCTTTTTTGTCTTCTAATCATACAAAGTTTTTTTTTCCCTATAGTAATGTCTGCTTAATTTTTATTTTAAGTATGGTCATTAGTAACTTAAGCTTTTCCATTTATACTCATTAATAAATTTTGGGGGGAGGTTTTGACAAATATTTTGGTTCCTTGTAAGTTCAACTCAAAATTCTATTATAACAAATATATTAAAACAGAAATTTCTAAAAGATTGCCTGGTATTTTCTAGCTGTTGACCTTTTTGTAGCAATAATTTGTATACTATAGTTTTTGTTTAACAAATAATTAGGCTACTTCAGTGAAATTTTCTGGGATATCATTAATCCAAATAAATAGAAAATACATATTTTATTACCATTAGATTTGAACAGGGTAACATCAATAGATCAGGGAGTTTTCACTACTGCTATTTTACATTTAGTGGTACTTTATAACTCTAAAAATTAATGTTTTATTCTCAGACAGATACTGAATTCTTCAGTGGAATTTTATCTTCTTTTCTTTCTCGTTTTTCCAATTTTTCTTTTTTTTTCTACTTCTTTTTGTATCACACAAATACTTCTCTGCTTTATACAATATAGAAACTCACTGAATGCCTGCTGATTAACTTTAAGCTAAGTTATTCCCTAAAACATTTAGGATCACTAGAGCTCTTTAATATTGATGTTCTCTTGTGGATAGTGAATTAGGGTTAGAAGTAAGAGAACTAAGTACATAATTGTGTTTTTTTATTAACTCAGTGATTTAATCTCTGTCCTTTTATTTTTTAATCTATAATTAATATAGGGCTATTAATTGCCTTTGCCTTTTGTCTATTTCACAGCATAATGTGAAGATCATGAGATAGTTATAAGGATTTTTTTTTGAAAATTTAAAAGCATTCTACATGTATAAGTGTTTAGTGAGGCCCCTGATACATGGTTGTGATTAAATGAGAAAATATACATAAAATAACCAGCACATTTTATGTTTATGTGTTAACATAAGTTAACACACTTAACTGTGTTAAGTGCTTAACACAGAGTAAGTACTTAATAATGGTGGCTGCTCTCAATATTATTTAGCTTGCATATGTGCTTATAAATTTCAGTTACTTTATTTTCACATTTTAAAATGGAATAGAGTCTAATAATACTAAATTTTTGTAAATTTGTTTTTCATGCTTCTCATTTTATGTGGTTTTCTTAATTGGAATCCTCTCCCCTCCCCCAAATCTGGTCTTTTTTAAAATATGTATTTGCCATTTTATAAGTTTTTACATATAAATAGTTAAAATTTATAATTGGAGAGTTGAAAATAAAGATTATAATTAGTTAATTCTATGCAATTGAATATTTTGAATTATGACAATTTGAATTATTCCATATATAACCACGTAACAAGGCATTTGGTTATTTGAGTAATAGCAGTTGCTTTTAATTATATAATTTCAGTTAATTATATTTTGTCCTGTATCAGATAAGTAAAATTTATATTGCATTATTTTTTATATACAACAGATATTTTATCCACAAGGAGCAATTTTAGCCAGTTGAAGATAAAAAAGTTCAAAAGCAACTTAAACTTAACAATTTCGATCTCATACAGATAGTTATTTCTTACCTATTTATAATTTACTATAGCTCTCTTCATATTTTTTTTTTCAGATTATGTTTTACTGTTTTCCCTATCAAAAAAAGTGATCCTATTATAGTGACTGGAGACTTCCTTCTCTAAACATTAAAGATACTTCATGCTTTCGCAATTTAAAATTATTTAAATGGAAGTTATTCAAGTGGTTTATTACCTCTTCCTAAAGAGGAAAAAAAGTGTGTTCCTGCGTGTGTGTGTGTGTGTGCATGCGTGCGCATGTGTGTGTGACTTAATTAAATTAAGATTTTTTTTTTTTCCTTTCAGGAACCTTTCCCAAAATGTTAGAAGAGGGATAGAAAAACATTTGCAACTTTTGTTTCACTTGATGAACGAGTCAGGAACTGTTTGTGCATAATAATCCAACACCAGTTTAAAATTTTTGGCTGTGTTTTCTCAAGAGCAAGAAAAGACTTTGCTTCCAATTCCTGCACATTATTTTTTTATTGGTTGGATTTCCTATTCAGCACCACTTTACTTTCATTCTTTTGGTTATTAATCTGTTCATTTTGGAAGAATAAGTAATTAAAATAGTTTTGAAAAGTTTTGTCTGTATGTGATATTTTGTTGGAGCATCTACAAAAGCAATAAAAATACTCATCCAAATCCTCAAGATGCAGATGGTGTCATGAATGTTTTGAAGGCAGGAAACCATACAGTCCTATTTTAAGAAATTCTATTTATTTTTAAGTCAAATAAAAATTTTCCCTGCTGTTTAAAGTACCTGACCGACAAGAGAACTTTTATGGCATCCATTTACAGAAAAAGAAAAAAAAAAAAAAAAAAGAACACAGTTATTTTAGTAGATTGAGGTTTGAATACCACAGCTCTTGGAGACCTAGAGATCTAGAGCTTAATTTGGAGTTAATTTATGTTTTCCCCTACTTACTTGCTGTCTTCTTAAACATGTTAATTTCTCATCTGTTTTTCTTTTTTCTTTTTTAGTATAATTACATCATCTCCATAACCAGGAGAATGGCTGTCTGCTCCTCAGCTCTGTATCATTAATGAAGATCTTTGTACTAAGGTTTCCTTAGTACAGGTTAGTACTTGGCTTTTAGTTTACGCAGACTCATTATCAGGATTTTTCTGACTGTACTATCAGTGCTTTCTTTCTTTATTTTTCATGTGATGATCTCTTTCCTAAAATTTTTGTATTGTACTTCCCCATTTCTGTTCCCTACTTTATCTTTCAGAGGTTCTAATAAAAACCGAGCAACCAATCAATCAAACAAAAGAAACGAAAAGCCCTTCCTGCTTCCTGAAAATCTTGACTCTCTCCGTATTTAGTTTCCCTTTCATTTCATTCCTTAATTATTACCACTTTCGAAAATTACTTGGCATCTCTTTTAATCCCACTAGGTCATACTCTCTTCCTAATACTTCTCAAATCCGCCGCTTCTGTATCAGTGTTGTTAGGTTTCCAGAGTCTAACAAAGTAGTCCGTCTAAAACACAAATATGAACAGATCACTCGTCCTAAGAAACCATTTAATAATTCTCCATCACCTGCAGGGGAAAATTAATCTTAGCATGAAATACAATGATCTAGCCCCTGCCTACCTTCCTGACACTTATTTTGGCAATATGAGATTTCATGTAATCCCCAGAATGTGCTATGCTGTTTCTCACCTCTGTATCTTGGCTGATGTTTTTCCTTGCCTAAAACTTTTTCTTACCCTTTCTTTGCCTAGCTAGGAAGAAAGGCTTTTATCTTTCAAGACTCTGCTTGGATATCATGACTTCCAGGAAATCTTACTGGCTGGTCGGTCATGTGACCCTATCTCCTCACAGTCTTTCCTTGACTCTCCTAGCTCTCATTTATCTATTGCTATCGTTCACTAGAGAATGAGCTCGTTGAGGGCAGGGGCCAAATTGTAGTTGGTTTTGTGACTGAAAGGATTGTAAAAAATATCTGTTGAACCAAACTTTTCTCAGTTCTGTATAAAAAAGCTGAAAGTTCTGTTAAAAGTGCTAATAAAAAACTATGCCAAACAAAAGCACATTACAGGTTTCTGATAGCTTTATTGATAGAAAACAACTGATTCAATAGCCTAAATTTCTAACTTTTTCCTATTCTGAATCCATTCATAATGAGGGAGTGAGCCACAGCTTTACACCCTGAAAATTCTGGATCAAGGCAGTTTTCCTGTTTGCTTTGTGGAACTTAGACAGTTTTTGGCGTGAGTAATAAACTCTCAGATTATTTTAGAAACAATGAGCTCTGTGTAGCAGGTGTGTTTCCCAGTGTATGCTGACAACAGAAAGAAAAACATAGCTAACCGATTCCAGCTCCAGAACAACCTCAGTCTGTAGTCATTCTCCAAAAGCCTTTGGCAGGAGATATATTGGAATGCTCTGACTGTCCACGTTCTTGGAAAGACGGCAATAGGAAAAAAATTGATTTCATCAGGCCAATTTTCTTCATTTCTACAGTTCAAAAAGTTGAACCTCTCAAAGAATGTTTAAAAGACAACAGAACTTTAAACATATCCAAGAAAGTACATTAATGTTAGTCTCTGCTTCCACCTGTTCTCACAGAACTTAACTTATTCCCCAGAGTTAGCCTGGTGGTGGGTATTGAGGAGGGCACATTCTGCATGGAGCACTGGGTGTTATGCACAAACAATGAATCATGGAACACTTCATCTAAAACTAATGATGTAATGTATGGGGATTAACATAAGAATAAAAAAAAACAAAACAAAACTTATTCCCCAGATATTTTGGGGAGACGAATTTCCATAGAATTCATGGGAAGTAAGCATTTTAAAACTAATGAGTCTTGCTGTGATGAGCACTGGGTGTTATATGTAAGTGATGAATCACTAAATTCTGCATCTGAAACCAATTTTACCATATATGTTAACTAACTAGAATTTAAATAATAACTTGAAAAAAACTAAAATGAGGCTTGTATACATTTTGAAGGGTACACATGCACTTGTCATTTGTAACAAGGAAGGATGAAAGTAAGAAATGTTCTATAGTTCATGTGAGTTCATTGAAACAGTTCTCCTTTGTGTTTTTGTTGAATTGTTCAATTCATACTATTTTTTCGCCAATTAATTAGGAGCATATGAAGTCATCATATCATGTTATAAAAGAAAAATAATCACCTTTTTAGATATAGTTAAAATTTATGTAGGGTTGGCTAATTATACTGATTACTGTTTGATGCTATATGTAATTTTTCTACACCACTGTTGTCCAATAAAACTTTTTGCGACGATGTAAATGTTCTATCTGTGCTGTCCAGTAGAATAACTAATAGCTACACATAGCTATTGAGCATTTGAAATGTGGCTAGTGTGACTAAGAAACTGAATTTATAATTTTATTTAATTTTAAATAAAATTCAAATTTAAATAGCCACATATGGCTACTTGCTACCATGTTGGACAGTGCAGGTCTAGGCTATACAATGCCAGCAGTAAAGTTTTTTTTAATAAAACACTTGGGTGTAAGGAAAGTATCATCCATAATCAGATGATCCATTCTCTTCAATGCTGATTATATGTCTTCCTCTCAGTTCCCTAATGCAAATTTTTGTGTCATAAATACCTTCATGGCCTGAAAAACTCTTTAAAAGTTTTTATTTAAAATCCAGTAAGTTAACATACAGTTTATGTTTCAGGCATACAATATAGAGATTCAACACTTCCATACATTACCTGGTGCTCATCACAATAAGTGTACTCCTTAATCCCTGTCACCTATTTAACCTATCCCCCCCTTTACCTCCCCTCTGGTAACCATCAGTTTGTTCTCTATAGTTAAGAGTCCGTTTCTTGGTTTGCCTCTCTCTTTCCCTTTTTTCCCCTTTGCCCATTTGTTTTGTTTCTTAAATTGCACATATGAATTAAATCATATGGTATTTGTCTTGCTCTGACTGACTTATTTCACTTAGCATAATACTCTCTAACTCCAACCATGTCATTGCAAATGGCAAGATTTCAGTCTTTTTTATGGCTGAGTAATATTCCATTGTGTATATATACCACATATTCTTTATCTCTTCATCAGTCCTTGGACACTTGGGCCTTTTCCATAATTTGGCTATTGTAGATCATGCTGCTATAAACATCAGGGTGGATGTATACCTTTGAATTAGTATTTTCATATTCTTTGGGTAAATACCAATAGTGCAATTGCTGGATGTATTTGATATATTTAAGACAACTGGACATTTTAAAAGGGTATCAGCATTGTTCTCAATGGATCTATAACTTAGGTCTGAAAAAGACCATGAATGGTGCTAGCTCTGAATTAAGAATTTTAGTATAGACTAATTGGCACCTTTTGTAAGGTTCTTTCATTATACTTGCAAAGAATCTTTAAGACCTGGTTGACATTTTTAGAAAACTGAGAGCCAGAAATTTTATATACTTATCACCATCTAAGAATTTCACCATTATGATGATGTAGTCAAACAATGTTGTTAAACTGAAGTATGCACATTGGGCTTAAAAGGTAGAGGGAATTTCCAAAGGGAGAGAGTTAAAGGGCAAGGGCAAAGGAAGGAATGAGGTAAATAAACTGATTTGACCTGGGAACTCTAACATGATCTAGAATATGTGCACAGATTTTTAACTAGTCTCTATTGTGATATCCTACTGCTTCAGAGTTCTGGAAAGATGGATATTAGGAAAGTGAGAAGACAAAGAAAAATTGCGTGGAAGATATTGTTGCTGAGTGGGAAGAAATGAGATTGATGGATGGCTAGAGCAGTCCATCACCATCATCATTACCATCATCATCATCAGAAGCGTGATCTAGGGCACCTGGGTGGCTCAGTCGTTAAGCATCTGCCTTCGGCTCAGGTCATGATCCCAGGGTCCTGGGATCGAGTCCCACATCGGGCTCCCTGCTCTGCGGGAAGCCTGCTTCTCCCTCTCCCGCTCCCCCTGCTTGTGTTCCTGCTCTCGCTATGTCTCTCTCTGTCAAAAAAAATAAATAAAATCTTTAAAAAAAAAAAAAAAAAAGAAGTGTGATCTAACCCCACTTAATGCTTCTGTTGGATTGGAATTAAAATCACCTTTAATTGCTACCTATTCTTTATCTCAACTCGTTCTTTATTATCCCATTTTGTAGAAGATTATTGTCTTCAATGAAAGTATATGATACATTTGCTATGCAACATTTTAATGTTTCTTGTTTGGCCTGAAGAAATTTTGCTATGTGAAAAGTCACTATCACCCTTAACTGTAGCACTTTCCTCCAAGAGCAGTCAAATAAGGAAAGCAATTATAGTGCATTTTCTACCACACGTAGAGGTGAGAGTTCCACCAATCTGAAACTAAGTTAGCCATTCCAAACAATAGGAATGCATTATTGTGGAGTAAATAGAAAGTGATTCAAGTCTTTACCCTTAATTCAAATAAACTCACTTAAGTGACAAAAAGCATAGGGAATATAGTCAATAATATTTTAGTAACTTTGTATGGTGACAGATGGTAACTAGACTTATTGTAGAGATCATTTCATAATATATAAAAATACTGAATCACTATGATGTACACCTGAAACTAATAGGATATTGTGTGCCAATTATACTTCCATTGGGGAAAAAAAAAGGATTTGATTCACTTTCTCTTTGAATCATATTAAATTTTTAGTGATGTGCATGTACCTCTGGGCAGGCAGGTTCTATTTCGATTCTCAAGTAAAAAAGCCAAATAAAATGCCTTAAGACATTCTTGGAACATTTAGAAGTATGAAGTGCCAAAAAATTTCATGAGAAAAAGACAACCTGTTTTCTCAAGATTTCTAGTCCAGCTAGGGAAATTCAAGAAAGAGGAGATTCTTAACTCCTAACATTATCTTTAAAGAGTTTGTGGAAGAGAAAACAAAGACCAGAAGCTAGGTAACAGAAAGCAGAGTGGTAAAATGTTGCCCACCTGCTTCTTTGCTTGATAGAAGAGAAAGATAAAGTGTGTGCATGTGTGCACGCATGCTGGAGCACAGATATAAAGTGCAGGCCTTCAAGGGCTCAGGGTCAAAATAATGAGTATGCAAACTGGTTTGTTTCCAATTTCTAATTCTTTTCCAATTCTTAAAATGGCTTAATGAATATAAACTATTCCAAATCATAATCTTTTTATTCATCAACATCTTTTTTATATATCTTTTCTTCAAACCATAACAAAGACTTTATTAAGCAGCAATACAAAGACCAAAAAATCCTCTGCAAATATTTTGAGTCAACATCTGATTTTTTAAGATCTGTCATTCTTACTTTTTTTTTTATCACATATTAATTCACTTTTCTCCTCTCATCAGCACATTTTCATTCCCCTCAAACCACACACTTACCTGTGGTTTCTTTCTTTTCTCTATTTCATCATTAATGTTACATCAGAACTTTATAGAAAAGTAGCAATTTGTGAAATAGAATTTGATTTTCTTTAAGTTGTGTTTTTTCCATATATTCAATTATTTATTTTTTCCATTTCCCTTTTATCCTCCCTCTGCGCTTCCCACCTTTTATCCCATTTCCTTAGAAGAAAACAAACATTTATTGTGTGCCTACTATTTGCCAAGCTCTTTGCTTTTCCCATTTGCAGATAAGAAAATGGGGGCTTAGAGAAGTTACGTAACTTGCCTACGGTCACATAGATAATTAATGGATGACTTTTTTGAAATCTTCATCTGCCTAACTCTAAAACCTTTTCTCTCTGGTATGCCTTGTTTTACCCACTGTAGGCATTCTGCAACGCTATTCATGCTTCCCACTTCTATTCCTTTCTCTTCTCTCTTCCTTGGCAGCACTTTTTTCTATGAACTTTACTTCTTTGTGCCTTCCCAGCTTTCTCTTGTTACCATTCAAATTCTTTTCCTTTTCTCCTAAATGATAGTTTTGTTTTTCTTCTAGTGTGAGAAAGCAGCATTTTTAGATTGAATGTCTTAAAATTGTTTATATCTCCTGGCCTTGTAATTCTAAATTTATTCTAAAGAAATCACCAGAGATGTATGTAAAATGTATACACAAGGAAGAAAATCCAAGCATTATTTGTAGTTTTGAAAATTAGAATAATTTAAGTGCTTAACAGTGGGGTTAAACAAATCCTAGAAGATGTATTATATAATTGTCTATTATAGAGTTAAGTAAGGTAATAAATGCTTAATGACATAGAAAAATGTTCATCAAATATCATTTAAGAATTCGTTTGTTATGAAAACTCATTTATGATAAAAGTTATTCTTCACATAAAGAAATTAAACTACATATTTAATTTAAAGAAAAATGATACCTATGTATCTTCCACCCACTTATTAAAATGAACATTATGCCCGAAAAATGAACATTACCAGTTTCTTCAAATCTTCCTATATGACACCATATGATAGTAAGTGCAAAAACAAAAAAGCATCTTAGAATATCATAAAAATGATAGTACTATTTTCAGTATAACTTAATTCAGTGAAAAAACAAATGTAGGGTAGAAGACTGGAGATTTATATACTAAAATGTTAGCAGTTGTTACTTCAGGTTGATGGCTTTAAGGGTGAATTTAATTTTTTAATTTCTAATTTATGTTTCATTCTTTTGCAATGAACATTTAGTAGGTTTGTAGTAAAAATACATAACAAATGTTTTATATATACATGTAACTTTATTACTATCTTCAGTGAAAAGGGTAGATTGAAAAGTCAAGAAAATTCTTTTTTTTCCTTGGACAGTGGGAAGACTACCATCAGAGACTGGAAAAAGGTTGTTTATGATTCACCATCAAGCACAAAGGTCTTTAATTATCATTTTTAATCAGTATAACAATATTATCCTTTTTGGCACAAGCTCTGTACTAGGTGAATGGTGCAAAAGAACCCTAACTGTGTACGTGTCCTAGGTATTTAGATTAGACAGAGGAGATTCTCTCTAGTTTCAACGGTCAAATAGCTTATCAAGGAGGAAGGCTTTGATTTGGGCTTTAAAGGATATACAAGATTTAGATCAGCATTGTCAAACTCTTTGGCCTTAGGACTCTTTTAAAATACTCTTCAAAATTATTGAGGACCCCAAAGAGTTTTTGCTTATGTGGGTTATATCTCTTTGTATTTATCATATTAAATTAAAGTCAAGAAAATCAATAAGTATCTATTAATTTATTTTAAAATAATTACATGTTAACATATATAATATATTCTTATGAAAAATAGCTATTTTTCAAAAAAAAACCAATTAATGAAAAAAATGCTTATTGTTTTACATTTTGTATTTTAATATATGACTTAATAGAATACAGCTGGATTCTCATATCTGCTTTTGTTGTGATATTACATCTCATATAGCCTCTGGAAAATTCCATTGTACACTTGCAAAAGAATGAGAGTGAAAAGGCAAACAGTATCTTAGTGTTATTATGAACATAGTGTTCATATCGTGAGCCCCCTGAAAACCACTTTGAGAACTACTGATTAAAATAGACTGGGAGCAAAATAGAGGGATGGCATGATATCAATGCTGGGAAAGCATAAGGCATATCAGAGAAAGTGAGCAGACCAGTCTGGTAGTTGTACAAGATTCATATAGGGGAAGGTAGGAGAGATAGGGCTAGCTAGATATGTGGGTTTTGGGGAATCATATTATGTCAATTAAAACATACCAGCTTCCTTATTTATGACTATAGTCATAGATCTCTATTTTTGGCTTCAGAAATTTCCGGGGCAAGAATGATAGAAGAGAAATGTACACTTGTTCCAGGCAATACTAATGTATGTGGTGGGCAGTTATTGATTTATTGATTGCTTTATTAATTCAATTTATTTGGTGTCTACTACATCCCCAGCATTAAGTAAGAACTAGTGATACAAAGATGAAAATGACATAATCCCTAACCTATAGCAGCTCTCAATTAAGTGGGAGAGTCAGATATTAAAAGATAAGTGATACATTCCTTAAACTGAAGGATCACAGAGCAGAGAGCAGCTAACTCAGGGAGGCATGGTGGACAGATTGTGGGGTGGATAGGAAGTCTTAAAAGTTGAAGTCCCAAATAGCAGCAACCAGTCATGTCTAACCATGGTGAGAAATACTAGAAGTAGACGGATGACAATTACAGTATCAGAGTTAATAGTAGATCTGAGGTAATGCTCAGTACTACAGAATAATTTCCTGAATATATGTTCTCTTTTGGAAAGTAGAAATGTACAAATTCTTTCCCTGAAATTCCTACAGAATCTTTTCACTGGCCGGCCTGGGTGATATCACCAATTACTTTAGTGTCTCTCTTCACTTGCCTCACCTTTTTCGGTGTTTTGGCTTTCTTCTGTGACTCAGTAACTAGAGTGAAGAGAAGGAAGAAATGTAATTACAAAGCTTTAAACCAGGTACTGAGAACACCTTTACCAGCCCAGATCATTATGAATAAGTAAATAAACAAAGAACCTGTCTCCCAGCACCACCTGCAGGGGATGAAGAAGTCTGCAGCAGAATTCAATACTTCTCTGCCAAATATCTTTAATCCAACATTCCTTTACTAAGCATCTACTAAGAGACTGATTTTAGTAGCTGAGGAGAACACAAAGATCAACAAGAGACCGTTCACCCGTCCCCTAAGGAACATTATTAGAATTGGGGGCTTTTTGTAGTGATTAGAGTAGCTTGGAAGGAACTGATTAAGAGAATCAGGTTTCTTTTGTGCAGATTGAATAATAAAGCAAATACTGCATTGCCTTTTTACATCTTCCATTGATAGAAACTAAGAACAAAGGTGATTTCACAGTTTTAAGTAGTGAAGTAATGAAGTCTGCTTTTGAGACTTCAAGTCTGTTGAGCTTATAACATAATGAGAAAGACCTGTGTTGCATACTAATTTATGTGGGCCAGTTAAGGTTGCTCTTTTCCTATTTTAAGGCTATCTCCAAACAGATGTCCTTTTTTTTTTTTTTTAAAGATTTTATTTATTCATTTGAGAGAGAATGAGATAGAGAGAGCATGAGAGGGGGGAGGGTCAGAGGGAGAAGCAGATTCCCTGCCAAGCAGGGAGCCCGATGCGGGACTGGATCCTGGGACTCCAGGATCATGACCTGAGCCGAAGGCAGTCGCTTAACCAACTGAGCCACCCAGGCGCCCTCCAAACAGATGTCTTATGAGATAGTTCTCTGCTGGCTGTAAGAGGGATTGGATGGAAGAAGATACATGGCTTAGTATAAATCCATAAGCACCTATTTGAAATAAACTCAAAGTGTATTCTAGTAAGAGCCTTTTACTTTCTTTATCAAATCATGTCCTAGGAGCTAGGAAGAAAGAGATTTCCGAAAGTTCCTAGACTTTTATAGACTTGCAAACAACTATGAAACATTTTTCTGATTTCTAGCATTTAAACTAGAAGGAGAATGCACCAGGTACACGAAAAGCAAAATAAATGAAATGAGCATTGCTAATACATCCTTAGAACACAGAAAGACTTCTGCTGGGTAAGTGATAAAGAGTATGAATAAAGCTGATTTGCAGGATGGGTTTAATGTTTTTCTTTGTCTAGGTTTGGAGTCTTCTTATATAGACAGGCAGGGTTTTTAGGGGGAGCAGCCAGTCAGCTATTACACTTATCACCCATCCCACAACCCCAGACAATGCTTACATGACTTTGAGTAGTCATATTCTTATGTTTCCAGTCTTTTTAACTAAAGGCATTTGAACTTCCTAATGCAGATTAAGTCTTGAATCAACACTCCCAATTAGACCTCTTTCCTTTTTTTTTAAAGATTTTATTTATTTATTTATTTGAGAGAGAGAGAATGAGAGACAGAGAGCATGAGAGGGAGGAGGGTCAGAGGGAGAAGCAGACTCCCCGCTGAGCAGGGAGCCCGATGCGGGACTCGATCCTGGGACTCCAGGATCATGACCTGAGCCGAAGGCAGTCGCTTAACCAACTGAGCCACCCAGGCGCCCCTCAATTAGACCTCTTTCCAAACTCACACCACGAGTTATAAAAGCAATGGCATGGACTGATAAGTAAAATAATACCCTGTTAGTAAGAGAATCTTAGATATTATGTAGTCTAGTATTCTCAAAGTGTGGGTCCTCTATCTGCAGAAGAATTTCTTGCCTCATTACAAATGCAGACTCTGGAGCTACACATCAAACTTAATCAATTTCAATCCCTAGGGGTGGCATCCAAGAATCTGCGTTGTTAACCAACTCCTTAAACTGATATGCACATTAAGGTTTGGGAACTACTCATCTCATCACATCGTTTCATGTTACACATGAGGAAATAATATCAGAGAAGTCAAGTGATTTGGCCAAAGTGACACCACCATCCAGAGGCAGGTGACCAAATCTTTTGACTCCCAGATTCGAATTTTTTTCAACTATAAGTAATTTGTATTTATTTGTAAATTCCCAATAGATTTCAATGAAAAAAAATTGAGTTGTTTGTTCCTTGACATTCCCCCCAAATTTAATACTAATAACTTACCCTTAGTAAGTTCCCGGTACTTGCTGAGTAAGCTGTCGCCTTGAAATTTAAGGACTATCAACTATAGACGCTGGTGGACAAAGGTATTTTGTTACCTTGTTACTAACCCATTCCCCACCACAATAAGACAAGCAAGATCATTTATCAACAAGAACAAATATTCATTTTTCTTAAATCGCAAGAGAACAATAAAATGTCAACAGAAAACCCTGCTACCAGTGTTAAACAAGAATATCCCACCTTCTATAACAACATACCATATGGTATTTCCCTACCTTGTTCAGTATTTAACCTAACAATTTATTGCTGGGCGTCTTGGCAGCAAGCTGTGCAAGTCGAAGTGGAATCCGATTGAGGTGAGTTAATTAATGTGGTGGCAGCTTGGAATGTTGTCCAGCTGCCAGTGAGAATTATGTTTGTTTGCCTTTGGCCCAAGTGTGAAATGGCTGGCTGTTGATTTCAGAAGTGTGAGTGTACATTTTTATATCTCCCTCGAATGAATACATTTTTTGTATCCTACACATTTGGGGAAATGCTAAAATTTATTGGGTAATGTTATTTACCACTTGTGTGGCAGAAAGAGAAAAGTGGAATTTTGCCCCAGAGGTTGACTTTACATCTGTAGAAAAAGCAAAAGCAGGTGGCATATAAATCTATGAACAGGTAAATAAGCCATCTGAAATTAGGTCATCTGGGCTAATGTTTTCAGGAATAACTTTAAAAAGGAGGTAAGCAAGATTTGAACCAGAAAAGAATAACTCTTGTAATGATAAAAGGATTCTGAAAGTAGAAAACGTAATTTTAAATTTCTCTTGAAAAGAATGGCTTTTGGATTTACTACATAGTTACATTTAGAATCTTTATTTTCTTTTCACCAAACACAACCCTCTATTGAAGACATCATCTCTCTGTGCAATCCTCCTTTCTATCAACAAAGATGAGTGATTTCCTGTGACGTGTTTTTGATGTAAATGTACTGTATCGTTTGGGCCATTGTTACTGATATGAGCAGGGGTTCTCCAAGTCTAGTTGTCAATAACTGACATGAAACCAACACAGTTCAAAGTACACTCGCAGCGTGTCAGATATTACTGTTCCCCTACTATTTTTTCTATGTAAAATACCAGTAAGATAAAATGACTTGAACAAAGTTTACTTTAATACACATTTCCTTCTTTTATTCCATCATTTTGAAGACATTTAAAATACACTAAAATGGCAGGCAGGTGATATAGGCAGGTGATATAAGAGCAAATAATACGAAGAAACATTTGCAAACCTAACAAAACAAGTATTACCACAATGCCTGTTTGGAAGTTTTGATGTTGCCATGAGAATATTAATAGAACTTAAAGCAGAAGTATTTACACTTTGGAAGATACTAAACAAAATTAGTTTGTCAAGGGAAACACAAGCAAAAATAGTATTTTAAATGTAGAAAGTATGGAAGTGTATAGAAAAAAAACAGAATGCAGTTCTTACCTCCTTTAATCTAAGAAAATAAGATGATAGCTCTAAAACTTTTCTTCAGATAGGTGCGTGTTACTTCGAGGTTTAGATTTCATTTTATTGAAAGTTAAGGAAAGGTAATTTTTTTGGTTACATGCCAAATATTAGAATATGATGATGTATCCTTTTTCACCGAGGGTATTTGCTATAGTATCATTTATGATGCTTCTTCCATGCTAAAAATTTTTAGTACTAGAAGGGATTATTGTGATTAAATATATAGCTACAGTTAGCTACTGGTTACTGTATTATTATTTTTTTTAAAGATTTTATTTATTTATTTGAGAGAGAGAATGAGAGAGAGCACATGAGAGGGGGGAGGGTCAGAGGGAGAAGCAGACTCCCTGCTGAGCAGGGAGCCCGATGTGGGACTCGATCCAGGGACTCCAGGATCATGACCTGAGCCGAAGGCAGTTGCTTAACCAACTGAGCCACCCAGGCGCCCTGGTTACTGTATTATTTTTCTTTATTTGATATGGCAATTTAAAATATGAGAGACATTTTGTGCCTCCCTTTCACATAAAAAGTGAAAAAAAAACCCTGGTAAATATTATTTCACTTCTCACATTATAGTGTTATCATATCCTTGACTTTCAGGCCAAAGTAAGCCTCTGAGTCTTGTTTTAGATTATATTACTGTCAGCGTGAATAAGAAATCAAACATTTTAATCTAATATACACCCTATGGGCATCCCGTAAGGTCAGACTTACCACAGATAGCTGACCAGAGAATGAATTTTTATAAATTACTTAGTTGCTGTTAAAACTTTTTAAAATTTAATCTGGCATGGATATATTAGACAAAATATTTTCCCCTTAAACTTTCCTGATGTTGGGGCGCCTGGGTGGCTCAGTTGTTAAGCGTCTGCCTTCGGCTCAGGTCATGATCCCAGGGTCCTGGGATCGAGCCCCACATCGGGCTCCGGGCTCTGTGGGGAGCCCACTTCTCCCTCTCCTCCCTGCTTGTACTCTCTCACTGTCTCTCCTTCTCTCTCTCTCTCGAATAAATAAATAAAATATTAAAAAAAAACTTTCCTGATGTTTATGGTATGTTTACAAGTATATAATAACTACGGAGAATACCCTTACCCCAAATTTGATCATTGCTCTCACATAAACTTACACTTACAAAGTTAATGTATTAAATGCTTTCGGTGAAATGCTAAGCTTATAAAAGGTAGGTTTTGTTTTAGAAAGATTAGGGCCAACTAATATTAAAGACGGGTACTCAAATAATTCTACATTTTAACACTACATTATAATTTTTCAAAATACTATGAAAAATTGTGTACTTTCTTTTTTTTAAGATCTTATTTATTTATTTGAAAGAGAGAGAAAGAGTGCACATGAGCTGGGGGGGGAGGGGCAGAGGGAGAGGCAGACTCCCTGCCCAGCAGGGAGCCCAACCCAGGGCTTGATCCCAGGACCCTGGCATCATGACCTGAGCCAAAATCAAGAGTAGGACATTCATCCAACTGGGCCACCCAGGCACCTCCAAAATTATACACTTTCAATGTTCAAAGTGATACATCAATGGGGAATGATATAAGCTTAAATAAAGTCAGTTCTGTGTCAGAGGTAATTTATAAGAAATTTTAACTACCTTCAGTTACTGAGTTTTGCCTGCACTTTCTGCAGCCTCCTAAGTTCTGTGTGATAACATTTGAATTGTTATAATGAAATGTTAAAATTATTGAAATTTAAAAATTATTCTCATTTTAGTGAACTTGAAGTTTTGTTAAGCATTAAAAATTAATTTGAATACTTTTTCATTTTTCCATGTGTTCTTTTCAGATATAGCTGGATTAATGAAGGAATAGAACCATGGATTCATAGACCTTTAGACGTTAAAGAGACTTCAGGTTTCTCAGTCTGTGAAATATAAGGTGAGTAAGCCAATGTTTAAGATTTAAAGCGAATCATGGGTGGAGTCAGGTTTGGGACTCAGATCTGTAAGTCCAGTGTGCTTTCCATCTGCATTAAATAGTTCTTTAATAACAATATATTTTATTTATTTATTTATTTTTTAAGATTTTATTTATTTACTTGACAGAGAGTGAGCACAAGCAGGGAGAGTGGCAGGCAGAGGGAGAGGGAGAAGCAGGCTCCTCACAAAGCAAGGGAAGCCTGATGTGGGACTCGATCCCAGGACCCCGGGATCATGACCTGAGCTGAAGGCCGTCGCTTAAGCAACTGAGCCACCCAGGAGCCCGAATAACAATATATTTTATTTTTAGAACAGTTTTAGGTTTATAGGAAAATGCTGAAGACAGATATCCCACACCCAGTCCCCCTTATTATTTACATTATACATTAATATGGTACATTTGTTACCATCAATGAACCCATACGTTTTCAGATTTCTTTACTCTTTATCTAATGTTCTAATGACCCCATCCTGGGTCCCACATTACATTTGGTTGTCTTATCTCCTTATACTCCTCTTGGTTGTGACAGTTTCTCAGACTTCTCTTTTCTTATTTTCGATGACCTTGACAGTTTTGAGAAGTCCTGTCAGGTATTTTGTAGACTGTCCCTCATTTGAGATTTGCCTGATGTTTTTCTCATAATTAGATTTTTCTGGGTTTGTAGGAGAAAGACCACAGAGATAAAGTGCCATTATTATCAATCATATCAAGGATATAGACTATCAATATGACTTATCACTTTTGGTGTTGACCTTAATTGGATGGTAGTGTCTGTCAGGTGTTTCCTGACAAAAAGGTTTCCACCTTTTTGTACCATGCACTTTGGAAGAATTCACTGTGTGCAGCTCACACTTAGCAAGTGAGGAGTTATGCTCCTACTCCTTGATGGTGGTGTATATGCATAAATTATTTGGAATTCTTCTGCAAAGGAGATTTGTCTCTTCTCCCTCATTTATTCATTTATTCAATTTATTAAACTCAGTATAGACTCAAGGATATTTGTTTTATGTTCTGAGTAAAAAAATCCAAATATAAATCCAATATAAGTATCCCCCACTTTTTGAAAGTTCACATTACACCACTTCGTTTTTACAAGAGACCTTGTTAGTACACTTTTTTTTTTTTTTTTGCTAACTGAAAGAAATCCGAAGAGGATTTTCACTTTTACAAAAAAGGATGAAAAGCTAAAATAGCATTCAGCGTTTGTTTTGCAACGAGCTGTTACAGAGCAGCGTGCACCCGAGCAGTGAAAGCAACACTGTCAAGCTCCTAACCCTGGGAACTACACTCAGCCTCTCAGCATCAGGCCACCACAGCTTTGACCCATGTCGGTGAGCCTGTGTGCTTTATCTCAATTTATTTTGTGCATCTGTTAGCAAGATGTGCCCTAAGATTTCAGAGAAGCTGAAGAGAGGCTATTTTTGGGGTCTGAGAACTCTCAAAGATTTTTTCCACATAAATTAATGGTATTTGCTTCTTCACTTTACACCATTTTGGCTTACAAAATATTTCATGAGAACACTCTATTTTTGATTAGGAGGGGAAACCTGTACTGCTCGAAGACTAATTGACCAAATAGTTGTGGGTTTATTTCTGGGTTTTCTATTCTGTTCTATTGATCTATTTTCATGCCAGCAGCATACTGTTTTAATTACTACCACTTTGTAATATAACTTGAAGTCTGGAATTGTGATGTCTCCAGTTTCGTTTTTCTTTTTCAAGATTGCTTTGGCTATTTGGGGTCTTTTATGGTTCCATACAAATTTTAGGGTTGTTTGTTCTAGTTCTGTGAAAAATGTGTATTTTGATAGGGATTGCATTAAATGTATAGATTGCTTTGAGTAGTATAGACATCTTAATAATATTTGTTCTTCTAACCCATGAGCATGGAATGTCTTTACATGTCTTTGTGTCATCTTCAATTTCTTTCATCACTGTTTTGTAGTTTACAGGTCTTTCATCTCTCTAGTTAGGTTTATTCTTAGAAATTTTACCATTTTTGGTGCAATTGTAAATGGGATTGTTTTCTTAACTTCTCTTTCTGCTGTTTTGTTTAGTATATAGGAATGCAACAGATTTCTACAGATTGATTTTGTATCCTGCAATTTTACTGAATTCATTTATGATTTCTAGGAGATTTTTTTGGTGGAATCTTTAGGGTTTTCTAAATATAGTATCATGTCATCTGCAAATAGTGATAGATTTACTTCATCCTTACTGATTTGGATGCCTTTTATTTCTTTATGTTGTCTAGTTGCTGTAGCCAGGACTTCCAGTACTATGTTGAATAAAAGTGGTGAAGAGTGGACATCCCTGTCTTGTTCTGGATCTTAGGGGAAAAGCTCTCAGTGTTTACCCATTGAATATGATGTTGGCTGTGGGTTTTTCATATAAGGCCCTTATTATGTTGAGGTATGCTCCCTCTAGGCCTACTTTGCAGAGAGTTTTTATCATGAATGGATAATATACTTTGTTGAATGCTTTTTTTGCATCTATTGAAATGATCGTATGGGTTTTATCCTTTCTCTTATTGATGTGACATATTGATGTGACATTGATTGTTTTGTGAATATTGAAACACCTTTGCATCCCAGGAATAAATTCCACTTGATTATGGTGTGTGATTTTTTACTGTATTGTTGGATTCAGTTTGCTACTATTTTGTTGAGAATATTTTCATATATTCATGAGAGATATTGGCTTGTAGTTCTCTGTTTTTTTGTGGTGTCTTTATCTGCTTTGGTAACACTGTGGCCCAATAGAATGAATTTGGAAGTTTTCTTTTCTGTTTTTTTGGAATAGTTTGAAAAAAATAGGTATTAACTCTGCTTTAAATGTTTTGTAGAATTTGCCTGTGAAACTGTCTGGTCCTGGACTTTTGTTTTGGGGGAGATTTTTGATTACTGACTCAATATCATTGCTGGTAATTGGTCTATTCAAATTTTCTATTTCTTCCTGCTTTAGTTTTGGTAGGTTATGTGTTTCTAGGAGTTTATCCATTTCTTCTAGGTTGTTCAATTTGTTGGCATTAAGTTCTTATCATATTCTGTTACAATTGTTTGTATTTCTGTATTGTTGGTTGTTATTTCTCCTCTTTCATCAGTGATTTTGTGTATTTGGGTTCTCTCTCTCCTTCTCTTTATGGGTCTGGCTAGAGGCTTATCTATTTTGTTGATTTCCAAAGAATCAGCTCTTGTTTTCACTGATCTGTTCTATTATTTTTTTTTTAGTTTCTATATTATTTATTTCTGCTCTAATCTTTATTATTTCCTTCCTTCCTTTTACTGGCTTAAGGTTTTATTTGTTCTTCTGTTTCTAGCTCCTTTAGGTGTAAGTTTAGGTTGTTTACTTGAGATTTTTCTTGTTTCCTGAGGTAGGCCTCTATTGCCATAAGCTTCCCTTTTAGAGCCACTTTTGCTGCATCCCAAAGGCTCTGGACAATTGTGTTTTCATTTTCATTTGTTTCCATGTAATTTTTGATTTCTTCTTTGATTTCCTGGTTGACCCATTCATTGTTTAGTGGCATGTTATTCAACCTCCATGTATTTGTGCTCTTTTCAGAT
This sequence comes from Neomonachus schauinslandi, assembly GCF_002201575.2. Taxonomy (NCBI): domain Eukaryota; kingdom Metazoa; phylum Chordata; class Mammalia; order Carnivora; family Phocidae; genus Neomonachus; species Neomonachus schauinslandi. The sequence continues at coordinate 150,568,278 of NC_058406.1, forward strand.
TTTTTCTTGTGGTTGATTTCTAGTTTCATAGTGTTGTAGTCAGAAAAGTTGCATGGTATGACTTCGAGTTTTTTGAATTTGTTGAGGCTTGTTTTGTGGCCTAATATGTAATCTGTTCTGGAGAATGTTCCATGTGCACTTGAGAAGAATGTGTATTCTGCTGTTTTAGGATGGGATATTCTGAATATATCTGTTAAACCCATCTGGTCCAGTGTATCATTCAAAGCCACTGTTTCCTTGTTTATTTTATGTTTGAATGATCTGTCCATCCATGTAAATTCAGTGTTAAAGTCCCCTACTGTTACTGTATTACTATCAATTAGTTCCTTTATGTTTGTTATTAACTGTTTTGTACGTGTGTGTGCTTCCATGTTGGGTGAATAAATATTTATAATTGTTAGATCTTCTTGTTGAATTGTCCCCTTTATTATTATATAATGTCCTTCTTTGTCTCTTGTCTTTGTTTTAAAGTCTATTTTGTCCAATGTAAGTATTGCTACCCCAGCTTTCTTTTGACAACCATTTACATGATAAATATTGCTCCATCCCCTCACTTTCATTCTGCAGGTGTCTTTTGTTGGCATGAAATGAGTATCTTGTAGGCAGCATATAGAGGGGTCTTGTTTTTTTAATCCATTCTGACATCCTATGTCTTTTGATTAGAGTGTTTTGTCCACTTACATTCAAAGTAAATATTGATAGATATGTATTTATTGCCATTTTTAAACTTGTTTTGTGGTTGTTTTTATAGATTTTCTCTGATCCTTTCTTCTCTTGCTCTTTTCATGATTTGTTGACTTTCTTTAGTGATACACTTGGATTCTTTTTCTTTATCCTTTGCATATCTGTTACTGGTTTTTGATTTGTGGTTACTGTTAGGTTTATATATAACATCTTTTGCATATAGCTGTCTATATTAAGTTGATGGTCACTTAAGTTTGAACTCATTCTTTACTATTCTGCCCCCCATGTTTTAGGTATATGGTGTCATGTTATACATCCTTTTATTTTATGAATCTCTTGACCGATTTTTACAGAAATACTAATTTTTATGCCTTTGTGCTTTTTACTTTTCATACTTTCACTTATGGTCTTTTCTTTGCACTCAAGAGTCCCCTTTAATATTTTTTGTAAGTCTGGTTTAGTGGCCTTGAACTACTTTACTTTTTGTCTGAGAAACTCTTTATCTTTCTTTCTATTCTGAATAATAGCCTTTCTGGATAGAGGATTCTTGGTTGCAGATTTTTCCCTTCTAGCACTTTGAATATATCATGCCACTCCTTTCTGGCCTGTAAAGTTTCTCCTGAAAAATTTGTTGATAGCCTTATGGGGTTTCCCTTGTATGTAACTGTCTTTCTTTTCTCTTCCTGCTTTTAACATGTTTTTCTTTATCACTACTTTTTGCCATTTTACTAACTATGTGTCTTGGCCTGGACCTCCTTGGGTTGAATTTTTGGGGGGATCCCTGGGCCTCCTGGATCTGGATATCTGTTTCCTTCCCCAGATTAAGGAAGTTTTGAGCTATTTTTTCATCAAATAAATTTTCTGTCCCCTTTATGTCCCTTCTTCTTCTGAGGTCCCTATAATGCAAATGTTATAATGCTTGATGGAGTCACTGATTCCCTAAGATTATTCTCAATTTGCATAATTTTTTTCCTCTTCTTTGCTCAGCATGGTTATTTTTCATTACTCTGTCTTCCCGCTCCTTAATTTGTTCCTCTGCTTCATCTAGCCTATATATTCCATAAAGTGTATTTTTAGTTTCAATTATGGTTGATCTCTAATGGTTCTTTTTTTTATCTCTGTGTTAAGGTTCTCACTGATGTCCTCTACTCTTCTCACATCCCATGAGTATCTCTATGATCATTACTTTAATACATTCTTTTTTTTAAAGATTTGTTTATTTGAGAGAGGGAGAGCATGAGCATATGAATTGGGGGAGAGGCTGAGGGAGAGAATCTTCAAGCAGACTCCCTGATGAGCATGGAGCCTGATGTGGGGCTTGATCTCACAACTCATGAGATCATAACCTGAGCTGAAACCAACAGTCGGACACCTAACTGACTGAGCCACCGAGGCGCCCCTTTATGATCATTACTTTAAATTCTCTGTCAGGCATATTACTTAAAATCCATTTTGCTTAGGTTACTTGCTGTGGTTTGGTCCTGGTCTTTCATGTGGGACATATTTCTCTGTCTCCTCATTTTGTCTAACTCTCTATGTCTGTTTCTCTGTGTTAGGAAAGTGAGCTACTTCTCTTGCTCTTAACGATAATAGCCTTATGAAGAAAAGAACCTGTGGTGTCCTGAGTGTAGTGTCCCCTGTTCCCCAGGATCTGATGTTTCCATGAGTGTCTCCTATGCATGTTGCCTGTGCTCTGCTGTTGAGTCTTGGCCTCCTTTTCTTTCAGTCCGTTTGTTTGCAGAGGCTCACTTTGCATATTGTGGGCAGTGTTTGGTCCCCAGCAGGGGTGGGGCATGTTTTAACAAGGTGTGTAGTGGTCTGCTTGTACAATGAGACCTGCCCCCACCACAGTTGGAACTGAGGTCCTGCAAAACATGTGGGTGGGGGATGTGGTTTGGCAGGGTTTGCACCAGTCTTCTGGGGGAGGGGGCCTGCAGCACTGAGACTGAGGCTAGTATGACTGGGAAGGGCAGATCCATGGAAGTGAGCAGGCAGGGGAGGATAGGGCTTGGTGTAAGCAAGTTAGTTCCCACAGGTGGCTGTTGTTTATGCTGAGGGGGGCAGGAGAAGGAAATGGCACATGCCAATTCCTTTGTTCCTGGAGGGGTCTCCTCATGATCCCTGTCTCTCTGGCCACACTCTAAGATGAGCAAATCACTCTCCCTCCCGTCTGCCCCCAGTGTTTTTCAAATGACTTCTTCCATGCTGTATGTGTAATAGTTATTTGTCTGTTGTCTCTTTAAGGGCAGGACTCCTCTTCCTAATGCCCTCCAGGTTTTCCCAGAGCTAAGCTGCAGATTTTTAAAATTCCAGGCTTTAAGTCCTACTGGTTGATAAGAACTCACGAGATTCAGTCCGTCTCACTTTCAAAGGCAAATATTATGGGGATTTGTCCTTCCCATTTCTGGGCTCCCTGTTGTGAAAGTCTTTTTTTCTGCTCTTCTCCGTGCCACTGGCTCCCTCCCCAATGTGGATGGCCCTGGTCCATTTCAGTCCCAAACAGTATCTTCCCCCTTCCTATCTTCTTCCATGGTTTCTTCTCTACCTTTAGTTGTGGAGTTCATTCTGCCAGTCTTTAGATCTTTTTCTGGGTTATTTACACTGATGTGTTATCCATGGGGGGAGGCAAGCTTAAGGTCTTCTAACTCCACCATCTTTAGGTCTTTGAGTATATTTAAGACAGTTAATTTAAAGTCTTTACTCCCCCTCCCCCCCCAAAAATAAAGTCTTTGCCTAATATGTCCAATGTCTAGGCTTCTTTAGGGATGTTTTCTGTCACTTTTGTCCTATGAATGGGCCACATTTCACTGTTTCTTTGTATCCCTTGTGATTTTTTTGTCAAAAACTGGACATTTTGGAAACTAATGATGTACTATATGTTGGCTAACTGAATTTAAACAAAAAAACTGGACATTTTGAATATTATAACTCTGGAAATCAGACACTTCCCCCTCCTCAGAGTTTGCTGTTGTTGCTTGTTGAGGGCCGTAGTCATTCACATTTCTAGTGACTTTCCCATACTATTTTTGCAAAGACTGTATTTCTTATTCATGTGTGATTACCTAAGTCTCTGTTACATTATCTCAGTGGTCAGCCAGAGACCTGATAGAGATTTTTTTAAATGCTTGGAGCTTAAAAGGGGGAAAAAAAAATACTCTCCTTAGTTTTGTAGATTAGCATTGAGCAGAGGCAATCCTTCAATGCTTGGAGAGGCCACCTATAATTCTGATTCAGCTTTTACTCCTGTTCACATGGACCCTAAAGATCAGCAAGAGATAGAAGCTTTTAGGGTCCACTCAGGTCTTTTCTGAGTTGCACTGAGCTCTGGGCATGCATGTTGCATGTACCAATAATTTATCCCTTTTATTGCTAAATAGTATTCCATCGTATGATATACCACATTTTATTTATCCATCCATCACTTGATGGACATTTGGATTATTTCCACTTTTGGCTCTTATAATGTTCTATGGCATTGTGGACTCATTTCTATTTTAAAAATGGATGATTTAGATAAGTTGATACACAATGAACTGAATATATTTTAAATTAATAATTAAATGAATTTTGAAATATGTATAAATCTGTGAATTCATCACCATAATTAAGAATAGAAGCATTTCCATCACCCTCAAAAGTTTCCACATGGCCCTTTGTAATCCAATGCAACTCTGAAACCCTGTTTGCCTGCACTCACTGATCTACTTTCTTTTACTAAACATTTCTAGAATTGTATATTAGTGGAATAACATTTTATTGCTCTTTTTATTTGGTTCCTTTCACTCAGCATAATCATTTTTATTTTCTTCCATGTTGTTTCATATATCAATAGTTCCTCATTTATTCCTGAATAGTATTCCCATTGCATGTCTATATCACATCTTATTTATCCATTCATCTTTTGAATCTTTGGATTTTTTCTACCTTTTAAGCTATTACAAATGATCCTGTTTGAATGTTTTTCAAATTTTTTTGCAGACTTATTCTTTCATTTCTCTATGGTAAATACCTTGGAGTAGAATGGCTGGTTTGTATGGTAGGTGTATGTTTAACTTTTTAGGAAACTGCCAAACTGGTTTCCAACAATGAAAAACAATGGCCTTTCCCACAACAGCCAACTATTGTATCATTTTACATTCCTACCAACAGTATATGAAAGTTCCAGTTGCTCTACATCCTCACCAACACTTGGTATGGTCAGTCTTTTAAATTTTAGCCATTTTAGTGTGTATTTTATTGTGGTTTTATATTACATTTTACTAATGACAAATAATGTTGAGCATCTTTTTTATGTACTCATTTTCCATACATACATCTTCTTTGGTGAAGTGCAATTTCAAATCCTTTACCCATTTTTAAATTGTGGTGTTTTTATTATTATTATTATTATTGAGATTGGGGGGTGTGAGTTCTCAATATATTCCAAATGAAGGTCCTTTGTTAGATATATATTTTTTAAATATTTCAGTTTGTGGCTTGACTTTTCATTTTCTTAGCAGTACCTTTATCAAATTAAGGGCCTGCATGTAGATAAAGAAGGAAGTCTTTGTATGGCCACAGTTCATGTGGAAGACATGTGAGTTTTAGTTGATCATGGTGTTAATTCAAGTTCAGGGTGTGATGTGGCTAATGAACTCAGGTTTCACTTATGAAAGTGGATAATGAAAAGTAATACTCTATGGTACTTTGTAGTGATCATATCACATTATTATTTTCAATTCTGGGACTAAGTGTTAAATGGAACATTGTCAAACTTAAGTACATTCAGAGGAAGTAGATTAGGATATTAAGAAGACCCAAAGAGCAAAGATTGAAGGAATGTGGGATAGTCTAGAAATGAAAGCACTAAAAGGAGACAGAAATTTTTAAAAATCTGAAGGTCTTGTAGAGTAAAAGCAGAATAGTTAAGAGTATGGGATATATATTCAAAGAGACATGGATTCAAATACTGGCTACTCCTCTTAATAGCTATGTGCTATTAGGCATGGTTCTTAAAGGCTGTCTAAGTTTTCTCACTGTTAAAATTCACAGTACTTATTAAATACTCAACAAATAATAATATTAATCCCACTATGTGACAGTAAGTGATGCTATGAATCATTTATTACATTATTATTTATTAACTTCTAGTAAATCAAAGGATAATCGGGACATTCATTATACTATGGCATCCTTAACAAAGATGGCACTTCATTTGTAAGGTGCATCAGTGTTATTAGTTACTGTTTAAGAAATTGCCCAAATCTAGCAGATTAAAATAAATATTTATTCTCTCACAATTTCTGTTGTGGTTTAGGAATTCAGGAGCAGCTCATCTGGGTGGTTCTGGCTCAGGGTCTCTCATGAGGTTGCAGTTAAGAAGCCAGGGCTGCACTCATTTTAAGGCTGACTACTGACAGAAAACCCCAGTTCCCTCTTTGCTGTTGGCAGGAGGCCTCAGTTTCTTGCCATGTGGACTTTTCCCTAGTGCAGCTTGACTGTTCTCATGTCATGGCAGCAGGCTTCTTCCAGAGCAAGTAATCCCAGTGAAAGAGCAAGGAAGAAGCCACAATGCTTCTTATGTTCTCATTTCAGAAATCACATTGTCACTTCGGCCTCCTTATAGCTCTCAAAAATGAGTCACTAAATACAACTCATATTCAAAGGGAGGGCAATTAGTTTCCACTTTTTAAAGAGGAAGGATATTAAAGGATATGTGCACATATTTTAACCCCCTGCATCCAACGAGGATATTTGTGCAGAAAAAGATTTTAAGGATATATCTGGTGTTGCGGGGTTAGGAAAGAAAAGTGTTTTTAGGACTAGTGTTCCTAACCAGGTTTCTGGATATAGATTTCCTATAAAATCACCCCAACAAATCTCTTTTGCCTCAGTTTTCTTCCTAAAATATTGGGTCTACCCCAGGTAAATAATTGAAATGTCCAGACTTTCCTTGTAGAAGAGTCCCCATTGGGTTTTTCTCTTAAGTCTCTTGGCCATTCAAGATAAGAATCTTAATTCCTATTCTTCTGCTAGCTCAGGGTTAATCTTCATGTTATACGAAGAACATCTCCCCTGCCAATATGACTTAGTGTATTAGTTTACTGTGGCTGCTGTAACAAATTGCTACAAATGGGCGGGTTAAAAACAACAAAATTTATTCTCTTGTAGTTCTGGAGGCCAGAAGTCTGAAATCAAGGTGTCAACAAGGTTGCACATCCTCTAGGGTCTGTAGGGGAATGATCCATTTCTGCCTTTTCCAGCTTCTGGTGGCTCTTGGCATTCCTTGATACATAGCTCCATCACTCTAGTCTTTGCCTCCATGGTCACATTGCCTCCTTTTCTGTGTTATTTTCCTTTGTCTCATTTTTTAAAAAAAATAAACTTCATTTTCAAAGTTTCAGAATTTTAATTATAAATGTGCAGAATTTCATCCAAGTTTGTCACCAGTTTCATCCAAGTTTCCACCAAGGGCTCAAGAAATCAAGGTCTCTGGAATTATCAAAGCCTAACAACTATTTTTAAAGACTTTAATGCTTACAATGCATGAATAGGTAATGTGGACCCATTACAAATTTCAATTTTTAGTCAGTTGATCTCATTTGATTAATAGCCAATTATAGAAAATTAAATTCAACCAGGTATCTGCATAGGTAATGCAGACAAAGACTTTGTAAACTAGGGAAAACTATGCAACTTTTAGGTATTATTAATGTCTACATGTAGTCAACACTGCATTTTATTTTTTTACTAATTTTTTTCCATTAGCCTTTTTAAAAATTGAATTCTAAATTTTTTATAAGTGACATACAATATCCTATTAGTTTCAGATATATACATCATGGTGATTCAGTATTTTTATACATTAGGAGATGATCCCCATGATAAGTCTGGTTGCCACCTGTCACCATACAAACTTAATATAATATTATTGACTATATTCCCTATGCTGTACATTACATCCCCATGACTTATTTTATAATTGGAAGTTTGTACCTCTTAATCCTCTTCACCTATTTCACTCTTCCCCGCAGTAGCCAACAGTTTGTTTCCTGTATTTATGAATCTGTTTGTTTGTTTATTTATTTTGTTTTTGAGGTTCCACATATAAGTGAAATCATATGGTATTTGTCTTTGTCTGACTTATGTCACTTATCCAAACATGCTTTAGGTTCATCCACGTTGTTGCAAATGGCAGGATTTCATTCTTTTTATGACTGAGTAATATCCATTGTATATACCATATCTTCTTTATCCATTCACCTATTAATGGACACTTGGGTTGCTTCCATATCTTGGCTATTGTAAAATAGTGCTGCAGTGAACATAGGGGTGCATATATCCCTTCAAATTGGTGTTTTAATTTTCTATGGGTAAGTACCCCAAAGTGGAATTGCTGGATTATATGGTAGTTCAATTTTTAACTTTTTGTTTAATTTTTGTTTTGGTTTTGTTCACTCTTATAAGGACACATTATTGGATTTAAGGCCTATTTGGAAAATCCAGGAGAAACTCTTCTCAAAATTCTTAATCACATATTTTGCCATGTAAGGTAATTTTTAATCTTTTGCCATATAAGGTGATATTCATAGGTTCTGAGGATTAGAATATGGTCATATCATTTTGCAGGGCCACCATTCAGCCCATTACACCTAGTCACTATTAATTATCCTGGCAAAATAGGAGATCCTTAAAATAGCCCCTAAGATGTGACTGAAACTTTTGTTTCTCTAAAACTTACTGTAAATGAATAAGATAATCAAATGTCTATAAAATATATAAATGACTTCTTGGAAAAAGGGGGATTTATGATTCTTTGAAGGTGTGATATAAAGTTGAGAAATATTGGTCTAATTGATTTTTCATCAAGTATTTTGTATATATATAAAAACACAAAAATACCTATCTACCTACTAATCAAATATTAATATTTTGACTTATTTTAGAAGAAATGAAACATTGACAGATACGTTGAAGTGCTCTGTATTCCCTTCCCCCTGTTTAAATTATCTTGAATTTGGTATTTTTGTTATGAAAGTATCTAATGCTATTTCTAAATATATATGTAGCTATCACAATATATTGCATTTCTAGGAATGCCATATGTGTATGTATACGTGTGTGTATACATATATATAATTGAATATATAGCAAACATATACTATATATGTGATATGTTATACTTTGCTACTTATTTTTTCTCAATGTTCTATTTTTCAGATTTATTGTTAATATGTGACTTTGTTCAGTGTTTTTTCAGACTGTTACAAACCATTTGTAGCTCACAGTATCAATTTTGTAGGTCCTGAACTAATTTAGAAAAAAAAGAAGAAACAACAGAGATAAGAGAATGCATTACATGTACTCAGTTTGAGTATGGTTTTGTGAGAGTTCTCAGTGCATATATATGTGCACCGAGTCATGCATGGTGTAAACTGTATTTCCAACTCTAGGTAAACTATTTCAAAGTCATAGCCCTAATTGATTCAATTTCACTACTATATGTTTCATTATATGAATATACCACAGTTTAACCATTTTTCCTATTGATATTTCAGTTGTTTCTACTGTTTTATTACTACAAATCATACTTCAATATACTGTTAACCATGTCTCCTTGTGCACATGTGCAAGAGTTTCTCTATACTTACAAGTGGAATTGCTAGAGTACGTGTATCTTCAACTCTGCTGGATATTGCTAAATTTCTCTCCATTGTGGAGTTTTCACTAGCAGTGTAGTCGTTCCAGTCATTCCATGTCATTGACATTAGAAATCAAAAATGTTGTCAGTCTGATGGGTATGAAATAGCAGGTCATTGTTGTTTTAAATTGTGGTCCTCTAAATATTAGTGAAGTTGAGTGTGTTTTCTTGTGATTATTAGACTTATGGGTTTCCTCTTTTATGGACTGCCCATTTTTCTCTTGTTTTTAACTCATTAAGATGTAGTTTGTTATAAAATCTGTGTTATACTCATTTGTTAACTAATATACATTGCAATATTCTTCATCCAGCCTGTGGCTTATATTTTACTTTATCACATTCCTTGATAAACTTAATTTTGATGTATAAAACTTATTAAGCTTTTTTGAACAGTTTGTCCTCTTTATGTATTTTCATCTTATTTTACAAAACCTTTCCTCTCTGAGGAATAACAATTTTTCTCCTATACAATTTTTATAAATTAAAAAAAGATTTATTTATTTATTTATTTGAGAGAGAGGGAGAGGTAGAGGCAGAGGGAGAAGGAGAGAGAAACTTAAGCAGCCTCTGCCCTGAGTGTGGAGCCTGAGGTGGGGCTCAATCTCATGACCCTGAGATCAGGGCCTGAGCTGAAACCAAGAGTCCCCTGAGTTGAAATCAAGAGTCGGATGCTTAACTGACTGTGCCCCCCGGGTGCCCCCTAGAATTTATTTTTGTGTAAGCAGATGTAGATTCACCATGAGATGAATGAAGCTTAAGCTTCAGGGACTGTTACTTGCACAAGCCCTTTCTATGTGCCTGGAAGAAGCCCAAGTAATGTGTTCAATATGGGTTGTATGTTTTTATAAAATTTACAAAAGTAAAATATTTTGCTATTTTTTTCTTAAATAGGGATCCCCAAATTATAAGTTTCAGGCCCTATAAAACTTGAACTTCATCCTAGGTCTGAGGTAGGAGTCTAATTTAAGTTTTTTCCATATGCATAGTAACTGCTCGAGTACCAATTATTGGTATTTGCAAACACTTTGCCATTGATTTGTAATGCTACTTCTGTCATATATCCATAAATGAGAAGCTTTATTTGGGCCTTTTTATTCAGTCCTGTTGGTATACTTGACTATCCTCCAGTTTATTTTGATCTAGTAGAGGTCTGTAAGACTGTGTCTGTCCTCAGATAGGTCTTAAATTAGGCTAATCCACTTGAGGTAGTATCCTTTTATTTCAGTGAGAATTACAAACAGAAAGTTGGGCTTATGTCAGGGAAAACAGTACATTGTTTTGTGATTAGGTAGAAGTTGAACTCTGCCTAGTTCTCCTCGCCTCTAACCAGTAGTATGATGAGAATCATACTACTTCTCTAATAGGAAGTAACCATGAATAAGTCATCTATAGCTGATAACTCTTCTCTTAAGCCTTGACTGATTTTCTCATATAGTTCTAAATGATTTTTTCCACATCCCACAGCACTTGTACATATCTCACTTAATCATATATTAGTCATTTATCTCTGTGATTCCAAGGAAACTGAGGTCCTTCCATGTAGGCATGCCTTAGTGCCTAGCATGGTGTATGCCACATAGTAGGCATTCAAAAAACGTCTTTGAGTTTTGAGTAAATTCAGAATACCAAACTACTATATTTAAATAATTTGAAGCAACCATTGTTATTGATTTCCTACCAATTGGACTTCTTATGAACTATTCTGTGCCCAGCTTTAGTGGGATAACACCTACATGACTTGGACAGATACTTGTTTACAGTTAACTCTGAGGCTACATTAAAAATCTTTATGTGCTATAACTCTTTAGGAAGCTAAAGCTAGTCAGAAGTATTTTGTGCAGCTTAATAGTAGTACTCTCAACCCAGATTGGTTATTATTATTATTATTATAGTAATTAGTGATTTTTTCTTTTGTTTGTTTTTTCCTTCTCAAAAGGGAAGAAATGGAGACTTGAAGTCCTAAGAGTTGGGTTGATTGGCTGTGACCATAGGTAGTTCACTAAGCTTTCTGTGTCTGAGCTTCCTCATCTTGCCATACTTTTGTTATAAAAGGAACAAGGTATAACACGTAAAGGTATTCAGTGAGTTAGGTCAGTGATTGTCTAGGTAAGTATATTTTAAAATTTAATTATACAATGATAATTTCATGAGTAAATCAAGTTATAATTTTAATGTTCCTGAAGTAACAAAATTGAACAGATTAAGTTCACCTCATGTCAATTATTTTTTTTACTTTTGTGTTATTTAACACTCCCTGCTATAACAGATAAACCCCCAAATCTTAGTGATATAAACAGTAGTTTCTCAATCATGCAAAATTCTAATGGATGCTACTAATCAGCACTTTGTGTTTCTCTAGGCAATGATTCACAGACTTGGTCTGCTATTTTTTTGTCCTTGGCATCTCTGTGGACCTTGGGAGTCCTCTGTTGCATTCTATTTATCTAGCTTGGTAATGGGGGAAAGAGTAAGGCTGTTGCATGGAAGGCTTTTATGAGCCAGGCCTATATCTTCATCACTTCTATCCACATTCAGGTGATTAGAAGTTGATTATTTCACAACACTTGACTGCAAGAGAGTCTGAATAATAATCTTGCCATGTACACAGGAGGAAAAGGAAAACAGATTCACTGAATAATTGTTAAAGTCAATCATTGCCACAACCTACTACCACAGAGTATGCAAAGTGCTAGGAATATAAGTCCCTGTACTTGAAGATCTCATAATATGTTACACATAATAGAAAAATAATAATAAAATAGGGGCACCCAGGTGGCTCAGTCAGTTAAGTGTCTGCCTTCGGCTCAGATCATGATCCCGGGGTCCTAGGATCGAGACCCATGTCAGGCTCCCTGCTCTGCAGGGAGTCTCCTTTTCCTTCTGCCCCTCCTCCCACTCATGTGTGCACTCTCTCTCCCTCAAATAAATAAAATCTTAAAAAATAAATAATAGAAAAAATAAAAATAAATAATAAATATAATAAATAAATAATAAAATCTTTCTCTAACTTTTCACTCTTTTAACTGTCACTCAAATATGTAAAAACTTTGGTTGAGACTTGGTTTCTGGTGCAACCAGAAGCAGCTTAGAAGCTGCCACTCCATCTTAACAAGTAAAAAGCTGAACAAACTGAAATACCACCAATTTTTCTTAGATCCATCAGAGAAATGAGGTCACAGGGCAAACCACTGCATCCCAAACTGGACAGACAGATGAACAGAGAGAATCACAACTTACTGCAGCAGAAACCGATGAGCAGAAACATCCTAGGGAATCAGTGTCAGCATAGGAAAACCTAAATTGCTATTGACAAATTGCGGAAGGCTGAGCGTGGACAAGTCTGAGAGTTAAAAACCTAAGGGGGGACCCAGTCACAGGGAGGTCCCCACCTTTTTGTGAGATTTATTTCGAAGAGCTCTTCCAGGTTCTCACAGTGAAGATCAGAAAAATTCCCCTGTGTTTCTGGCAGAGGGAGAATAAAAGAAGCCATTTTGAAATACACCAGAGCATTTTGTCCTTCTTAACAAGGCCTACCCCAAGGAGAAACTATTATCATTTCCTATATACCAGAGCCTAAACCGTTGGGGTTTTATCAGAGTTTAACCTACTGAGGTGATGGGAAATACACAACTCCAGCTTCCTCTAGCCTTTCCTGTAGGGGAAAGGAATACCCAACTCCAGACCCCTCTAGAGTAGGTCAAGAAACAACTATATGTTGACTACAAGAAACCCATTTTAAATAGATTAAAAGTATATGGATATAGGTTAAAAGTAGGGAGAAAAACATGCCATGCTAACACTGATCAAAAGAAAGCAGGAACAGCTATATTAATTTCAAAGAAGACTTCAAAGCCAAGAAAGTAATCAGGGATGAAAAAGGGCATTACATAATGATAAAGGAGTCAGGTCTCCAAGAAGCCAACAAATCTTAATGTGTAGACACCTAAAAATAGAGTATCAAACTATGTGAGACAAAACCTAATAGAACTGTAAGGAGAAATAGATGCACATAAACAGTCAACTGATTTTTGAAAAAGGAGCCAAGGAAATACTATGGAGCAAAGATAATCTTTTCAACAAATGGTGCTGAAGCAACTGGACATCCACATGCAGAAAGATAAATCTACACACAGGCCTTATACCATTCACAAAAATTAAGCCAAACTGGATTCAAAACCTAAATGTAAAACAGAGAATAATAAAACCCCTAGAAGATAACAGGAAAAAACCTAGGTGACCTTGGTTATGGTGAAGACTTTTTAGATACAACACAAAGACATGATTCATGAAAAAACAACTGACAAGCTAGAATTCTTTAAAATTAAAAACTCTTGCTCTGCAAAAGAAAATCTCAAGGGAATGTGAAGACAAACCACAGACTAGGAGAAAATATTTGCAAAACACACATGAGACTTTTATACAATTTTAGTATATGTGCTGCCGAAGCGAGCACAAGACTTTTATACAAAACATACAAAGAACACTCAACAATAAGAAAACAAACAACCTGATTAAAAAACGTAAAACTACAATTGGACAACTCACCAAAGAAGACACACAGATGGCACATTAGCAAATGAAAAGATGTTACATGTCATTAGGGAATTGCAAATTAAAACAGTAAGATACCACTATACATCTGTTAGAATGGCCAAAATCTGGAACACTGACAACACAAAATGCTGGCAATGTTGTGGAGCAACAGGAATTCTCCTTTGTTGTTGGTAGGAATGCAAAATGGTATACTTTGGAAGATAGTTTGGCAGTTTCTTACAAAACTAAACACACTCTTACCATGTGATTCAGCAATGGTGCTTGTTAGCATTTATCCAAAGGAATTGAGAACTTATATCCACACAAAAATGTCCACACATGGATGCTTATAGCAGCTTTATTCATAATTGCCCAAACTTGGAAGCAACCAAGATGTCCTGCAAAAGGTAATGGATAAACTGTGGTACATCCATACAATGGAATATTACTCTGTGCTGAAAAGAGCTATCAAGCCATGAAAAAACATGTGGAAATGTGAAAGCATATTACTAAGTGAAAGAAGTCAACCTGAAAAGGCTACACATATGTGATTTCAACTATATGGCATTCTTAAGTTCAGTGGTTGCCAGAGGTTGGGGGAGGGAGAGATGAACAGGCATGGAAGATATTTAGGGCAGTGACACTATTCTGTATATTGCAAATACATTTCATTATACATTTGTCAAAATCCAGAGAACGTATAACAGCAAGAGTGAACCCTACTGTAAATTATGGAGTTTGGATGATATGTCAATGTAGGTTCATTGATTGTAATAAATGTACCACTATGATGGGGGAGTCCATAGTCAGGAGAGTTTTGTGTGTGTAGGAACAGGGAATATATGGGAATTCTGTACATTTAGTTCAATTTTTCTGTGAACTGCAACTGTTCTAAAAAGAGTTTATTAAGAAAAGCAAAAACATCGCCTGACTCTGGAGAAGTATTGCCTATATAACCAACCTGCCTCAAAGGCTTCTTGAGAAGATTTAAAAAAAATTTTTTTTGGGGAAAAAAATCTTACAATAAAGACATAATTGGAGATTTGGGAAAGGCTGTTCATTTGACATTAAAAGAAAACCATAAGCAATGAATGAAACATGTTAGTTAAAAGTAATTAAATTTATTCTGAGGAGGAGCTAAGATGGTAGCGTAGAAGGACCCTAGACTTGTGTCATCCCTTGAACACAACTAGCTAACTATCAAATCATTCTGATTACCCAAGAAATTGACCCGAGAAGAAACTGCACAACTAAAGGGAGAGAAGAGGCCACATCAAGGAAGGTGGTAAGTGCTGCGATGTGGTTTGGGGGAGAAACAGATCACAGGTGCTGTGGAGAGGAGGGAGCCCTAGTTGCACAGAAAGACCAGAGAGAGTGGAGCGCATAGGGATAGGCACAAGAAGAACACTTCCCCAAAGCCATTGGCTGAGAAAACAGAGGGACTGATTTTTGTGTTTTCGCAACCAGTGGGGCTCAAAGATTGGAGTTTAAAAGGTCAGCAGGCTTGGCTGGGATAGAGCCCTGAGGCCACTGACTTACTCCTGGAGAAGGCAGGCAAACAACCCGTGATTTGAGGATTGCCTAAGGCGCACAGGGAGAGACTGTTCACTCTTTATGGAGTGCATCCGTGAAAGGTGGCATTCACAGAGATGCCTCTCCAGGGACAAGAAAGTCCCCAGGCACCATTTCCCTCTCCTGCCCCTGAGCATAGGTGCAGAGATACCTGCTGAGGGCAGCTAACCCAGACACTGGCTGTTTAGCCTGCTTTGCTCCAAATCCCAGCCCCCTGTGCTTTGGGGCAACTGCCCTTCTCGATCAAACCAGCTTCCGTCCAAGTGCAGTGATACTCTCCCCCAGAAGACCAGTGCAGGCCCCCACCACACCAGGTCCCTAAAGTTTGGAGTTTTAAAAGTCAGCAGGTTTGGCTGGGATATATATAGCCCAAAGTGCACTGTGCTGCTCTAGGAAGGCAAGCAACCTGGAGGCAGACCACATGAAAACAGTGATCTGAAAAATGCCTGGGATGCATGAAGGGAAATTATTCATTGTCTGGGAGTGCTTCCCTGAGAGCAGCAAGCATGGACACCCCTCTCTGGGGACAAAGGAACTGGCTGGCGCCACTTCCCTCCACCATTCCTCAGCATAAACAGACTTCAATAAACAGCACAGTGCCAACACTGTTGCCTAATATGCTTACACCATGTCTTGCCCACCTGCACTCTGCTGGTATTGCTTTTCTTGGACAAGTGTGCCTACGGCCCAGCACAAGTCCCTTCCCCAGAAGACCAGGAGAAACCCCCGTACACACCATGTCTCCTGACCAGAGAGTTCTGCAAGGCTTCAGTTATAGTGGAAGTACCATCAGGTCTCATTTAATAAGCAGACCAGAACACACCTAGTTAAAACTTGCCACACTCTGGCCAAGGTCCAAACACTGCCCACTGCAGGCGAGGAGAGCCTCTGCAGATGACTGGCCTGAGAGATAGAGCAGCCGAAACAGAGCAGCAGAGTGCATGCGGCATACACCAGGGACACTCCCTGAAGTGCCAGGCCCCGGACACTATCTGACCTCTTCTTCATAAAGCCATTACTCCCAGGAGCAGGAAACACAACTGGCTTTTCAAACACATAGAAGAAGACAGAGACTTAGACAAAATGCCAAGATGCAGGAATTCATCCTAAAAGAAAGAACAAGAAAAGAGATTTAACTGAAACACATATAAGTAATAATGCTTGATGGAGAATTTAATGCAACAGTCATAAGGATACTTACTGGGCTTTAGAAAAGCATGGAAGACATTAAGGAGATACCACAGAGATAAAAGAGTTAAAA
This sequence comes from Neomonachus schauinslandi, assembly GCF_002201575.2. Classification (NCBI taxonomy): domain Eukaryota; kingdom Metazoa; phylum Chordata; class Mammalia; order Carnivora; family Phocidae; genus Neomonachus; species Neomonachus schauinslandi. The sequence goes on from NC_058406.1 coordinate 150,585,008, forward strand.
AACAATCAGGCAAAAATGAAAAATGCAGTTAGTGAGATTCGAAACAGACTGAACATAATGACCACAAGGATGGAAGAAGCAGAGGAACGAATAACTGATACAGAAGACAGAATAATGGAAAATAATGAAGCTGAACAAAAGAGAGAAAGAAGAATTATGGATCACGAGAATAGACTCATATCATAGGAGTCCCAGAAGAAGAAGAAGAGAAAAAGAGGCAGAGGTTTGTCTGAGAAAATGATAGCTGAAAACTTCCCTAATCTGGGAAAGGAAACAGACATCCAAATCCAGGAGGCAGAGGACTCCCATGAAAATCAACAAAAGCAGGCCAACACCAAGACATATTGTAGTTAAATTTGCAAAATAGTGATAAAGAAAAAAATTCTAAAAGCAGCAAGACAAAAGAAGTTAAGTCCCTAACCTACAATGGAAGACCCATAAGGCTAACTGCAGATCTCTGCACAGAAACTTGGCAGGTCAGAAGAAAGTGGCATGATATATTCAATGTATTGGATGGGGAAAGTCTGCAGCCAAGAATACTCTATCCAAAAAAGCTATCATTCAGAATAGAAGAAGAGATAAAGAGTTTCCCAGGAAAACAAAAACCAAAGGAGTTTGTGACCACTAAACCAGCCCTGCAAGAAATATTAAAGGGGACTCTTCGAGTGGGAAAGAAATACCAAAAGTAACAAAAACTAGAAAGGAACAGAAAAAAATCGCCAGAAACAATGTCAAAACAAGTAATAAAATGGCACTAAATACATATCTCTTTGTAATTACTCTGAATATAAATGGACTACATGCTCCAATCAAAAGACGTAGGGTGTCATAATGGATTAAAAAACAAGACCCATCAATATGCTGCCTACAGAGACTCATTTTAGGCCTAAGGACACCTGCAGATTGAAAGTGAGGGGATGGAGAAACATTTATCATGCAAATGAAAGTCAAAAGAAAGGTGGAGTAGCCACGCTTGTATCAGACAAACTAGATTTTAAACCAAAGACGGTAAAGAGATGAAGGGCACTATCATAATAAAGGGGTCTATCCAACAAGAAAATATAACAATTGTAAATATTTATGCCCCCAACATGGGAGCACCCAAATATAGAAAACAATTAATAACAAATATAAAGAAACTCACTGATGATAATACAATAATAGTAGGGGGCTTTAACAACCTAGTTACATCAATGGACAGATCATCTAAGCAGAAGATCAAAAAGGAAACAATGGCTTTGACTGAGACACTGGACCAGATGGACTTAACAGATATATTCAGAACATTTCATCCTAAAGCAGCAGAAAACACATTCTTTTCAAGTGCACGTGGGACATTCTCCAGAACAGATCACATACTAGGTTACAAATCAGGCCTCAACAAGCACAAAAAGATTGAGATCATACCATGCATATTTTCTGACCACAGTGCTATGAAACTTGCCAAGAAAAAAATTTGAACAACCACAAATACATGGAGGTTAAACAGCATGCTACTAAACAATGAATGGGTCAACCAGGAAATCAAAGGAGAAATTAAAAAATAAAATGAAAATGAAAACACAATGGTCTAAAACCTTTGGGATGCAGCAAAAGCAGTCCTAAGAGGGAAGTATATAGCAATACAGGCCTACCTCAAGAAGCAAGAAAAATCTCAAACAACCTAATTTTACATATAAAGGAGCTGGAAAAAGAACAAATGAAGGGGTGCCTGGGTGGCTCAGTTGTTAAGCATCTGCCTTCGGCTCAGGTCATGATCCTAGGGTCCTGGAATCGAGCCCTGCATTGGGCTCCTTGCTCCGTGGGAAGCCTGCTTCTCCCTCTCCCACTCCCCCTGCTTGTGTTCCCTCTCTCTCTGTGTCTCTCTGTCAAATAAATAAGTAAAATCTTAAAAAACAAAAAAACAAAACAACAAATGAAGCCTAAACCCAGCAGAAGGGAAATAATAAAGATTAGAGCAGAAATAAATGATATAGAAACTAAAAAAAAAACAAAAACAGAAGAACAGATCAATGAAACCAAGAGCTGGTGCTTTGAAAAAATTAATATAATTGATAAGCCCCTAGGTAGACTTATTAAAAAGAAAAGAGACTCTTTCCCATCTTGCAAGATGGCGGGCGAAAAAGCTGAGAAGCCGGATACTAAAGAGAAGAAACCTGAAGCTAAGAAGGCTGATGCCGGTGGCAAGGCTAAGAAGGGTAACCCCAAGGCTAAAACGCCAAAGAAGGGGAAGCCCCACTGCAGCCGAAACCCTGTCCTTGTCAGAGGAATTGGCAGATATTCCTGATCGGCTATGTATTCCAGAAAGGCCATGTACAAGAGGAAGTATTCGGCAGCTAAATCCAGGGTTGAAAAGAAAAAGAAGGAGAAAGTTCTTGCTACGGTCACAAAACCAGTTGGTGGTGACAAGAACGGTGGTACCCGAGTGGTTAAACTTCGCAAAATGCCTAGGTATTATCCTACTGAAGATGTGCCTCGAAAGCAGTTGAGCCATGGCAAAAAACCTTTCAGTCAGCACATGAGAAAGCTGCGAGCTAGTATCACTCACGGGACCATTTTGATCATCCTCACCGGGTGCCACAGAGGCAAGAGGGTAGTTTTCCCGAAGCAACTGAGCAGTGGCTTGCTACTTGTGACCGGACCTCTGTCGCTCAATCAAGTAACTCTGCGTAGAACACACCAGAAATTCGTCATTGCTACTTCTACCAAAATTGATATCAGCAGTGTGAAAATCCCCAAACATCTCACTGATGCTTACTTCAAGAAGAAGCTGTGTAAGCCCAGACACCAGGAGGGTGAGATCTTCGACATCGAGAAAGAGAAATACAAGATTACAGAGCAGCGCAAGGTTGATCAGAAAGCCGTGGACTCGCAAATTCTGCCAAAAATAAAAGATGTTCCTCAGCTTCAGCGCTATCTCTGCTCTGTGTTTTCTCTCACAAATGGAGTTTACCCTCACAAATTGGTGTTCTAAATTTCTTACAAAGAACGTAATTAAATAACTGATCCATTAAAAAAAAAAGAGAGAGAAAGGACCCAAATAAAGAAAAACACAAATGAGAGGGGAGAAATAACATCACATAAATATAAACAATTATGAGAATATTATGAAAAATTATATGCCAACAAATTGGACAACCTGGAAGAAATGAATAAATGCCTAGGAAACATATAAACTACCAAAACTGAAATGGGAAGAAATAGAAAACTTGAACAGACTGATAACCAGCAAAGAAATTGAATCAGTAATAAAAAATCTCCCATAAAACAAAAGTCCAGGGCCAGACAGCTTCACAAGGGAATTCTACCAAACATTTAAAGAAGAGTTAATACTTATTCTTCTCAAACTATTCCAAAAAATAGAAAAGGAAGGAAAGCTTCCAAATTCATTCTATGAGGCTGGCATTACCATGATTCTAAAACCAAAGACTCCACTAAAAAAGAGAGCTACAGGCCAATCTCCCTGATGAACATGGATGCAAAAATTCTCAGCAAAACCCTAGGAAATCAAATCTAATAGTACATTAAAGAATCATTCACCACAATCAAGTAGGATTTATTCCTGGGCTGCGAGGGTGGTTCAATATTCACAAATCAATCCACATGATACACCACATTAATAAAAGAAAGGATAAGAACCATATGATCCTTTCAATAGATGCAGAAAATGCATTTGACAAAGTGCAATATCCATTCATGATAAAATCCTCAACAAAGTATGGAAGAGAGGGAACAAACCTCAACATAATAAAGGCCATATATGAAAACCCCACAGCAAATATCATCCTCAACAGGGAAAAACAGAGCTTTTCCTCCACAGTCAGGAACAAGACAGGGATGTTCACTTTCACCACTGTTATTTAACATAGTACTGGAAGTCCTAGCCTCAGTAATCAGACAACAGTAAGAAATAAAAGGCATCCAAATTAGCAAGAAAGAAGTCAAACTTTCACTATTTGTAGATGACATTACACTATATATAGAAAACCGAAAAGACTCCACCAAAAAATTGCTAGCACTGATACATGAATTCAGTAAAGTCGTAGTATACAAAATCAACGTACAGAAATCTGTTGCATTTCTGTATACCAATAATGAACCAGCAGAAAGAGAAATCAAGGAATCCATCCCATTTACAATTGCACCAAAAACCACAAGATACCTAGGAATAAACCTAAACAAAGAGGTAAATGATCTGTACCCTGAAAACCACAGAACACTTAGGAAAGAAACTGAAAATGACACAAAGAAATGGAAAGACATCCCACCCTAGTGGATTGGAGGACCAAATGTTGTTAAAATGTCTATACTACCCAAGGCAATCTACACATTTAATGCAATCCCTATCAAAATACCATGAGCATTTTTCACAGAGCTAGAACAACCCACCCTAAAATTTGTATGGAACCACAAAAGACCCTGAATAGCCAAAGCAATCTTTAAAAAGAAAGGCAAAGCTGGAGGCATCACAATTCTGGACTTCAGAATTCAGCTATAGTTATCAAGACAGTATGGTACTGGCACAAAAACAGACACATAGATCAATGGAAGAGAACAGAAAACCCAGGAATGAACCCAGAACTATATGATCAATTAATCTTCAACAAAGTAGGAAAGAATATCCAATGGAAAAAAGACAGTCTCTTCAGTATTGAAGTGTTGGGAAAACTGGACAGTAACATGCAAAAGAATGAAACTGGACCACTTTCTTACACCATACACAAAAATAAATTCAAAACGGATTAAAGACCTAAATGTGAGACAGGAAACCATCAAAACCCTGGAGGAGAACACAGGCAGTAACATCTTTTGACATCGGCCAAAGCAACTTCTTACTAGATATATCTCCTGAGGCAAGGGAAACAAAAGCAAAAATAAACTATAGGGACTCCATCAAAATAAAAAGTTTCTGCACAGCAAAGGAAACCATCAACAAAACTAAAAGGTAACCTATGGAATAGGAGAAGATATTTGCAAATGACATATCTGATAAACGGTTAGTATCCAAAAAATAGAAAGAACTTATAAAACTCAACACCCAAAAAACAAATAATCCAATTTAAAAAATGGGCAGAAGACATGCACAGACATTTTTCCAAAGAAGACATACAGATGGCCAACAGACCCATGAAAGCATGCTCAACATCACTCATCATTAGGGAAATACAAATCAAACTACAATATCACAGCTGTCAGAATGGCTAAAATCAAGAACACAAGAAACAACAGGTGTTGGTGAGTATGTAGAGACAGGGGACCCCTTGTGCACTGTTGGTGGGAATGCAAACTGGTGCAGCCACTCTGGAAAACATCATGGAGATTCCTCAAAAAGTTAAAAATAGAACTACTCTACGATCCAGGTCTTAGAGATTCTCAGCAATTATCATGAAAGAATCTTACAAAGCTTGTCAGTTAGTCCAGACTAAAATTCTTAATTCATAGCTAGCACCATTCATTGTCTTTTTTGTACCCAAGTTATAGATCCCTTGAGGACAATGCCGGTATCCTTTTAAAATGTGCAGTTCTCTTAAATATATCAAATACATGCAGTAATCACACTACTAGGTATTTACCCAAAAGATACAAAAATACTTATTCAAAGGGATACATCCACACTGATGTTTATAGCAGCATTATCTACAATAGCCAATTATGGAAGGAGCCCTAGTGTCCATGGACTGATGAATAAAAAAGATGTGATATATGTATATAAAATGGAATATTACCAAGCCATTAAAAAAGGAATGCTATCTTGCCATTTGCAATGGTGTGGACAGAGCTAAAGAGTATAATGCTAAAGGAAATAAGTCAGTCAGAGAAAGACAAATACCATGATTTCACTCACACGTGGAATTTAAAAAACAAAACAAATGAACATGGAACGAAAGAAGCAAATCAAGAAACAGACTCTTAAATATAGAGAACAGAGTTACTGGAGGGGAGGTGGGTGGGGATGGGTTAAATAGGTGATGGGTATTAAGGAGTGCACCTGTTGTGATTAGCACTGGGTGTTGTATGTAAGTGATGAATTATTAAATTCTACACCTGAAACTAAGATTACACTGTGTTAACTAACTGGAATTTAAATAAAAATTCGGAGAAAAACAATTATTTTGACTGCTTACAGAACAGGGTGCAATAGAACACAGGTTGAAAACCACTACTTTTGATTCTTAAAACCAAACTAAAAAAAAAAAAAAATCAATGACCAAATAATTTTCTCAAGGCAGGAATTTGGCAATTATTTTTGTTGGCCCCAAGAGAAAAATGGCACAGAACAAAAAATATACCATGCTTATTTTGTTTATATGGCATAGTAAAACAAATCTAAATTTATATTAGTATACTGCTCTTTTATACTAAATTGAGACCTGTAAGAATGGCTAAAATCAACAAGAAACAACAGGTGTTGGTGACAATGTGAGACTAGGCCCCTTTTCTCTAGAAGAATAACAAGACTTGTAGTTCTAGAACTGTAGAGCTTTCATACAATTAGTGGAATCATTTTTTTATGTTAAGATTTCTGAGTCATGGCTTCAACCTGTTTGCTTTCCAAGTGCAATAGATAACTAAGAAATTTATTAATTTACTTGGCTAATTCAGTGGGTTTTAATAAGACCTAGATTACTTGGGTTATTCATCAAGGCTTTTTGTGAGAGGAGTTGCTCTGAATCAGCCAATTAGCTGCTTTTTTCTTTTGAAACTTATTTTCATTAACATAATAAATCTAAATACCCTGGCATCCTCACTTATGCCTCTTTTCTATTGCATTTTCTAACACTCTTTCAAGAAATCATAACTTGAATTCCAGTAAAGAGCTTTAAAAGTTTAGAATATTTATTACTATTTTCAATTAAATGCAACAATATGGGTGGTTATTTTTTAAGTAATCCCCACACTCAGTGTGCGGCTCAAACTCACAACCCTGAGATCAAGAGTGCCATGTTCTAGGTACTGAGCCAGCCAGGCGCCCCCCTTTTAAAATTTTTAATTTTTTTTTTGGTTGGGTGGGTATCTTGATCCCTTTGTAACGAAAAGTCTATTCTCAAAATGCAGTGGTAGTTGTTTTCTGCAGACGTTACTGGTAAAAAACAATCAGCGAGCAAGTCCTACGCTACTCCTTTAAGCCCAGTGTGTTATTTTTCCGAGTTAGGTGTTGGAGTTTCTCGATTTTGTTAGCCTGCAAAATATTGGAAGGAAAGGTAATATTTTATACATTCATTTCAGCCTAATAAAACCAACACTGCCTCTTAAAACTCTTGAATTCATTCCTTATCAGCTATTTCTTTTCACTTTAGCTCTAGGAGCCTTCCTTGTGATATTCCCACCGCTTTTCTGAAGTCCCACATCAGACTGCAGTCTAATGGTTCTTCACAATCTTCTCTTTGGCCATTCCTTCACCGCCCCGCATCAGCACGTTTAGGGATACTTAACCACTCCTTTGCCAAAGAACACGAGAGCTTGTCTGCACGTTTGATCAAAATGCGTTCCCCTAAATTACACACCCTAATTCCTTTAATTTCTCCACTACTCGTACCTTTCCTCCAGCAAATGAACCTCGGATCTAAAGTTAAATCTGCCCCCCGCCTCCAACCTCCCAGCTGCTACCTGCGGCCTTAAGGCTGTTGCCCTGCCCACTGAACCCAAGTTCCTCTCCCCAGGCCTTCCATTTCCCAAGAAAAACAATAGCGGCTTTGTTTTTCAGGGTTTTAAACACCAGTATCCACTTTCTTCCTCCTCCTTCGACCCGAGGGCCCTCGGCGCTTCCCCACCCGGACGCGACCTCCACCACCTACAAGCCGCTTTTCGCCGGAGCGCCACTTCCGGATCGCCGAGTGTCTCCGCTTTACTGGTCCGCCCACCTCCCCCGCGCATTTCCCAGAGCTTTGTCTTAAAACGTTGGCGGGGTCGGAGCGGGGACGCAGGCTAGCCCGGAACAGAAGGTCTCCTAGAAGACGCGCTGAGTGGCTGCTCCAGCCTGGCAACTCCCGCCGCGCTGCGGAGTCGAGGGGTGGCGGTGGAGGGACAGTTTGTTTTGAGCACCGAATGGGGTAACACCCGGAAGTGGCGCCGTACCCGAGTTGCGTTGCCGCCGGGGGCGGGTGCCGGGTACCGGGAGGTGGCGAGGAAGCCACGGTACTCTTTGCCGTAAGTGTCAGCGGAGGGTGCAATACCGCCAGAGGCGGGAGCTGGCCTGGTTCTGGCCCAGGTTTTACCGTGGTAGATCCGGCTGGGTTCCGGGAGTCGAGGGCCTCGTGGGGAGGCTGGGCTGGTGGAGGGTTGCGGCGGCCGAAGGGGATCCCGCTCCCTTCTTTCTCCCATTCCTGGGGATCTGCTCTCTTTAGTTCACCAGCTTATTCCTCCCACCCTTCGCCAGGCGAGTTGAGGGGAGTTTTACTAGGGAGGAAGTTGCAGCTGGAGCAGAGAATCTACTTGTGTTTTCGGCTTCTGGGAGGAGGCGAGCGGCTGCTTTGGTGGGGACTGTTGCTTTTCGGCCTCTTCATCTTCAGTCCCTCCTGAGAAATGCTTTTCCTTCGCTGCTTTACCGACTCAGTTACTTCTCATATTTGTCTTTACCCCCTTCAGCTTCTGACTTTGACTCCTCTGCACCTTAAAAGATGCTGGAGTCATATGTGACTCCAATTTTAATGAGCTATGTGAATCGCTACATCAAGAATTTAAAGCCATCAGATCTACAGCTTTCGCTATGGGGTGGAGATGTGGTTCTCAGCAAGCTCGAGTTAAAGTTGGATGTGCTGGAACAGGTAAGCTGTGTAGCTGTCATTAACTGGAAACATTTTCAGCTAGTTTAGTAATCCATTGTTTCCTGCACTTCGGCTTTATGCTTTAAAAACTTAAATTGTCTGTTAAAGTATTTTGGACTACGCTGAAACTACAGACCTTCCTTTACAGAAGTTTTTTTCGTGGTTTGTTACTAGTGATGGTTTATTAGAATTGGATTCCCAAAAGGTGCCTCAACAGATAGGAAGACAGCTTCATTGTTCTTGTCAGAATTATTCAGTCTGCTTACTCAATTCGGAAGCATTACCGGATATGCTAATATACGTTGCTAAGATTTCTGTATGAAGCTGGAAAATATTATATTCCCATTCTCCTTTTTGGGGAATGGAAGGGTCTGAAAGACAGCAAGAAAGTTCTCTTAGTAGGAAAGAGGACCTGACATCCTCAGAGAATTGAGCAGACACAGATTGAGAATGCCAGTAAAATTGAAAACTTACTACTTATTCACTTCTTAGGTTTTTTTCTTTTAACTTGAGAATGGTCTGATGTAAATAACTAATTTTAAAGTTCATATATTTATTAATCCACCGAGTACATTTATTACTAACATGTGCCAGGCAACTCTGTTAGGCCTGAAGATACAAAAACTATCTGTGGAAACTCTGAAGAGCCAGACCACCTGCTTTTTAGGAGATAAGGGAAGTCTTAATCTAATGGTGAAAGTTAATAATTTTTATATTCCACTGCTCCCTTTATTGAATAATCTAGAGTATCACTAAGAAATAATACTCTTGGTTCCTTCCCCTCTTCTCTCCAAGGTTGATTATCTTAATATTTTCATTTTTTAAAAATGACCACATGTCCTAAGTGTACAGCTCAGTTTTTATGTATGTATACACGTGTGTAACCACTGTGGAGATGAAATAGAATATTTCCTGCACCTTAAATGGCTCCCCTTTGCAAATCAGTATTCCCACCCCCTAAAACAGGTGACTGTTATTCTGACTTTTCTCAACATAAAGAAGTTTTGCTTGTTCTTGAACCTTAATAAATTGGAATCACTTGTGTCTGGCTGTTTAACTTTATGGCTAAGATTAACCCATGTTGTTGCAGGAGCTGTCATTTGTATTGCCTTGCAGTATTCCGTTGGCTAAAGATTCACAATTTATTTTCCCATTGATGTACATTTGGGTGGTTTCTACTTTTGGCTGTTATGAAGAAAGTTCTTGTGAACATTCTTGTACATGTATATTGGTGGACATAGGTATTAATTTCTCTTGGGTGTATACTTAGGTATGTATATGTTTAGCTTTGATGGATACTGCCAAATAGTTTTCCAAAGTGGTTGTATCAGTTTACATTCTCACCAACGGTGGATGAGAGGTCCAGTTATTTCAAGTTTTTGGTATTACTTGGCATGTTTGTTATTTTAATTTTAGCCTTTCTGGTGGGTGTGTAGTGGTCTCTATTTAAATTTGCATATCCTTAATGGGTAATGATGTTGAACACATTTTCACGTGCTGCTTATTGGCTATTTGAATATCCTCTTTTGTAAAGTCTCTAATTCTTTTGCCTTTTAAAAAAAATTGGGTATTTTTTTTTAATTGATGTGGAGGGGTTCTTTACATATTTTGGAAATGAGTCCTTTGCTAGATATATTTTGCAATATCTTCTCCCAGTCTGTGGCTTGGCTTTTTACTCTCTTAAAATTATCTTTTGATGAATAGAAGTTCATAATTTCACTGAGGTCCAAGTTGTCAATCTTTTCCTTTAAGAAATTTTTGCTTATTCCAGGTACATGAAGATACTCTTTTTTTGTTTTGTTTTTATTTTAATCACCCCATGCTCATCATGACAAGTGCATTCCTTAATACCCATCACCTGTTTAACCCATCCTCCCACCCCCTCCTCTGGTAACCATTAGTTTATTCTGTTAATTGGTTTGCCTTCCTCTTTTTTTTTTTTAAATTTTATTTATTTATTTGACAGAGGGAGACACGGCGAGAGAGGGAACACAAGCAGGGGGAGTGGGAGAGGGAGAAGCAGGCTCCCCACTGAGCAGGGAGCCCAACACGGGGCTTGATCTCAGGACCCTGGGATCACGACCTGAGCCAAAGGCAGATGCTTAACGACTGAGCCACTCAGGCGCCGCCTTCCTCTCTTTTTGCCCCCCTTTACTCATTTGTTTTGTTTCTTAAATTCCACATAGTGGTGAAATCATATGGTATTTGTCTTTCTCTGACTTACTTCACTTAGCGTTACACACTCTAGCTCCATCCATGTTGCAAATAGCAAGATTCCATTCTTTTTTATGGCTGAATAATATTCCACTATATATGTATAGATAGAAATACCTATATTTATCTATCTCCTTTATCCATTCATCAGTCGATGGACATTTGGGCTCTTTCCGTAATTAGTGTATTGTTGATAATGCTGCTGTAAACATCGGGGTGTGTGTATCCCTTCAAATTAGTATTTTTGTATCCTTTGGGTAAATACCCAGTAGTGCAATTGCTGGATCATAGGGCACTCAGTGGATTGTTAAAACCTCCATACTGTTTTCCAGAGTGGCTGCACCAGTTTGCATTCCCAGCAACAGTGCAAGAAGGTTCCCCTTTTCCCACGTCCTCAGTAACACCTGTTGTTTCTTGTGTTGTTGAGTTTAGCCATTCTGACAGGTGTGAGGTGATATCTCATTGTAGTTTTGATTTGCATTTCCCTGATGATGAGTGATGCTGAGCATCTTTTCATATGTCTATTGGCCATCTGTAGGTCTTTTTGGAAAACTGTCTATGCGTGTCTTCTGCCCATTTTAATCAGATAGTTTGGTTTTTGGGTGTTGGCTTTTGTAAGTTCTTTACATATTTTGGATACTAACCCTTTATCAGATATGCCATTTGCAAATATCTTCTCCTATTCCATAGGTTGCTTTTTAGTTTTGTTAATGGTTTCCTTTGTTATGCAGAAGCTTTTATTTTGATGAAGTCCCAGTAGTTTCCCTTGCCTCTGGATACGTGTCTAATAAGAAGTTGCTATGGCCAAGATCAAAGATGTTGCTGCCTGTGTTTTCCTCTAGGATTTTGATGGTTTCCTGTCTCACATTTAGGTCTTTTGAATTTATTTTTGTGTATGGTGTAAGAAAATGGTCCAGTTTCATTTTTTTGCATATTGCTGTCCCATCTCTTGTTTTCTTTTAGAAGTTTTATTGGTTTTTTTTTTTTGATTTATCTAAAATTTTTCTGGAAGTGTGAAGTAGAGGTCAAGATGCACCTTTTTTTTTTTCTTTGAGACTCATTTGATCCACACCATTTGTTGAACCATTCTTTTTCTACTGAATTGCAGTAAGCCTTACTGCAAATCAGGTTGTCATATATGTGTGGATTTATTTCTGAACTCTGTGTTTGCTCAGTAGTCTATTTGTCTATTCTTGTGTCATTACCATACTGTCTTTTACAGTGTTTTGATATCTCATAGTGTAATTTGTGTAACTTTGTTCTTTTTTTCCTTGTCGTAACTATTGTGGATCCTTTGCATTTTCACATACATTTTAGTTTCAATTTGTAAATTTTAGAATTTTCCCCTAAGGGGGAAACCCACTGACATTTTTGTTGAGGTTACATGAAATCAATAGATTAATTTGGGAGGCATTAACATTAACACATACTGTTTTAACATAGTATTGAGTACAGAACATTGCTTTCTGTATTTTTAAGTCTTCAATTTTTCTCAGCAATGATTTGAAGTTTTCAAGAGAGGCCTTGCACATATTTCATTAAATATGATCTTTTTTTTTGTTATAAGGAGCATTATTTCTTAAAAATTTCATTTTCTAAGTACATTACCAGTGCACAGAAATAGTTGTTTTAGTACATTGGCCTTCCATTCAGTGCCCTTTCTAACGTGTATGATTTGGTGTTTTCTTTTAGATTGCCTGTGTACGCAATCATGCCGTTTGCAAATAGTGACAGTTTTACATCTTCCAGTGCTTGTACCTTTTATTTCTTTATTGCAGTGTGGAGTAGACATCTTGAAAATACTCTTTTTTTGTTTCCACCTTCAGTGTTAAAGTGCTCAATATTTTACTATTAAGCATGTTGCTAGCTGTAAGTACTCCTTACTGGGTAAGGAAATGCTCTTTTGTTCCTCCTTTTACAAGTTTTTAAAAATCATGAATGGGTTTGAATTTTATCAAATATTACATTTAATGAATTTATCTGATTTTTCTTTTATTCTGTTAATGTGGTGAATTACATTGAGTTTTTAGATGGAGTTTGAATTCCTGGTATAAACCCATACTTCGTATTAACCTTTTTATGTGTTGGCTTTGATTTGCTAAATTTTTGTTTAGTTTTGTAGCAGGTATGTTCATAAGTGATTCTGGTCTGTGCTCTCTCTTGTAATGTCCTTATCTGGTTTGGATTATCATAGATATGTTGCTTCATTAAATTATTAAGTATTTTGTTTTTTTATAAATAAGTTTGTGTAAGATTGATATTAGTTTTTTTTTATTTTGGTAAAATATATGTACCCAAATTACCATTTTTGCCATTTTTTATTATGGTTCTGTGGGGCATTGATAACATTTACATTGTTGTGCAACCATTACCACCACCCATCCCCAGAACTTCTTTACTTTCCCAAACTGAACCTCTGTACCCTTTGATTCACTCACTCACTATGCTGTCTTACCAGCCCCTGGCAATCAGCATTCTACTTTGTTTTTATGAATTTGACTACTCTTACACCTCACAAGTGGAAACCTACAATAGTTATCATTTTGTGACTGGCTTATTTAACTTATTAGCACAGTGTCTTCAAGGTTCATTCATATTGTAGCATGTATCACAATTTCCTTTTTAAGGCTGAATAATATTCCATTGTATATGCCATATTTTGTTCATTTGTCCATTGATGCACATTTGCGTTGTTTCTACCTTTTGGCTACTGTGAGTAATACTGCTGCAAACATGGATGTACAAATATCTATTTTGAGTCCCTGCTTTCATTTGTTTTGGGTATATACCCACCAGTGCAATTGCTAGATTGTATAGTAATTCGATGTTTAAATTTTTGAGGAATTGCCATACTGCCTTCCACAGTGGCTACACCACAGCAATGTACAAGTTTTCCAGTTGCTCCATGTCTTCACCATACTTGTTATTTTCTGATTTTTGTTTTTTTTTATTATAGGCATTCTAATGGATGTGACATGCTATCCCACTGTGGTTTTGATTTGTATTTTCATAATGATTGATTTTGAGCAACTTTTCATGTGCTTATTGGCCATGTGTATATTTTTGGAGAAATGTCTATTCAAGTCCTTTTTTAAAATTGCATTTTTTTTTTTGTTGAGTTGTAGGAATTATATATTCTGATTATCAGTCCCTTATCAGATACATGATTTGCAAATATTTTCTCCCATTGTGAGTTGTCTTTGAGTCTTTTGTGCCTTTTGATGAAGAAAAGTTTTAAATTTTGAAGTTCAACTTAACAGTTTTTTCTTTTGATGCCTGGGCTTTTGGTATCCTGTACAAGAAATTATTGCCAGATATAGTGTCATGAAGCTTTTTCTTTGTTTTCTTAGAGCTTTATATTTTTCGCTCTTACTTTTAGGTCTTTGATTCATTTTGAGTTAATTTTTGTGTATGGTATAGTATCCTATGGTATAGGATCCAACTTCATTTGTTTTTATAAGTGGGTGTTTACTTTTCCAGTAACATTAGTTGAAGACTGTCCTTTTCCCCCTTTGAATGGTCATGGCATCCTTCTTGAAAATCACTTGGCCATAGATGTGAGGGTTTATTTCTGGGCTCTCAATACAGTTCCCTTTGTGGTTTATAGGTCTGTGGTCAGAAATCACTTTGTTTTGAATACCATAACTTTGTAGTAAGTTTTGAAATCAAGATGTGTGTAATCTCCAACTTTGTTCTTTTACTAGTTTTATAAATCTTAGGAAAAATGAATCCTGGAGTCATGTGGGTCAAGAGTTTTCTTAGTTGGAAAGTTTTAAATTCTTGATTTAATTTTTTTTGGAGATTTTATTTGGTCGGGTGGGGGAGAGGAGAGAGGGAGAGGGAAATGGACAAGCAGACTCTGCCTTGAGCATGGAGCCCAACTTGGGACTCCATCTCACTACCCTGAGATCATGACCAGAGCCGAAACCAAGGGTTGATGCTTAACCAGCTGGGCCACCCAAGCACCCCTATGATTTAATTTCTTTAGTAGATAAGGACTATTTAGATTTTATCTCTTCTTTTGTTAGTTTTGGTTAGTTTTTCACTGAATTTCTCCATTTCTTCAAAACCGGTGATCAGCAAACAATGGCTTGGACCTACTTCTCTAAGTAAAATTTTATTGGAGCACAGCTATTTTCATTTGTTTACATATTGTCTGGCAGCTTTTGAGAACTAAAATGGCAGAGTTGAGTAGCTGGGACAGAGTGCATGGCTTGCAAAAGCCTTAAGTATATACTATCTGGCCCTTACTGAAAAATTTCCTGCCCCTGCCCTGAATTGTCTATATTTAAAGCCATAGAGTTGGATTTTTTTGGTCCAGTTTAAAGTTGACTGATTTTTAAAAAAAAAATATCTAGGATCTGTTTTTTTTTTAAAACAAGCAGTTTGTTTAAACAACAAGACGCTTGACTTGAAGGGAAAACTATCTAGGATTCATTTAGAGTAATTTATCCCTACTTAAAGACAGATTGCCCTACGTGTAACAGCTACATGCAAAAAAGTTACAAAATTGTCCTTCGTTTTACAATGATAAATGAAAACATTAAAGTGCTCCAATCGAACAAGGTATGCAAGGATTTTTATGTTGTTCCTTTTTTGTTAAACAGTGAGAGCAAAATAACTTACTGGAATATAAAGAGCTGACTGAGCATGCCAGTAATGGGGAGAGGGGGTATTTTCACAGAAGCAGTATTTTCCCCCATCCCATCTCCATTTGATGTCGATCAAAACATACCATTGGCCATTTAGTTAAAAAAAATGCAATATGCTTGTGCACATACACAGTTACTTTATGTACAATAAAGGAATGGGGAAGGGGAAAATGAAAGAATAGAGAAGACTATACTGTAGTAGTCAGGATGTGGTGGAACCAAATTGTGGCTTTCTAATTGAGAATGTCTTCTTGGTCTGGAGGAACAGAGTTCTAGAGTAAAGTAGCAGGTTCCCTTTTTAGTAGATTACCTCCTGTCTACTGCTGGAACACATCAGTTTTATCTTCATCCTTCATTTCCAACTGTGCAGGTGTGTCTGTTTCTTGATTGGCTGCCCATCAAATCAGAATCTGATCTGCCTCATTGACAAACCCTGTCGTTCACAATAGGCTTTCATTAGTTTACTAAGTGGTGTATGCCTCTTAATCTTAAACTGCACCACAGAACCATCCTGCCCCGCCACCTTCAAGTTAATATGATAGTTGTTCTCAGTCTTGACTCCTTCCTTGTGCTTTTCATCAGTCATGGCAAGTGCTGGAGTCTCCTCAGCTGCCGCTTCACAAAAGAGGTACCAGGTCCGCACTGAACGAGCACACACCTGTTGTGATATTTTTTTCTTACTGATACTAGTGATTTGTATCTTCTTCATCACGTTGTTAGGGTTTTATTAATTTTATTTGCAGAGAACTGATTTTTCTGATTTCCCTCCCCCCCATTCTACTTTCTTTGGATTTAATTGGCTGTTTTCTCTAGCTTCCTGAGGTGGAAGCTTCTGTCATTTATTTTTTCCTCCTACCTTTTTCTATTGAAATATATGCATTTAGTGCTATAACTTTTTTTTTTTTTTGCCCTCTGTGTCACAGAATTTCATGTTGGTTTTTCATTATTTTGTTCAGGAAAATATTAATTTCCATTTTGATTTTTTTTTCTTTGATTCATGGGTTTAGAAGTGTATGTTTAATTTCTGAACATTTGGGG
Source organism: Neomonachus schauinslandi (assembly GCF_002201575.2). Classification (NCBI taxonomy): domain Eukaryota; kingdom Metazoa; phylum Chordata; class Mammalia; order Carnivora; family Phocidae; genus Neomonachus; species Neomonachus schauinslandi. Next base: position 150,601,677 of record NC_058406.1, read on the forward strand.
AATTGCTAATTATCTTTGTTACTGATTTCTAATTTAATTCCACTGTGGTCAGCGTAGTTTCTGTATTATTTTAATCCATTATAGTTTATGAGTCAGTATATGGTCTGTTTTTGTAAATGTTCTATATGCAATTGATAAAAAGTGTGTATTGGGCAGTTGTTGCTATATTCTTCCATAAATATTATTTACTTCAAGTTAGTTAATAGAGTTTTTTTTTTTTTTTAAAGATTTTATTTATTTGACAGAGAGAGACATAGTGAGAGCAGGAACAAGCAGGGGGAGGGGGAGAGGCAGAAGCAGGCTTCCCGCGGAGCAGGGAGCCCGATGTGGGACTCGATCCCAGGACCCTGGGATCATGACCTGAGCCAAAGGCAGACGCTTAACGACTGAGCCACCCAGGCGCCCTAGTTAATAGAGTTCTTAAAATCTTGTAAATCCATGTGGATTTTCATATCTGCTGTTCTGTCAATTACTAAGATATATTAATATCTACAATTATGGGGGCGCCTGGGTGGCTCAGATGGTTAAGCATCTGCCTTCGGCTCGGGTTGTGATCCCGGGGTCCTGGGATCGAGTCCCGCATTGGGCTCCCTGCTGGGAGGGGAGCCTGCTTCTCCCTCTGCCTCTGCCTCTCTCCCATGAATAAATAAATAAAACATTAAAAAAATCTACAATTATGATTATTTGTCTACTTTTTAATTTTGACAACTTTCACCTTATATATCTAGAAATTGTTATTAGGTGTACACAAATTTAAGTGTTATCTTATTCAACACACTTAAAAATCATGCTTAAATGTGTCCTTTCACTAGTAATTCTTCTTGCTTTAAAGTTTTTTTTTTTAATAATACTGTTTTAAAAATTGCTTCACTTAGCATAACATCCTGAAAGACATGTATCATATGATCTCACTGATATGAGGAATTCTTAATCTCAGGAAACAAACTGAGGGTTGCTGGAGTGGTGGGGGGTGGGAGGGATGGGGTGGCTGGGTGATAGACATTGGGGAGGGTATGTGCTATGGTGAGTGCTGTGAATTGTGTAAGACTGTTGAATCACAGACCAGCACCTCTGAAATAAATAATACATTATATGTTAAAAAAAAAAAATTGCTTCAGTTGCTGACCCTAAAGGTTACAGAATGCATATTTGACTTATTACAGTCTAACTTAGTACTTTTACCATTTCCTGAACAATCTTACAACAGTTTGACTACATCTACTTTCCACTTTCCTTCGTTTTGTTGGTATTGGTCCTTCTTTTTGCTTGTTTGGTTTGGGTTAGCTTGTTTAGGTTAGCTGGGTTTAGCTTGTTTTCCTCCCATTTCAGGTAGAAGTTTAGGTTATGGATTTTTGGGAGATTTCTTCTATTATAGGCATTTAAACAGCTACAAATGTCTTCAGCTGCATCCCATAAATTTTGATATGTTGTATTTTCATTTTCATTCAGTTCAGATGCTTTCTGATTGTCCTTGATGAATGTGTATTTTTGCATTTGTTGGATGGAGTGGTTTATAGATTTCAGGTTTAATTGGTTGATAGTGTTCAGGTCTTCTATATCTTGGTTGATTTTTCTGTCTACATTATTGTGAGTCTTAAAGTCTCTATGATTGTTGAAATATCTTTTTACTTTTGTCAGTGTTTATGTATTTTGGGGTTCTGTTGCTATGCTCACATGTTTTTATATTTTCTTGCATTAACCCTTCTATTGTTATAAAGTATCTTATGTTATCTTTAATATTTTTTTTCTTAAAGTCTATTTTCTTAATAGTGTACTCCAGTCGTTCTGTGGTTGCTGTTTGCATTATACATATATACTTTTTTCTCAGTACACTAATTGTCTTAAACGTTTGCTTTTTGTTGTGTTTAATCATGCCTAGTACCATCTCTTTGAAAGTTTTACTGGCATGTTGTTGAGCTTTAACTACCTCTTTTCAAATTTCATCTTGTTCATTGTAATTTTTTTTTTTTTAAAGATTTTATTTATTTAATTGACATAGAGAGACAGCGAGAGAGGGAACACAGCAGGGGGAGTGGGAGAGGGAGAAGCAGGCTTCCAACTGAGCAGAGAGCCCGATGCGGGGCTCGATCCCAGGACCCTGAGATCATGACCTGAGCCGAAGGCAGTCGCTTAACCAACTGAGCCACCCAGGCGCCCCTGTAATTTTTTTTTTAATATTTATTTATTTGACGGAGAGAGACACAGCGAGAGAAGGAACACAAGCAGGGGGAGTGGGAGAGGAAGCAGCAGGCTTCCCGCTGAGCAGGGAGCCCGATGTGGGGCTCGATTCAGGACCCTGGGATCCTGACCTGAGCTGAAGGCAGACGCTTAATGACTGAGCCACCCAGGCGCCCCCATTCACTGTAATTTTATCCCATGACTGGGATAAACTATTCATTTTGGAAAACAGTCATATGAAAAACAGGAATGGGGCCACCTGAGTGGCTCAGTCGGGTAAATGTCTCTTTTTTTTTTTTTTTTTTTAAGATTTTATTTATTTGACAGAGAGAGACACAGCGAGAGAGGGAACACAAGCAGGGGGAGTGGGAGAGGGAGAAGCAGGCTCCCCGCAGAGCAGGGAGCCCGATGCGGGGCTCGATCCCAGGACCCCGGGATCATGGCCTGAGCCGAAGGCAGTTGCTCAACCGACTGAGCCACCCAGGCGCCCCAATGTCTGACTCTTGATTTCAGCTCAGGTCATGATCTTGGGGGTCATGAGATTGAGCCATGTGTCGGGCTCTACAGTGGGTGTGGAGCCTGAATAAGATTCGCTCTCTCCCTCGCCCCCTCCCCCTGCCTCCCTCTCAAAAACAAAAACAAAAAGAAAAAAAAAATACAAAACAAAACAGGAGGAAGGAAACACTGCTGGAAATTAATATCATAGAAATGAAAATTCCTTATATGCCTAAAAGAGAATCTGTACCATTTTAAATAGCAAGAAAATGTTGTATTTCAGGTATTGCAGGTGAGAAACAGGGTCACATGACTTCCTTGGAGTCTCATTTACTGCTTTTTAATTAACATATAATTGACATAAAAGTGTAATATTAGGTGTACTACATAACTTGATATTTTTATATATTGCAAAAAGATCAATTATCACAATAAGTCTAGTTAACATCTGTTACCCTGCATAGTTAACAAATATTTTTTTTGGTAATGAGAACTTACAAGATTTACTCTTTGCAACATTCATATATGCAGTTCAGTATCATTAAAGTCATCATGCTGTACATTACATCCGCATGACTTATTTTACAACTGGAAGTTTGTACCTTTTGACCCCTTTCACCCATTTTGCCCACCCTCCACGCCATGCCCCTGGCAACCACCAATCTATTCTCTATATCTATAGAAAAAAATTATTTTAAAAATGTTTTTAAGATTTATTTTCAACCTATTTCTTTTTGAATCTAAATCTCTTGAGAACATGTAGTTTGATCGTTTTTTTTTTTTTTTTTTTAAAGATTTTATTTATTTGACAGAGCGAGATACACAGCGAGAGAGAGAACACAAGCAGGGGGAGTGGGAGAGGGAGAAGCAGGCTCCCCGCGAGCAGGGAGCCCGATGCGGGGCTCGATCACAGGACCCTGGGATCACGACCTGAGCCGAAGGCAGACGCTTAACGACTGAGCCACCCAGGTGCCACCAGTTTGATCGTTTTTAAAATCCCATCTTGGGGTGCCTGGTGGCTCAGTCGGTTAAGCGTCCTACTCTTGATTTGGCTCAGATCATGATCTCAGTTTTTGTGGGATCGAGCCCTGCATTGGGCTCCGTGCTGGGTGTGGAGCCTGCTTGAGATTTTCTCTCTCCCTCTCCCCTTATCCCCACTCTAAAAATAAATAAATAAAATCCAGTCTGACAATCTTTGCCTTTTTTTTTTTTTTTTTTTTTTTAATTTTTTTTTTTTTTAAAAAAACAAAAAAAGGGAGCGGCAGGGAGAGGGAGAAGCAGGCTCTCTGCTGATCAGGGAGCCCGTTGCGGGCTTGATTCCAGAACCCTGGGATCATGACCTGAGCCGAAGGCCGACGCCACCCAGGCGCCCCCAATCTTTGCCTTTTGACTGGAGTATTTAATCCCTCCACATTTAATGTTTTTAATCATATGGTTGGATTTCCATCTACCATTTTCTATTGTCAATGTTTCTTGTGTTCTTTTTTGTTTTTCTCATAATCCTTTACTACTTTTTTACATTAAGCAGATACTTTTTAATGTTTCATTTTAATTCCTTTAATTTTCACATTACTTTTGTTCTTGGTGGTTGCTCAAAGGCTTACAATATACATCCAATTTTTTATAGTCTATTTTAGATTAATGCTAAATTTGTTACATTAAAATACAGAAACTTTCTCCATTATAGCTCCATTACTTCCCCCTTCTTTGTGCCATTGTCATATGTATTGCATCTTTGTGTCCAACAGTACAATTTGATAATTATGTTTTAGGTAATGGCCTTTTAAATCAGGAGAAAAAATATATTGTCCTTTAATGATTATATAATTACATTCATTGGTGCTTTTTTGTGAATTTGAGTTACCGTCTGGTGTTCCTTCCTTTCAGTCTGATGAACTTTTAGTATTTGGTTAACAGTGAATTATCTTGAGTCTTTATTTGGGTGTTCCTTTATTTTGCCTTCATTTTTGAACCCATTTTATAGATAGTAAGTTGTAGCAACTCTGAATTCTGATTTCCTCTATCCAGGGGATGGTTGTTGTTGATGTTGATTTATTTTCGTGACTTGCCTGAACCACATTTGTGGTGTTTCCCCTATAGTGTGTGGCCTCTAATGTTTGTGCTCTCCCCCCCCCGCCCCCCCAACCCGTTCTTTGTGTATTCAGCTCTGGCTTTCTAGGGATTACCCTGGGTCACTATAACTTAGTCATCAGCCATTGATTGGCTAGAGGCTGTTTAAACCATTGAACCAGTAAGTCTTCCACTCTTTACATACACTTTCTTCCACTTCTACACATATATTAGATAATGCTCACAATTCAGGGAGTTTATAAATCTGATCATCCCCCCCCCCCACCTTTTTTTAACTTACTGGGTTTACAAGGTCTCTTGGTTAACCATGAGTGAGTAGATTGTTAGTTCCCTCTCCTCTAAGTAAGCACAACCTGGCAAATGCATATAGCTTTCCAGTCTATCAGGGATATGTGAAATCATAGCAAGGTCGTCTTTGGCTGTTTTGTTCTCTTGATCTCTGGTTAATTTTCTGGCCAGTCTGCTGTGTTGTTGCTTGTACCAACAAATATTGTGACTTGAGGTTAGACTTCCCTTTTGTCTCTGATTTTTCTGTCATTTTTGACAACTTTGTCTAGTTTTGTCATTGCTTTTTGGAAAGAGGATTTGCCAACTTCCTAACTCAGAATTCTTAAAGTCCTGTCCTGTATTTTTATTTTGTAGTAAGAAGCATATAACATAAAATTTACCATTTTGAAGGATACACTAGTGTTAACTATATGCACATTGTTATTGAATAGAACTGTAGAACTTCTTCATCTTTCAAAAATTAAAACTCTATAACCATTTAACAACAACTTCCTTTTTCCTTCTCCCCCCACCACCAGTGCCTGGCAACCACCATTTTACTTTGTTTCTAAGAATTTGACTACTTTAGATACCTTATATATGTAGAATCATACAATGTTTGTCTTTTTGTGACTGGTTTATTTCACTTAGCATCATGTCCTTAACGTGTTTGTTCATGTTGTAGCACAAGACAGAATTTCCTCTTTTTAGAAGACTGGATATATTTGATTGTGTATACCACATCTTCTTTATCCATTTCTTTCAATGGACATTTAGGCTGCTTCCACCTCTTGACTATTGTGAATAATGCTGCGGTGAACATGGTTGTGCAAATATCTTTTTGAGATCCTGTTTTCAGTTCTTTTTGGTATATACTCAGAACTGATTTCATATGGTGATTTTTTTTTTTTTTAAAGATTTTATTTGTCAGAGAGAGAGAGAGCCGCGTGCGTGTGCGCACACAAGCACACGCGGGGGGGGGGGGGGGGGGGGGGGGGGAGGAGCAGGCTCCCTGCTGAGTAAGGACCCGGGACCCGGGACCCGGGACCCTGGGATCAGGACCTGAGCTGAAGGCAGACGTTTAACCGTCTGAGCCACTCAGGTGTGCCTTATACGGTGATTCTATTGATGTTTTGAGGAACGTCCATAATGCTTTCTTTAGTGGCTGCATCATTTTACATTTTCACCAACAGCACACAAGGGTTCCAATTTCTCCACAAAGCTGCCAGCCCTTGTTACCTTTTGTGTGATAGTGGCCATTCCATTAGCATTGTGGTCATTGTGGTTTTGATTTGCATTTCCTTGATTAGTGATGTTAAACATCTTTTCATATACTTGCTGGCAATTTGTATTCTTTTGAGAAATGTCTATTCAGTGATTTATCCACTTTTAAATTGGATTACTTTTTGTTGTTTATTTTAGATTTTAACCCCTTTTCAGATAAATGGTTTGCAAATATTTTTTCCCATTACATAGGTTGCCTTTTCACTCTTTTGAATGTTTTCTTTGCTGCATGAAGGTTTTTAGGTTTGTCTATGCTTGCTTTTGTTACTTGTTAAATTTAGTTTTAAAGTATGCCTGTTTTCTGTTAGAATATTTTGTTATAGCCTACCTAGAGTTAGGTTTTTGAGAGCTATTTAACCCCCTTCTTAAATTCCTTGTTACTAATATTCTTTGTGCAGTCATAGATGTTCTGGTATTAGGAATGCCTTTTTCACAATGTATTTCTGAATAGTTAGAAGTGAATAAAGTATTTTAAGGTTGTACAGTGTATCTTGAAGTAAAAGGAATGAAAATTGCTTTTATAGTTACATTCAGGATGGTCTGTCTACTATAACAACATTTGTGTTTTGTCTTTTCCAAGGCATAAATGTATTTTCGTTTTTCACAACTCTGAGGAAATGGAAATGATCTTGCTTATAGTCAGATGATTAGTAAATGTTGAACTTCAAGTAGATTTCAATATGGGCGATATGGTTCAAAATTCCATGTTCAAATATAGAATGCTGCCTCTTGGGTTATTGTTTAGGTAGTAGTAAAGTTGATTAGAAGCATTCTGATAATACCGAGGTCATGAGTTTGATTCACGTGCTTTTAACTTCTTCCTGCGAAAATCCAATTTGTACCCATGCAACTTTGGTAGGCATTTCACAAATGTTTCTTTGTTACACAAGTCAGGAAGTGGTAGAGATGGCAATATCATGGGCTCATTGTCCAAATAGATGTATAACCAATGGAAAGGTATTAAATGCTCATAATGGAAGTATAGATGCAGTATAGCTGTGTGAAGAGCAAGTGTTCTGGCATGATATTTTCCAGTTTTGAGTACTGGTTTTCTAAGATGTGTCATTTTGGGAAATGACCTTTCCGTGCCTCAGATTTTTCATTTGTAAATTGAATAGAATAATAGTATTTACATTTCGGGGCTCTTATAAGGATTAAATAATTGTATGCAGGTAAAGTGCCTGGTACATAGTAAGTGCTCAGTAAACATTGTTTTTGTTATAGATGCTAATGAAAATATAATCTGTGCCAATTGATTTATACTTCAAATTAATCTTTCAAATTACTAATGGCAAATACTTAAAATGTGACACTCCATTAGAATAATATAGTAGAAATAGATTTTAAATATTCTGTCCTTGCAGGAGAAAAACTTGTGAAGACATACACGAGGCCCACACATTTGTAAGCATAGTTAGCATTTTTATAACAATTGTTCTTAGAGGAAGATAATATTCTAAGCACTTTATATAAATTCATTTAATCCTCAATGATACTATTGTTATCCAGATTTTACAGATAGACTGAGACACATACATTAAACAAGTTGTCCAGTGGTTTGCCATATTGCCGATATTTAGCTATATTGCCGATATTTAGCTATATTGCTATGTTGCTAACCTAAGTAGGTGGGCAGTTGTTGGATCAATAAGTTTAATGTATATTAACTTTCACAAATAGATAACTTAAAATGTGAAGTATAATCTACATGCAATTTTTTCCTTTGTTGATTTGTAACAAAAATTTTGTCTGTCAGTGAAACAAGTTACCAATATAAAGTGACCATGGTGACATTTATGTTTTCATTTCTTTCTTTCTAATAATAATGGAAATCAGTCAGAAAACATTTAAATTTTATGACCAGAGATTATCCAGGTACAATCTTTAATTAGGTAAAGCTCAATACTTTTTTTATTTTTCAAGGTTGGTAAATTTTTATTTTGTTGGGTCACTCTCCTGTCTCTTAACTCTGCTCTCCCCCATACCCTTTTAACTTGCCTTACAATCCTGTTCTGTTAGTTTAAAACACATTTTAAATACATGTTTTGAATGGAGATTTTAAACAATATGCCATTCAGTTATCTCAGTGCTGCTGTCTACTATGATTATTACAACCACTATCATATATGAACCTTTGTTATGTACCACATATTTTGTATTATATTCATTCAACAGAAGAAGAAATGGAGGCCTAGGCAGGTTGACTAGCTTATTAAAAGTAACTTGTACAATAAGTTTTTGTGGTGTATCATTACCTATAGTTTAACAATTTATTTGCTACTTTTTGAGGAACAGTAGTTCTTAAAATATTTTTGTTTTAGAAATTTCATTTCTCTTTTCGGAAAGTAATTTGGATGTTATGAAAAAATTAAGCACTTACCAACTTTTAATATTTTGTTTTAAGGAATTGAAATTACCATTCACTTTTTTAAGTGGACATATTCATGAATTGAGGATCCATGTACCATGGACAAAACTGGGTTCAGAACCAGTGGTAATTACCATCAATACAATGGAATGCATTTTGAAACTTAAAGATGGAATACAGGTAAGAAGTTATTGAACCTAGTTGTTTATATAAACCTATTTTAATAGTTATTGATGTTATTTCTTTAACTTTTGGGATATGTCACCTTTTACACAAAGTTTACATACACTTAACTATTTCTCACATGCCTATTAAAGTACCGTAATTGCAAAACGGTATTCTTATATTTGGATGAAACATTCTAATGGTTATTTTCATACTAATTTTACTTGATCTAATCATAGCCATCATAGTGATCATGTTGATGGCTTATTATCTGTGTCTACTAGAAGTAGGACCTGACTGTGTCCCAATTTTCAGGTGAAGGTTTTTGAATTTTTGCAAATGACCTGTATGATTTTTTAATATTTACATGACATTTTTAAATGAGATGAAAATTTCTCATTTTTTGAAATGAAAATATATTGAATTTACTTTCATATCAAATTTTAAGGTTTTATTTTAATTCGAGGTAACATATGGTATTATAGTAATCTCAGGTGTAGGATATAGTAATTTAACACTTCTAAACCGGGTACTCATCACAAGTGCACTCCTTAATCCCCATCACCTATTTCACCCATCCCCACACCCACCTCCCCTCTGGTAACCATCAGTTTGTTCTCTATAGTTAAGAATTTGTTTCTTGGTTTGCCTCCTTTTTTCCTCTCTGCTAGTTTGAATGGATAAAGAAGCTGTGGTGTATATATACACAATGGAATATTACTCAGCCATAAAAAAAGAATGAAATCTTGCCATTTCCAATGACGTGGATAGAGCTAGAGAGTATTATGCTAAGCAAAATAAGTCAGAGAAAGACAAATACCATACGATTTCACTCATATGTGGAGTTTAAGAAACCTATCAAATTCCATTGTGTTTTTGAAGTTTTGGCATCAGAAGCTGATTTTTTTTTTTTTTTCCGACTTAACCTTTTCTCTGACCATCTTACATTTCTCTTTAGTGTTTTTTTTTTTTTTTTTTAAAGTTGTAATACTGATTTTTTTTTTTTTTAAAGGAGTTTCTAGCAAAAATTAATCTAGGAAGCAAATAGGTCTGAGCAATATATCATAAATTTTTCCATTTTCATCTTATAGAAAAGTAGTGTCTCTTTCATTTTTATTATGTTTTCCTTAGCCCATATTTAACTTGCAGTTTAAAAAATGCTTTCTAGAACCAAATGAGTTGATGAGTATTAATAATTTAAATTTAACAATTTAATAACTTATTAAAACGTTAAGGCAATTTTAGCGTGTCCTAAATATAACTTCAGTTGGTGAAATTAAGATTATTTATGTGTTAAAATAATTTCCTTTTTTAAGAAGATACATTGTCATGTCAACCCACTGGGCTCATCTTTTTTTTTCCTTTTATGAAATCTTTGATTCTAAACCTATATTATCTAATTTAACTGATGTAGTTTCTGGAAGTAAGTAGACCAATGCTATATTTCTATGAGAATTTATTTTGTAAACATAAAATACGTGGGAGATAGATTTAGAAATCTGTGAGATAGTTCTATTACAACAGAGTTTTATTTTACATTTACTTTAGGTAATACTTAAATGGTCTTAATCATCATCTGTTCCTGGAATTTAATTTTTTTTTTTTAAAGTCTGGACTTGGTTATACCACCCATGGAGTGCTCCATATTAAAAGAGGAAAAAAAAAATCCAGACACTAAGTATTTTTTCAATGGGAAGGTGGAAGTTTCAAGGCCAGATGTCCCATAAGAAACACATTTTAAAAGAGGCAAATTACAACTAATTATAGAGGCTGCAGAAAAAGATTTGTAACACATGACTTAGTGGAACCTAGAACTAATATTTGATATTGGACCATGCAGATGGCTACTGCAGGAATGATCAGGTTTCCTGCTTGCATGGTATTTGAGACTTGAATTTTGTGGTGTGTACAGCAAAAGGTCAAGTGTCATGAATGTAAACTACTCTCAAAACAAGTATTTTTTGCAGATGTTTAAAATTTTGAGGTAGAAAAGATTTTTGAAAATTGCAGTTGACATTTGGACAAATTATTCAGCAGTGTCCATCCCTGGAGAGTAATACTTAGGTTAATGATTGGAATTAATTTTTCAGTCAGACATTATAGATGAAACACATTTTTAAACAGTTTATTTTCCTATTTTAAGCTTTGATTAGTGTAGTAGGAAATTAAGTTAAAAAGTTACACATGTATTAGTAAAACTGAATAAGCCCATATTTAATTAAAATTATTTCAAATTATTACATTGTAGAATCAACATGAAGAAAATACTTATTTCATAAATTAGTGTGGGATGGTTGGTTAAAGGAAGGGATTGTTTAGAGTTATAGATATGAATCTGTTAAAAATACTACTGTTGATATTTGACAGTGTAATAAATACAACTTAAAAAGTTAGAAATTTGAGGTCTAATTCAGAAAAGGTTATTACAAAAATATAATATTGCTAAATGCCTTGATAAGAAGGCATGTCTGGTTTGTAAAGTTCAATTTAATTCTACCAACATTGTTGATTTCCTGCTCTTCAGTGCACTGAACACCATTGCCAAGATATTTATATAATCTTATAAGGAGACTTAGATTTATGATGATTGAGGGTGACTCTAGTGATAATAATTACAATATACGGCCTTAGCATGTCTCTGTAACTAGTTTTTTTTTTTTTTTAAAGACTTATTTATTTTAGCGAGTTCATGTGCATGAGCTCTGGGGGGAGAGGGAGAGGGAGAGGGAGAGAATCTCAAGCAGACTCCCTGCTGAGTGTGGATATCCATTTTTCCACCCTGAGATCATGACCTGAGCTGAAACCAAGAGTATGTAGCTCAACCAACCAAGCCACTCAGGTGCCTCTGTAATTAGATTTATGGAGCTTTTTTCCGATGAGAAGGTGACCCAAGTTGTTGTGTTGGGTCAAATAAAGGCCACCTTGATGTTCAGACTGAATTATTTTTAATACATTGATATTTCACTCAGAAAATACTTAACTGTTAGCTGTTTACTCTGGGACACCTGTCTGCCATCATACCCACCTTTAGATCCTTCAGATTTTACTTCTGAGGTTTTTTGTTTGTTTGTTTTTGTTTTTTGGTTTTTTTTGTTTTTTTGACTTAAATTACAAAATTTGATTCATGACACATCATCAGTGGTCCAGGTCTGACTTATTTATTTAAATAGTTCACTCTAATAAATACATGTGGATCCAGCACATAGCTCAGTAACTTACATTTAACTGTATGCTCCTCTCCTTTTGCATATTCTTGCTTTTCAACCTTTATGGGCCTCATCTGTAAAATAGGGCAAGACTTGATACATAGTTCTTATTCTATGGTTGTATATGCTTTCTTTGCTCATTGTATTAATAAGTCTTGCAAAAAATCTTCAACCTAGAGTAGTAGTAAATTTGTTTTTAAAGAACTATTTATTTGGGCCTTTGTATCACCTAGAAAGTTTAAAAAACAACAAAAACAACCCCCCCCCCCAAAAAAAAACCCTATGAAATCTTTTGACTTGTTAAATGTGACTGTTTGCAAGGCTATTTATAGAATACTCACTGTTCATAACCCAAAAATCTTTTGGGTTTTCATAAACCAAAACTTTAAAATTATCAGTAAAAACTGGGGATAAACAGCTTTTGGTTAACGTATGTATGTACTTTTAATCCCTGGTTAGTGCTTGGAGTTACAGGACAATTTTGCTGTCCTTTCTCCTTGCATGTTTTTTGGTGCTGTAGAAATCCATTATTTGTTTAGGTGGTCTTGAAGAGGGAAGTATCCTATCTTGTCCTTGAAGCTTGAGCACCATGCTGGAGGAAGTTTTGGTAAGGCTATTAACAATATTTATATGGACTTTTTAAAAAAACACTTTAATTCTCTTAAATGAGGTGGGATTAATTTGAATGACTACTACGTTAGTAGTCATTTGAATGTGTCGTCCTCCCCCACCCCCCACTCCTGCCAAAATTCATATATTGAAATTCTCCCCAAAGATGATGGTATTAGGAGGTAGGATCTTTGGGAGATGCTTAAGTCATGAGCCCTCATAAATGGGATTAGTGCCTTATAAAAGAGGCTCCAGAGAGATGCCTGTCTCTTTTGCCATGTGAGGACACAGTGAAAAGGTACCAGCTGTGAACCGGGAAGAGGGCCCTCAAACCAGACCATGTTGGCACCTTGATCTTGGACTTTCCAGCCTCCAGAACTGTGAGAAGAAATCTCTGTTGCTGTTATAAGCTACCAAGCTATCCAGTCTGTGGTATTTTTTATAGCAGCCCAAATGGACTAAGACAACTACTTTTTCAGAAATTTAACAGGGTTCAGAAACGCTGACTTAGGCTGTGGAATTTATTATATTGATTTCCTCACTTGCACTGCTGCAGGTTAATGATGGTGGTTATGATAATAGCAGATAATGTAGTCTAGATTCTCTCTGTAGCTTCTTTATATAAAGTGAGAAAGAGTTCCCTATAAATTATGGGTAGTGTCTTTACTCTCACAAGGGAACCCCTTTTATATTGTGAAGGAGATGGATCCTCTGGTACATCTTCCTGTGTAATAGTTTAGAAAAACTACATAAGTTAATAAGATGAATTATAATAACTTCATATCAGTTTGATCTAGTAAAGACTTTTTTTTTTAAAGAGTTTGACAGCGAGAGAGAGCAGGAACACAAGTAGGGGGAGTGGGAGAGAGCGAAGCAGACTCCTGCTGAGCAGGGAGCCTGATGCGGGGCTTGATCCCAGGACCCTGAGATCATGACCTGAGCCGAAGGCAGACGCTTAACAACTGAGCCACCCAGGTGCCCCTAGTAAAGAATTTTTTAAGTGGAGTACGTAGCTAAATAATTTCCAGTCTTTGGCTATATCTGTTTCCTACAAACTTCAGACCTTGGGTTTGAATTCTTGTTTCTGGTGTTGTAACTGGAATGGTGAAATAAGACTGGGAAGTGGGGCATTGACCTTTTGTGTAAAGAAGGTGAATGGAGGATTCAGCAGAGGAGAATCTAGAAGTCTTTGACTGTGACTCCTACGTTATCTGCCCTGGTGGCAGGCCACATGAAAGAGTGGAGAAACTGTATAATTCAAAAGCAAGTAATATGTAGAGGAGGGATAGTAGTAGTAGTAAATGTCCCTTCACATTCTCAGTTGAGAGAAGAATAAGCCAGCCAAATCACCATTTCTTTAAGATACACATAAAATTATGTGTTTTGCTCAAGAAATTTTAAATACGTGAATCTGATCCTGAATTTACTTGCACTTAATTAGAGGTATACCAAATTCTTCAGTTAAGTGAGGTATTCAGTTTAGTCAGGTGCAGCAAGCATTAAGGTGATTCCTATTCTCTTCCATATATCTTGAATCTTCTAAAATTAATACCTGAAATTATATTCTAAGTCTGTTTTGAGATGTAGTAGAGAAAGAGATACTTTTGAGTTTCACTCGGGGTGGAATCCTTTATGTATTTATATATTTTGGTTATTGGTTGTTGCTTTCACTTTTAGTCCCATTTTATGGAGATGTAATTGACAAATTAAAATGCATTTATTTAAAGTGTACAATGTGGTGATGTAAGTATACATGTGAAGGGATTCACACCATCAAGTTAATACTTCCTTTACCTCACAGTTAACTTTTTTCTTTTTTTTAACCTTTTTAATTTTTTTTTGATGAGAATACTTAAGATCTACTCTTAGCAAATTTCAAGTATACAATATAGTATCATTAACTGTAGTCACCAAGCTGTACATTAGAATCTTAGATCTTGGGGTGCCTGGGTGGCTCAGTTGTTGAGCATCTGCCTTCGGCTCAGGTCATGATCCCAGGGTCCTGGGATCGAGCCCCGCATCGGGCTCCTTGCTCAGTGGGAAGCCTGCTTCTCCCTCTCCCACTCCCCCTGCTGTGTTCCCTCTCTCGCTTTGTCTCTCTCTGTCAAATAAATAAAATCTTTAAAAAAAAAAAAAAAAAGAATCTTAGATCTTGTTCAGCTAATAACTGAAAATTGTACCCTTTGACTAATATTGCCCGTTTCACCCAGGACCTGTCAAACATTATTATTCTACTGTTTCTATAAATTTGACGGTTTTTTTTTTTTTTTTTTTTTTATTTTCCATTTAGTATTTGTCTGGCTTATTTCATTTTCCACAATGCTTTAGGTTCATCTGTGTTGTTACAAATGGCAGGATTTCTTTTTTTTTTAAAGATTTTATTTATTTATTTGACAGAGACACAGCGAGAGAGGGAACACAAGCAGGGGGAATGGGAGAGGGAGAAGCAGGCTTCCCACTGAGCAAGGAGCCCGATGCGGGGCTCGATCCCAGGACCCTGGGATCATGACCTGAGCCGAAGGCAGACACTTAACGACTGAGCCACCCAGGCGCCCCAGGATTTCTTTATTTTTCACAGCTGAGTAATGTGCGCACGTGTATCCACTCCCCCATTGATGGACCCTTAGGTTATTTCCATTCATGGCTTTTGTGAGTAATGCTGCAGTGAACATGAGAGTACAGATGTCTCTTTGAAATAATATTGTTTTCTTTCCATATATACCCAGAAGTGGGATTGCCAGAAGTGGATAATGTGGTAGTTCTATTTTTGAATTTTTGAGGAACCTCAGTACAGTTTTCCAGTTTTCCATGATAGTGCCAGTTTACATTACCACCAATGTTGTACAAAGATTCCCTATTTTCAGTATTTGTTATTTCTTGTCTATTTGATGATAGCCATCCTAAGAGGCTTGGGGTGATATTTCATTGTGGTTTTGATTTGTATTTTTCTGATGGTTATTGTTGTTCAGCACCTTTTCAGGTATCTTTTGGCCATTTGTGTAACTTATTTAGAAAAATGTTATTCAGTTCCTTTGCTCATTTTTAATTGGATTGTTTTTTGATATTGTACAAGTTCATTTTTTATATTTTAGATATTAACCCCTTATGAAATAAAAGGTTTGCACATATATTCTCCCATACCATAGGTTGACTTTTCATTTTGTTGGTAGTTTCCTTGGCTGTGCAGAAGCTTTTTAGTATGATGTAGTCCCACCTTTTTTTTTTTTTTTTTTGGTTTTTGTTTCCTGTGCTTTTGGTGTTACATCCAAAAATCATTGCTATGACTGATGTCAAGGAACCTTTCCATTATGTTTTCTTTTAGTAAGTTGTACAGTTTCAGGTCTTATATTTAACTCTTTTATCC
The DNA here is from genome assembly GCF_002201575.2 of Neomonachus schauinslandi. Classification (NCBI taxonomy): domain Eukaryota; kingdom Metazoa; phylum Chordata; class Mammalia; order Carnivora; family Phocidae; genus Neomonachus; species Neomonachus schauinslandi. The sequence goes on from NC_058406.1 coordinate 150,617,704, forward strand.
CTTCTGAGTTAATTTGTATGAGTGGTGTAAGATCGAGTCCATTTTCATTTATTGTTTTGTACCTGGATATCCAATTTTCCCAGCATGATTAATTGAAGAGCCTGTCGTTTCTCCATTGTGTGTTCTTGGTGCCTTTGTCAAGGATTAGTTGACGGTATATGTATTGGTTTATTTCTGGGCTCTCAATTCTGTTTCATTGATATGTGTCTGTTTTTATGCCAGTACCATACTATTTTGTTTACTGTAGCTTTGTAATATATTTGAAATCAGGAAGTGTGATGCCTCCAGCTTTGTTCTTCTTTCTCAAGATTGTTTTGGCTATTTGAGATCTTTTTTTGTGGTTCCATATGAATTTTGGAATTGTTTTTCCTATATATGTGAAAAAATGCCATTGGAATTTTGATAGGGTTAGCATTGAATCTGTAGATCACTTTAGATACAATATTTTGTTTTTTGATGCTGTTGTAAACAACGCTTTTAATTTTCTCTGATAGCTCATTAATAGCATATAGAAACACTGATTTTTGTATATTTACTTTGTATTGAATCTATTAGTCCTGTTTTTTTGTAGGATTCTTTAGAGTTTTCTATATGTAAGATAATGTTATCTGCAAACATAATTTTAATGCTCACTTTCTGATGTGGATGCCTTTTATTTCTTTCCTAGTTGCTCTGGCTAGGATTTCCAGAATTACGTTGAGTAAAAGTGGTGGGAGTGGACATCTGTATCTTGTTTCTAATAGGAAAAGCTTTCAGCTTTTCACCATTGAGTATGATGTTAGCTGTCATGGTGTCATATATGGCTTTTATTATGTTGAAGTACATCCCTTCTTTTATTTTATTTTATTTTATTATGTTAGGAAGTACATTCCTTCTATACCTAATTTCTTGAGAGCTTTTATCGTGAAAGGATGTTGAATATTGTTGGATGCTTTTTCTGCATCTAATGAGAGAGGATTTTTATCCTTCATTTGTTAATGTGATGTATTACATTTATTTATTTGCATATGTTGAACCATCCTGGCATCCCAGGGTTAAATTCACTTGATCATGCTTTATGATTTTTTTTTTTAAACTTTTTCTTTTCTTTTTTTTTTTTAAAAGATTTTATTTATTTATTTGACAGAGAGAGACACAGCGAGAGAGGGAACACAAGCAGGGGGAGTGGGAGAGGGAGAAGCAGGCTCCCCGTGGAGCAGGGAGCCTCATGCGGGGCTCGATCCCAGGACCCTAGGATCGTGACCTGAGCCGAAGGCAGCCGCTTAACGACTGAGCCACCCAGGCGCCCCCTATGATTTTTTTTTTAATGTGCTGTTGAATTCAGTTTGCTAATACCTTATTGGGAATTATTACATACATATTCATCAGGGATATTGGCCAGTAATTGTCCTATAGTGTCCTTGTCTGGGTTTGGTATCAGAATAATGTTGGACTCATAAAGTGAGTTTGGAAGTATTCCATCCTATTCAATTTTTTGGAAGTTTGAGAAGGATTGGCATTAATTCTTCTGTATATATTTGGTATAATTCACCAGTGAAGTATCTTTCTTGGGCTTCTTTGGGAGTTTGAGTTTTTATTTTAATTACCTGGTGCTTATCATGACAAGTGCACTCATTAGTCCCCATCATCTATTTCACCCATTCCTCTACCCACCTCCCCTCTGGTAACCAGGAGTTTGTTCTCTATAGTTAAGAGTTGATTTCTTGGTTTATTGCTCTTTCCCCCACCCTTTGCTTATTGTTTTGTTTCTTAAATTCCACATATGAGTAAAATCATAGGGTATTTGTCTTTCTCTGACTTATTTCACTTAGCTCCATACATGTTGTTGCAAATGGCAAGATTTCATTCTTTTTTATGGCTGAATAATATTCCATTGTGTAGGTATATACCACATCTTCTTTATCGATTCATCAATCAGTGGATACTTGGGCTGTTTTAGTAATTTGGGTATTGTAGATAATGCTGCTATAAACACTGGGGTGCATGTATCCCTTTGAATTAATGTTTTTGTATTCTTTGGGTAAATACCTAGTAGTCTATTTGCTGGATCGTAGGGTAGTTCTAGTTTTAACTTTTTGAGGAACTGCTATACTGACTTCCACAGTGGCTGCAGTGGTTTGTATTCCCACCAACAGTGCAAGAGGGTTCCCCTTTCTCCACATCCCTGACAATGTCTGTTTTTTGTGTTGTGATTTTAGCTATTTTGACAGGTGTGAGGTGATATCCCTCCATAATTTTGATTTGCTTTTTTCCCTGATGAGTGATATTAGCATCTTTTCATGTTTCATGCCATCTGTATGTCTTTGGAAAAATGTCTATTCATGTCTTCTGCCCATTTTTAATTGGATTATTTTTTGGGTGTTGAGTTTGATAAATTCTCTATAGATTTTGGATACTAACCCTCTTATCAGGGTTATGTTAGATATGTTATTTGTAAATATCTTCTCCCATTTTGTAGGCTGCCTTTTAGTTTTGTTGATTGTTTCCTTCACTGTGCAGAAACTTTTTATTTTGATGAAGTCCCAGTATTTTTGCTTTTGTTTCCCTTGCCTCAGGAGATCCACCTAGAGAAAAGTTGCAAGATTGATGATTGAGAAACTACAGCCTGTGCTTTCTTCAAGGACTTTTATGGTTTCCTGTCTCACATTTAGGTCTTTAATCTGTTTTGAATTTATTTTTGTGTATGATGTAAGAAAGTGGTCCAGTTTCATTCTTTTGCACGTTGCTGTCCAGTTTTCCCAATACCATTTGTTGAATAGACTGTTTTCTATTGGATATTCTTTCCTGCTTTGTTGATTAATTGACCATATAATTGTGGGTTCATTTCTATGTTTTCTGTTCTGTTCCATTGATCTATATGTGTGTTTTTATGCCAGTATCATTCTGTTTTGATCACTACAGCTTTGTAATATAACTTGAAGTCTGGAATTGTGATGCCTCCAGCTTCACTTTTCTTTTCAAGATTGCTTTGGCTATTTGGGGTCCTTTGTGGTTCCATACAAATTTTAGGATTGTTTTAGCTCTGTGAAAAATGCTGGTGGTATTTTGATAGGGATTGTATTAAATGTGTAGATTGCTTTAAGTTGTACAGAGAATTTAACAATATTTGTTTTTCCAATCCACTAGGGTGGGATGTCTTTCCATTTCTTTGTGTCATTTTCAATTTCTTTCATAAGTGTTCTGTGGTTTTCAGAGTACAGATCATTTACCTCCGTGTTTAGGTTTATTCCTAGGTATCTTATGGTTTTTGGTGCAATTGTAAATGGGATGGATTCCTTGATTTCTCTTTCTCCTGGTTCATTATTGGTATACAGAAATGCAACAGATTTCTGTACGTTGATTTTGTATCCTGTGACTTTACTGGATTCATGTGTCAGTGCTAGCAATTTTTTGGTGGAGTCTTTTCGGTTTTCTATATATAGTGTAATGTCATCTGCAAATAGTGAAAGTTTGACTTCTTCCTTGCCAGTTTGGACGCCTTTTATTTCTTACTGTTGTCTGATTACTGAGGCTAGGACTTCCAGTACTATGTTAAATAACAGTGTTGAGTGTGGACATCCTTGTCTTGTTCCTGATCTTAGGGGAAAGGCCCTCAGTTTTTCCACGTTGTGGATGATACTTGCTGTTGGCTTTTCATATATGGCCTTTATTATGTTGAGGTATGTTCCCTTTAAACCTACTTTATTGAAGGTTTCTGTCATCAGTGGATGTTGTACTTTGTCAAATGCATTTTCTGCATCTATTGAAAGGATCATATGGTTCTTACCCTTTCTATTATTGATGTGATGTGTCATGTCGATTTGTGAATATTGAACCACCCTTGCATCCCAGAAATAAATCCCACTTGATTGTGTTGAATGATTTTTAAAAAATTTTTCTAATGTATTATTGGATTTGGTTCACTAGTATTTTGTTGAGGATTTTGCATCTTTGTTCATCAGAGATATTGGCCTGTAGTTCTTTTTTTTTTTTTTTTTTTTTGTGGTGTCTTTATCTGGTTTTGGTATCAGGGTAACGCTGGCCTCAGAATGAATTTGGAAGTTTTCCTTCCTTTTCTATTTTTTTGGAGTAGTTTGAGAATCGGTATTAACTCTTCTTTAAATGGTGTAATTCGCCTGTGAAGCTATATGATCCTGGACTTTTGTTTGGGACATTTTTGATTACTGATTCAGTTTCTTTGCTGGTTATCAGTCTGTTCAAATTTTCTATTTCTTCCTGTTTTAGTTTTAGTATTTTGGTAAGTTTATTGTTTTTAGTCATTTACCCATTTCTTCCAGGTTGGTTAGAAAAGATGCATGGTATGACTTTGATCTATTTGAATTTGTTGAGGCTTGTTTTGTGGCCTAATATGTGATCTATTCTGGAGAATGTTCCATGTGCACTTGAAAAGAATGTGTATTCTGCTGTTTCAGGATGGAATGTTCTCAATCTGCCTGTTAAATCTATCTGGTCCAGTTGTCATTCAAAGCCATTGTTTCCTTGTTGATTTTTTTCTGTTTAGATGATCTGTCCATTGATGTAAGTGGGTGTTAAAGTTCCCTACTGTTACTGTATTTTTATTGATCAGTTCCTTTGTTTGTTATTAACTGTTTTAGGTATATATGTGCTTCTGTGTTGAGTGAATAAATATTTAGAATTGTTAGATCTTGTTGGATTGTCCCTTTTATTGTTTAGTGTCCTTTGTCCCTTGTTACAGTCTTTGTTTTATTTATTTTTTGTAAAGATTTTATTTATTTGTCAGAGAGAGAGAGAGCAAGCCTGGGAGTGGGTGGAGGGAGAAACTGTCTCCTCGCTGAGCAAGGAGCTTGGTGCCGGTCTCGATCCCAAGACCCTGGGATCATGACCTTAGCTGAAGGCAGAAGCTTAACTGACTGAGCCACCTAGGTGTCCTGACATTCTTTGTTTTAAAGTCTATTTTGTCTGGTACAAGTACTGCTGTTCTGGGTTTCTTTTTTTTTTTTTTCTTTTAATATTTATTCACTTTAGAGAGAGAGAAAGAGAATGAGAGTGCACATAGTGGGGTGGAGGAGGAGGAAGAGAAGGAGAGAGAATATCTCCAGTAGACTTCCCGCTGAGTGAGGGGTCCAATGCAGGGCTTGATCCCATGACCCTGAGATCATGACCTGAGCTGAAATCAAGAGTTGGACACCCAGCTGACTGAGCCACTCAGGCTTCCCATACTCTGGATTTCTTTTGACATGCATTTGCATGATAAATGTTTCTCCATCTCTTCACTTTCAATCTGCAGATGTGTTTAGGTCTGAAGTGAATCTCTTGTAGGCAGCCTATAGGTGAGTTTTTTTTTTTTGTCCATTCTGTCACCCTGGGTCTTTTGATTGGAGTGTTTATTCCGTTTACAGTCAAAGTAATTATTGATATGTATTGCCATTTTATTACTTGTTTTATGGCTATTTCTGAAGATTTTCCCTGATCCTTTCTTGTCTTTCTCTCTTTCATGGTTTGCTAGTTTTCCTTAGTGATATATTTGATTTCTTTCTCTTTATTCTTCGTATATTAGTTGTTTTTGATTTGTGGTTACCGTTAGATTTATATATAATATCATCTGCATGTAGCAGTCTACATTAAGTTAGTGGGTGTTTAAGTTTGAACCCATTCTTTACTCCTCCCCATGTTTTAGGTTTATGGTGTCATATTTTACATCCTTTTATTTTGTGAGTTTGACTTTTTTCCCCCAGAAATATTCCTTTTTACTGCTTTTGTGTTTTCTACCTTCATACTCTCAGTTTTGGCCTTTCCACTCAGAGTCCCCTTTAATATTTCTTGTAGGGCTGGTTTAGTTGTCATGAACTCCTTTTAGTTTTTGTCTGGGAAAGTCTTCATTTCTTCTTCTTTTCTGAACAATAACCTTGCTGAATAGAGTGTTTTTTGCCTGCAGGATTTTCCCATTCAGCATTTTGAATGTATCTTGCCATTCTTTCTGGTGTGGAAAGTTTTTCCTGAAAAATCTGTAGATAGTGTTATGGGGTTTCCTTTGTATGTAATTATCTTTTGTCGTGCTGTTTTTTGTTTTAATAAGTGTTTTATTGTTACTCTTTTAGAGTTTCTTTTTTTATTTTTGAAATCTGCTCTAGGCCCAGTGTGGGCCTTGAACTCATGATGACTCCAAGATCAAGAGCTGCATGCTCTACCGACTGAGCCAGTCAGGTGCCCCTTGTCTTGATCCTTTTAATATTTCTTTTTCACTATATTTTGCCGTCTTAACTACAGTATGTCTTGGTTGACTTTGTTGATTTTTTTTTTTTTGGTTCAGTATTTTCTGTGCCTCCTTGATCTGTACCTCTGCTTCCCTCGATAAGGGAAGTATTCAGGTATTATTTCTTCAAGTAAATTCTCTGCCCGCTTTTGTTTCTCCTTTTCTGGGACTCTTACAATAGGAATGTTTTCACGTTTGATGGTGTCACTGAGTTCCCTAAGTCTTTTTTCATTTTACATAATTATTTTTTCTCTCTTTGCAGCTTGATTACTTTCCATTATTATCTTTTGGTCATTAATTTATTTCTTTGCTTCGTCTGGACTGCTGTTCATTCCAAGTGTTTCTCATTTTGTTTCTTGTACCCTTTGTCTTTGTTGTGTTATTCCTTATCTCTGTTTTAATGGTCTCACTAATGTCCCCCACTCTTAAGTCCATTGAGTATCCTTACGATCATTGCTTTCAATAGTCCATCAGGCATGTTACTTTTATCTGTTTTGCTTAATCTCCAGTTGTGTTCTTGTTTTGTTTTTTGATTTGGGATGAATTCCTCAGGCTTCTCATTTTGTCTAAGTCTTTGTGCCTGTTTCTGTGTGTTAGGAAAGGCAGCTACATTTCCCGTTTTTTTTTTTTAGGTTTTATTTATTTATTTGTCAGAGAGAGAGCACAAAGTAGGGGGAGCGGCAGGCAGAGGGAGAGGGAGAAGCAGGCTCCCTGCTGAGCAGGGACCCCCTCCCCCCATGCGGGGCTCAGTCCCAGGCCCCTGGGATCATGACCTGAGCCGAAGGCAGACACTTAACCGACTGAGCCACCCAGGCGTCCTGACATTTCCTGTTCTTGAGTGTAATGACCTTATGAAGAAGAACTTTTGTATTGCCCTTTTGTGTAGTGTCCTCTGTTCCCCAGGGTGTGGTGCTTCCTGGAATGTCTCCAATGTGTGCTGCATGTGCTCTGCTGTTTTGTCCTGGCTGCTTTCTTTCAGGCCAGTCTTCAGGGGCTCTCTTTGCCTGTTGTGGGCACCGTTTGGTCCCTGGCCTGAATGTGATGCGTTTTAACTAGGTCTGCTCTGGTCTGCTTCTGAAATGAGACCTGTTGCCTCTGCTGCTGGAGCTGAAGACTTGCAAAACTCCTGGGTCAGGAGACTGTGTTGGCAGGTGTTTGGGCCAATGTTTTGGGGAACGGGGCCCACCATGCTGGTACTGAGGAAATGGTGATTGGGAAGAGCAGTTGCACAGGAGCATCCTGGGTGGGGCTTCATGTAAACAAGTCAGGTAGTGAGTGTTGGAGCTGAGCTTTTTTCTGGAGGTGGTTCTGTGTTCAAGCTGAGTCGCCCTGGAGGGAATTGGTGCTTGTGGGTCCCTGTGTTCCTGGATGGTGTCTCCGGGAACACTGTTTCACTGGGACATGCTCCAAGATGAGCAACTAACCTTCCCGCTGTGTGCTCCACGTGCTCTTCAGATTGCTGTTTCCTTTCTGTATGTCCATGGGCTGTTTGCCCTGCTTTCTCCAAGAGCAGCCTTGATGTCCTGTGAGCTCTCCCAGAGCCAAGCACACTGACCTTTAAAACCGTAGGCTTTAAGCCTTGCTGTGGCAAGACGTCAAGAAATTTGGGCCCTCTTGCTTTCTAAGTCAGTTGCTATGGGGATTCATTTTCCTCCTGTGCTCCCCTGTGTGCTTGTTTGTCTCTCACCCTTCTCCCCAACTATGGCTCATTCCCTACTGCAGCAGTGGCCATCCTCCATTTCTCTCCTAAGCCCTAGATCTGCACTTCCTACTTCTTCAGTGTGGCCTCTTCTGGGCCTTTAGTTGTGGAGTTTGTTCTGCCAGTCTTCAGATGGATTTTTGGGGTATTTAGGATGATTTGTTAGTTCCCTAGTTGTATTTGTGCAGTGAGGTGAGCCTTGGGTCCTCCTCCTCTACTGCCATCTTCCCCTCTGAGATTGGGAGGCTTTAGATTACTGATTTGACATCCTTACTAGTTAAGGCTCTGTTCAAGTTTTTTTATTTCTTTATGATTCATGTGTTTCTAGGTTATGTTTCTAGCTATTCACTTCTTCTAGGTTACCCAATTTGTTGGTGTATAATTGTTCATAGTAATCTCTTAAGATCCTTTATATTTCTGTGGTATCTGTTATAAAGTCTCCTATTAAATTTCTGATTTTATTTATTGGTCTTCTAGCTAAAGGCTTGTCAATTTTATCTTTTTAAAAACCAGCCTATTTTGTTGATCTTTTTCTATTGTCTTTCTAGTTTTTATTTTACTTATTTTTGCTCTGATCATTGTTATTTCTTTCCTTCCGCTGCCTTTGGCCTTAGTTTGTTCTTTTCCTTGTTGTTAAAGTGTAATATTGGGTTACTTATTTGAGATCTTTCTTTTTTCTTAAATAGCTACTTATTGCTGTAAACTACCTTCTTAGAATTGCTGTAGCTGCATTCATAAGTTTTGGTATGTTGTGTTTGCATTTTTGTTTGTCTCAAGATATATGTATTTTTAAAGATTTTATTTATTAGAGAGAGAGCAAGAGAGTGCAAGCGGGGGAGCTGCAGAGGGAGAGGGAGAAGCAGACTCTCCGCTGAGCGGGGAGCCCGATGTGGGGCTCCATTCCAGGACCCTGGGATCATGACCTGAGCCAGAGGTGGAGGCTTAACTGACTGAGCCACCCAGGCGCCCCTGTCTCAGGATATTTTTTGATTTCATTTTTGAGGTCTTGTTTTGACACATTTGTAATTTTCATGTATTTGCGAATTTTTAACTTTTCCTCATGTTCTTGATTTCTAGTTTCATTGTGGTTAGAAAAGGTACTTGGTATTATTTCAGTCCTGTTAAATTTGTTAAGACTTGTTTTGTGATCTAACGGTATGTTCTATCCTGGAAGATGTTCCATTTGTGCAGAAGAATGTGTATTCTGTTGTTGGGTAAAATGTTCTGTGTATATCTGTAAGTTCCATTTGGTAAAAGTATAGTTCAAGTTCAGTATTTCCTTATTGATTTTTCTCTCTAAACTATCCATTGTTGAAAATGAGGTATTGAAATTTCGTACGAGTATCATGTTGCTGTATAATTCTATCTTCAGACTGTTGATATATTTAGGTGTTTTAATATTGGATGTATGTATATTTACAGTGATTTGACTTCTTTATCAGTGTCTTTTGTTTTAGCTTTTGAGTTAAAGTTTATTTTGTCTAATTATAATTATATAGCTACCCTTGCTGTGTTTTGGTTTGCACTTGCATGGACTATCTTTTTCCATCCCTTCATTTTGAGCCTCTGTGTGTCTTTAAAGCTGAAGTGAATCTCTTCCAGGCAGTGTGTAGTTGGGCCTTTTTTTTTTTTTTTTTCTTTTTTCCTTTTTCATCCATTTAGTCACTCCATTTCTTTTGACTGGAGAATTTATTTGATTGACCTTTAAAGTAATTAGGGATAGGTATGGACTTATTATTGCCATCTATTGTTATATGGTTGTTTTGCACTTCCTTTGTCCCTTTATTTCTCTCTCACTCCCTTTTTCTTTGAGATTTGATGATTTTCTGTAGTGGCATACCTTGATTCCTTTCTCTCCCATTTGTTAAAGATTATTGAGAGAGAGTGCATGCGTGTGTGGGAGAGGCAGAGGGAGAGGGAGAGAAAATCTCCAGCAGACTTCCCACTGAGTGAGGGGCCCAACACGGGGCTCAATCCCATGACCCTGAGATCATGACCTGAGCTGAAATCAAGAGTCAGATGCTTAACTCACTGAGCCACCCAGGTGCCCCTTGCTTCCTTTCTCTTTATCTTTGTGTATATACTATATGTTTTTGTTTTGTGTGATCATGAAGCTTATATAAAACATCTTAGTTATAATCTGTTTTAAGCTGATAACAGCTTAACTTCCATCACATCCGAAAATGTTATTCTTTCATTACTGCTCCCCCATATTTTGTTTTTGATGTCACAGTTGACATTTTTTTATATCGTGTATCCATTAACAAATTGCTATAGCTATATTTTTAATACTTTTGTCTTTTTTTAAAAAATTTTATTGATTTTATTTGAAAGAGAAGAGAGAGTGAGAGCAGGAGGGAGAGGGAGAGAGAATCTGAAGCAGACTCTGCACTGAGCGCAGAGCCAGATGCAGGGCTCTATCCCATGACCGCATGATCATAATCTGAGCTGAAACCAAGAATTGGATGCTTAACTGACTGAGCCACCCAGGTGCCCCTATAATTTTGTCTTTTAAACTTCATAGTAAAGTGATTTGTACGCACCACCATTACAGTATTAAAGTATTCTGGATTTAACTGTATACTTACCTATTTAGTAAGTTACCTATTTAATCTCCTTTCATTTCATCTTGAAGAATTCCTTTTAACATTTCTTATAATGCAGGCCTAGTAATGAACTCCTGTGGGCTTTTTTTTTTTTTAATTAAAAACAATTTTTTTTTCTGGGCAAATCTTGACCTTTCTTTCATTTCTGAAGGATAGCCTTGCCTGGTAAAGTATTCTTGTTTGGCAGTTCTCCCAAATAAGATACATTCAGCACTTTGAATATATCATCCCACTATCTTCTGGCTGAGAAATCAGCTGATAGCCTTATTGTTTTTTTCTGTGTGTATGAGATTAATTTCTTTTCTCTAGCTGCTTTCAAAATTTTCTCTTTGTCTTTAATTTTTGACAGTTTTATTATAGAATGTCTTGGTTGAAGTCCTTTTCAGGTTGAATCTGTATGGAGACCTAGGAGCTTCATGTTCTTGGAAGTCTATATTCTTTTCTTAAATTTGGGAAGTTTTTGCTGTTATTTCTTTAAGCTTTCTGCCCCTTTTCATTTTCTTCTGGTACTTCACTAATGTAAATATTGTTTTGCTTTATGGTATCTTGTAATTCACATAGTTTTCTTTACTCTTTTAAATTCTTTCTTAGTTTTTCTCTCCTGAATTGGACAGTTTCAAATGATTTGTTTTTGAGTTCACAGATTCTTCTGCTTGATCAAGTCTGATATTATATTAAGTCAAATTCTGTATTGAATTTTTAAATTTAAGTTTTCAACTCCAGAATTTGTTGAGTTCTTTTTTTTATGATTTCTTTCTCTTGAACTCATTTTGATCACCTTTTGTTTCCCTGATTTCATTGAGTTGTCTGTCTTCTTTTGTAGTTCACTGAACTTCCTTAGAACAATTCTTTTAAATTTTTTTCTGGCAATTTGTAGATCTCCATTTCTTTGGCATCATTTACTGGAAAATTGTGTTCTGTTGATGGTGTCTTGTTTCCTTGGGGGGGGGGCGGGGTGTGTGTGTGTGTGTATGTGTGTGTGTTATAGCCTTGTGTTGGTGTCTGCATATTTGGAGCAGTCACCTCTTCCACACTTTAGAGGATGGGTTTGGTGGATCAGACCTTCACCTGTGGGTGGGTACAAGGGCTCTGGCTGGGTGAAAAGTTTTGGTCTGTGGTAGGCTCAGTAGTGTAGTCTGTGCAGCTCCATCAGCTGAGGTCAGCATCAGTAGAGATTGCAGGAGGCCTCAATGGCATATTGCTGTAATGTCAACAGGTGGCAAGGGCTTTTGGGGTGTCCAGCGGTGAATGCTTCTAGGGACCTCTGATGTCTTTTTGTCCTATGGGGGATGTCATGGTTGAGAGCATCCTATTTGGTGCCAGGTCTGGCTGGTAGGTGCCCTTGTAGTAGTAGTTGTACTGGTGTCTGATGGAAAGAAAGGTGCCTGTGGAGTAGTCCCAGAGGTGGGGTCCAGGGCTTTGGGAAGCCTACATTGATGGTGGCTTTGAAATTCGAGATGTGGGCATGCAGTGAATATCATGGAGTTGAGGTCTTAAGCACAGGTTTGTGAGGAAAGATGCTGGTTTTGGGGTCCTAGGTGCTGACTAGCCTGTAATGGGTGCTGGCTCCAATACCTGAGACATAGGTACACTTGGAGCAGCTGTGGTACCAGGGTCTTGAGTGGCAGTATGTATGGAGCCAGGGTTGGATGTATAGACATACATGGAGCAGATATGGCTCTGGCATCTGAGGTGTTCTTAGGTTGAGGGGTGCCATTGCAGCCCTGGTCTTGGGGCAGCACAACAGCTGCTCTGTCAGGGGGCAGTGCAGCAGTCTTCTCCCAGGGGTCTCTGGTTCTGACAGCAGTTGGTCAGTGGCAAAAGCTTGATCAGGTCGAATGGAGTAGGCAGCTGGAGTCTGCCAATGAATAATAGGGAGTCCTCAACTGCAAAAGCTTTGGAGTAGTCAGTCTATGGCTGTCCGGAGGGCCCTTGAGGTCCTTAGTTGCAGAGGCTGAAGGCATCCACATTGTGGCTGATACTGAAAGCCACTGCCCTTTTTTAGCTGTCTGCAGACATCTCTGCTAAATACCTAGTAGTGCAATTGCTGGGTCATAGAGTAGTTTTATTTTTAACTTCTTGAGGAACCTCCATGCTGTTTTCCAGAATGGCTGCACCAGTTTGCATTCCTACCAACAATGTAAGAGGATTCCCCTTTTTCCTCATCGTCATCAACATCTATTGTTTCCTGTGTTAATTTTAACCAATCTGACACATGTGAGGTATCTCATTGTGGTTTTGATTTGTATTTCCCTGATGCCAAGTGATGTTGAACATCTTTTCATTGTCTGTTGGCCATTTGTTTGTCTTCTTTGGAGAAATGTCTGTTCATGTCTTCTGCCCATTTCTTTATTGGATTTTTTTGTTTTTTTTTTTTGGTGTTGAGTTTGATAAGTTCTTTATAGATTTTAGATACTTACCCTTTTTCAGATAGGTTATTTGCAGATATCTTCTCCCATTCTGTAGGCTGCCTTTCAGTTTTGTTGATTATTTCCTTTGCTGTGCAGAAGCTTTTTATCTTGATGAAGTCCAATAGTTCATTTTTGCTTTTTCCCCTTGCCTCCAGAGAGGTGTCTAGTAAGAAGTTGCCATGGCCAGCGTCAAAGAGGTTGCTGCCTGTGTTCTCCTCTAGGATTTTGATGGATTTTTGTCTTATATTTAGGTCTTTCATCCATTTTGAATTTATTTTTGTGTATGGCATAAGAGAGTGGTCTAGTTTCATTCTTCTGCATGTTGCTGTCCAGTTTTCCCAACACCATTTAATTGAATAGACTGTCTTTTTTCCATTGGGTATTCTTTCCTGCTTTGTCAAAGATTAGTTGAACATAACAGTTGTGGGTTCATTTCTGGGTTTTTAATTCTGTTCCATTGATCTTTGTGTCTTGTTTTTGTGGCAGTACCATACTGTCTTGATGACTACAGCTTTGTAATAGAGCTTGAAGTCTGGAATTGTGATGCCACCAGCTTTGCTTTTCTTTTTCAAGATTGCTTTGGCTATTTGGGGTCCTTTGTGGTTCTCTACAAATTTTAGGATTGTTTGTCCTAGCTCGTGAAAAATGCTGTTGATATTTTGATAGGGATTGCATTAAATGTGTAGATTGCTTTGGGTCATATAGACATTTTAACAATATTTGTTTTTCCAATTCATGAGCATGGAATGTTTTCCCATTTGTGTTCTATAGTTTTCAGAGTATGGATCATTTACCTCTTTGTTTAGGTTTATTTCTAGGTATCTTTTTTTTTTTTGGTGCAGTTGTAAATGGTATGGATTCCTTGATTTCTTTCTGCTGTTTCATTATTGGTGTGTAGAAATGCAACAGATTTCTGTGTGTTGATTTTTTTTTTTTTTAAGATTTTTATTTATTTATTTATTTGAGAGAGAGAGTGAGAGAGAGAAAGAGCACAAGAGGGGGGAGCGGGAGAGGGAGAAGCAGACTCCCTGCTGAGCAGGGAGCCCGATGCGGGACTCGATCCCGGGACTCCAGGATCATGACCTGAGCCGAAGGCAGTCGCTTAACCAACTGAGCCACCCAGGCGCCCCCTGTGTGTTGATTTTTATATCTTTCGACTTTCCTGAATTTGTGTGTCAGTTCTAACAATATTTTGGTGGTCTTTCACATTTTCTACATAGAGTATCATGTCTGTGAATAGTGAAAGTTCGTCTTCTTCCTTGCTGATTTGGATGCCTTTTATTTCTTTTTGTTGTCTGATTGCTGAGGCTAGGACTTCCTATTCTTTATCTCTGCTCTAATCTTTATTCATTCCTGGTTTTGGGTTTACTTTTTTTATAGTTCCAAAGTGTGTAAATTTGGGTTGTTGATTGAGATCATTCTTCTTTTATAATGCATGTTTTTACAGCTATAAGTTTCCTAGGTATTGGTTTAGCTGCATCCATTTGTTTTGATAGGTTTTATTTTCATTCATCTTATTCTGTAATTTTCCTAGTGGTTTCTTTTTCCACCCGTTAGATGTTTACATAGTTTATAATTTCCCTTCTGTTACTTATTTATAGTTTTGTTCCATTGTAGTAGTAGTAGATACCTTGTAGGATTTTGAACTTCTGAAATTTATTTAACTATATTATGGCCTGACAGATAATCTATCATGGAGAATGTTCCTTGTGTACTTGAAAGAGACAGAGCTGTTTATATTCTTTTCTTCCTTCCATTCTATTTTAGATATATATTTTAAGTAATCTCTACACTTAGCATGGAGCTTGAATCCACAACCCCTAAGTCAACAGTCACACACTCTACCGACTGAGCCAGCCAGGCCCCTGTCTTCCTTCCATTAAAAAAAAAAATTAAAAAGCAAATCTGTAAGTATTTTAAGATAAATGCAAGAAGTTGCAAAGAAAAAGAGAGCTCTCTTACATCCCTTAACCCAGCCTCCCCTAATGTTAACATCTTGCATAACTATAATATACTATCAAAAGAAATTTACATTGGCACAATTAATCCAGTTTATTCAGATTCACTATATATGTACATGTGTGTATATGAGTGTATGGAGCTCTGTGTGTTTTATCACACTTGTAGCTTTGTGAAACTACCACCACAATCAAGATACAAAACTGTACTGCACTGCAAAGCCTCCTTGTGCTACTCCTTTGTAACTATACCATCAGCGTCCTTGCCCTCTGACCCTGGCAACCATTAATCTCTTCTCATTCTCTGTAATTTTATTTCAAGGATAACACATAACAAATGGAATCATACAGTATATAATTTTTTGAGGTTAGCTTTTTTTACTTAGTATAAATCCCTTGAGGTTCATCCAAGTTATTGTGTTTAACAGTGGTTTGTTGTGTGTATCAGCGAGTAGTATTCTGCCACACATCACCGATGTACTACAGGTTGTGTCACTCTTTATACATTGAACAACTTTTTGGTAGCTTCCCATTTTTGATATTACAAATAAAGCTGCTCTGAACATTTGTGTACAAATTTCTATGCTTATATAAGTTTTCATTTCTCTGGGATATATGCCCAAGGTCACTATTGTTGCATTCTATGGGAAGTGCATTTTTATTAAAAGAAACTGCTAAATTGATTTCCAGAATGACTGTGCCTACTGTACATTCCCATGAGTAGTATAGGAGTGATCCAGTTTCTCTGTGTCCTCACTAGCATTGGTTATTAACTCACCTACTTTGTATTTAGCTATTCTGATAAGTATACGGTGATATCTCATTGTGTGCATTTTCCTTAGGATAATTATGTTGAACACTTCTCATATGCTTATTTGCCACATGTATTAGTGAAATGTGTATTCATGTTTTTTATTGACTTTCTAATTTGAATGTTTTCTCAATGTTGAGTTTTCAGAGTTCTTTTGTATATTCTAGAAACAAGTTCTGTGTCAGGTGTATGGTTTGCAAATACTTTCTGCAGTTTGTAATTTGTCCTCTAATCCTCATAACAGGGCCTTTTGGAGAACAAAAGTTTTCAAATTTGATTAGGTCCAATTTATCAGTTTTTCCTTTTATGCATATGTACTTTTGATATCAAATCTAATCACTCTTTGCCTAGCCCAAGATAGCAAAGATTTTCTTGTACATTTTTTTCTAAGAGTTTTGTAGTTGTAGATTTAATTCTGTAATGCAGTTTGAGTTAATTTTAATATAAGGTGTGAAGTTGAGTTTGAAGCTTTTTGCCTATGGATGACCACTTTTCCAGCACCGGTTGTTGGAAAGGTTGCCCCTATTCCATTGAATTGCTTTTTTACTTTTATCAAAAAACAATTTGGCATATTTACATGGGTTTATTTCTGGGTTCTCTATTCTTTTGCATTGATTAGTACCACACTGACTTGAGTACTGTAGTTAATATAGTAAGCCTTGGCACTGGGAATTGTGTATCCTCTCACTTGATTCTTGTCAACATTCTTCTGGCTATTTGAAATCGAACCTTTCTCTTTCCAAATAAATTTTAGAATGAGCTCGTCGATGTCTAGGAAAACCTTGTTGGGATTTGGCAGGAATTGCCTTAAATGTATAGATGAATTTGGAAGGAATTGTCATCTTTTCTATGTTGTCTTCTAATTGATGAACACAGTATGTTTCACAAGTTATTTAGATTTTTCTTTGATTTCTTTCATTAGCATTTTGTTTTTTCAGCATATATATCCTGTATGTGTTTGGTTAGATTTATACCTAAATATTTTCTTTGGAGTGTTGGTAAATGTTACTGTGTTCTTGATTTTGGTTTCCAGTTATTTATCTTTACATTATGCAGTTGATTTTTATATGTTGATCTTATGTCCTGTGACTTTGCTTCAGTTATTTACTCTAGAAGTCGTTTTTGTTTTTGGTAGATTTCTACAAGTAGAGAGAGTTTTATTCACTTTCAATCTGTATGCCTTTCCACCCTTTTTTTAAATTACAAGTTAATATTCTTTACTGAATATGCGTCCATGATGCCATTGTAAACACTTCAGCAAAGGTCAGTCGTAACATCACTGTTGCAAAAGCCAGTGGACATTTTTCATTTACTTTTTAATCTTCACTCAACTGTGATAGTTGATAATTTTGATCTTTTTCTGAAAACTTCAGTTTCTGTGGCTCCTCTGATTGTTTCCCTATCTCTTGGCACCAATCTGGCTTCTCTTGTGACTTCTTTTCTGCCATCCATCCCAAAATTTATATTGAGTTTCTAGGCTTTCAATATTTTAATCCTGTCCTTGGATAATTTTATTTTCTGTGGATTTAGTTATTATATGTTGTTAATGCATAAAATTCTTACAGTCCAGTCTCATTTTCTGATCTCTAACATCAAGAGCAAAATGGATCTTCGCTTATGTGACCCATAGAATGTTCCGAATTGAATTAATCTTAAATCCTAAATCCTTTCCTCCTTTTACATTTCCTAGTTCAGTGTACAATTCCATTATTTACCTTCAATCCAGAAACCCTGAAGTCATCCTTAACTTTCCACACTGCTTTTATTCAATTATTCATCCATTACTGGATTCACTGCTATACTATCTCTTGAATATGGGTCTTTCAGTCATCATTGGTACTTCTCTCCAAACCATTTTTCACACTGCCTCCAGGAATGATATTCCTAAACTGTAGACCTGATTGGTTAACTCTTGTGCTTAAAATTTATTAATGGCTGCCTTCCTGTTGCTTCTGTAGTTCTTCTCAATCTTTTTAGCCTGGCTTCCTGAATCACTTTCTCTTATCTCATATTTCAGGTTCTCTAAATCATTTGTAATTCATCACACTGACACTGTATTAATTACTGTAGAACCTAAAGAAATATAATGTATAAAACATAATAAGCAGTTCATTTATGGACATGGATAATAGATGAGAAGGATTTATCTGAGTTAATTTTCATTGCCTTATCAATAAAGTCCAGATGCTTCAATTCCCACTAATATATTGGCAAATTAGAATATACTTACTTCAAGTTTAGTGTAAGCTGTATCTTAAAATGTCTTTTGTCCTTATAAAAATCCATTGAAAAAATTCTGTTCTTCACTATTTGTATAATCTATTTGATGGATGAATTTCACAAAATTTATGTTTTGCCCCTTGCTTTCCAATACTCTAGAGAGCTTTGATTAATTTAAATATTAGTATAAGAAAATCTGTTAATAGAGGCAAATCTACAAAAATTAAATACAAATATTTTTTAAAGATTTTATTCATTTATTAGAGAGAGCTAGAGAGTGTGCACAAGCAGGGGGAGAGGGAGAAGCAGGCCCCTTTGCTGAGCAGGGAGCCCAACGTGGGGCTCAGTCCCAGGACCCTGGGATCACGACCTGAGCTGAAGGCAGGTGCTTTACCAACTGAGCCCCAGGTGCCCCACAAATCGTCAAAAATTAAGTACAGATTCTTTTAGTTTTCCATTGCATTTCAACACTGCTATTTTCTTCCTTTGCATATAGATGATTAAGAATTGTATATAATAGTTGTGTATTCTTCTCTATGGCAACATGGAACTTTGTATTACATATGAAAAGGTCAAAAGAGATTAGTGTATTTAACTTCACTTGCTTTATTATTGTTTGCAATTGACAGTAATAAAAATCTCTCAAGATCTACAAAATTAGTTTATGTATAGTTTGACATTTTTTTTAAAAGATTTTATTTATTTGAGAGAGAGTATGTGTGTGAGTGGAGTGGGTGGAGGACAGGGCAGAGGGAGAGAGAGAGAGAGAGAATCTCAAGCAGACTCTGCACTGAGCACGGAGCAGGGACTTGATCTCATGACCCTGGAATCTTGACCTAATCCAAAACAGAACTGATACTTAATCAGCTGAGCCACCCAGGTGCCCCTACTTTTACTTTAATAAACTGCATTGTTCTTGCTTAAAAAAAAAAAAATACATACTAGAATCTTTTATTATGGCATGTATAAGCTTAAAATAGATGCCATATGCAAACTAAACTTGGCATAAACTGGATTTTTGGTTAAATAAATTAAACTTACTGAGGAAATTTTAATTATTGTTTGCCATGTTGGATGTTTTTGAGGGGTCCTCTTGTATTTGTTTTATCCTTGGAAAATTTTTCCCTTTTATTCTTTTGAGCTGAAAATGGTATTTTCATTCTCTCATAGCTCTTCTTAGGAAGAAGAAAAGTCACATTTGGATTCAAACAAGTAATGAAGTCTTTTATTTTTCTGAAGGACTTTCTACGAATGTTACGAATGAATGAAAATACGGGGTTGTAATAGAAGTGCCAGTACAACCTTAATTACAGTGTTCAGTGTTGTGGACACTATAATTTATATGTTTCAATGCTGCAAACAGGAAACAATGCTGGTTTGATACTTTGCAGCTTGGTGGTGGTTGCATGTTCTCTTTTCCCTTTTAGCCTTAAGCCGTCTCAATGTGTTGTCTGGCATTAATAATAATGAAGAACACAGACTGCAGCTCCTAGTTTTTTACTTCTGTTTGGTTCACAGGCTAGTCTATAGGTTCCCTTCAATTCATAAAATGTAATGGTTCTCTGATTTTCCTTCTGATAATTAGATACTAATTTCCTTTTTCCTTGAACTTCATTTTGTCATGATTTTTTTTTTTTTGTTAACTTGGGATATCTAGTACTTAGAAACTACTGAGTCTATATCTGAACTGGGTTTTCTATAGACAGATAAGAGTTGGGTTTTACGAGTCTGACAGTTTCTGTTTATTAATTGGAGTGTTTTAGATTATTTATATTTTGTGTGGCTTTTAGTAAGGTTGGTCTTAAGTCGAATGTCTTTTTGTTTTCTATTTGTCCCATCTAATTCTTGTTCCTTTTTTTTTTTTTTTCCTGCCACTTTTGGATTAGCTGAGTATATTTGAGCATTCCATTTTATCTTTGTTATTGGTTTATTTGCTATCTCCATTTTTTAGTGGTTGCTCTAGGGTTAACAATATGTATGTTTAGCTTACATCATCTACTTTCAAATAATATACCACTTCAGTGGTAATGTAAATATTATTCTTTAGTATGCTTACAACAGTATTTTTCTCTTTATCCCTTGCCATCATTTGTGCTAAAGTTGTTATAACTCTTCTATATATATTATAAATCTGCAATATGTTATGATTCCTTTGAACAGTCTGTGTTTTAAGAAATTAAAAAATAGGAAAAAGTGTTTGCTGTATTTATCCACATAGTTACTTCTGGCATTCTTAATTTTTTTATATAGATCAAAGTTTTCATCTAGCAGCATTTTATTGAGCTTGAAGAACTTCCTTGAATATTTTTTGTAGTCCATTTCATCTTGCTGCAGGTTCTTTCAGCTTTTGTTTGAGAAGTCTTTGCTGCTTTCTTTGCTTAACAATTCTGATTTCTAGATTTAACCTTTGGGTTAACTCCTGCTTATCTGCTTATGCCTAGGACTTTTCTAATAGCAGCTCTATTTTCTATTCAAAAGAGAACAGCAAGAATTAGAATGAGAGAAAAACGGCTAACTCTTAGAAGATGAAAGGATTTTAGTGAGAGCAATAGAAACAGCTTAAAGTAATTCCTTCCTTTTTTGAACTAAAAATTTCAAGACTTTAACAAACTCTAATATTTGTCAAAAATTTTCACTTTTGATAAGCTGTTTATCCTTGTGAACTTTAATTTCCTCATGTTAAATAACAGTATCTTATAGGATGTTTTTGATGTTTATGAACAATGAATATAAAGCTTGCATTGTTTGTACCCATAATACTTAGAATATTATTTTACAGTATGACTTATCTGTTTATCTTAAAAAAGTTCCTTTATCAATAATGTTCTGACGTTGAAGACTCTTTCTCTTCCCACTTATCAACTGGTATCTCCTGCATACCATTGTGCAGAGTATCCTAAATACCACCTCTATTCTATTTTACTATTTTCAGGCTTTTTTATGTCTAGACTTAATGGAGTCTTTTCCTGTCTCAATTTACTCAACAACCACTTACTCTTTAACCCACTGTAATCTGGCTTCTTCCCTTACTACTCTAATAGAACTACTCTTTCAAACTTCTGTAATGATCTATTAGTATTACGAATAAGTTAATTTTTGTCCTAATTTGAGATGATTATAAATACTGTAATATTCAGATTTGATATCTTTTTGGTGGAGAATTAAATTTGTCCACATTGTCCAAAGATGGAGTAATTTTGAGAGAATCTTGTTTGGTGTTGATGGTTATTTTGTGCATCTGCATACACACAGGTGCTGCTTCTGATCAGTATTCAGTTAGTTGTTGAGATCTTCCCAAAGTCTAGGCTCATACCTGTGTAACAGTGCGCTCTTTAACTCTCCTGGCAGGTTTTGTTCTTTGCCTCAACTTGTCTAAATGCAGACATCCTTGCAAATTAGATCTCATTCTCAATTTTAGTATCATATTTATTAACACCATTATTTGCCTCTGAATTGCATTTATTTTATAGGGAAAATAGGAAATTTCATTGAGTGTATATAAAATTATTCTAATATCTACAGTGCAAACAGCAATGTCCTAGAAGGGGAAAATGTTATTTAGGGTTTTCTGTATTAAGTAGTTAATGTTAACAGAAAATTTTCACGTGTCAGAGAAAAGCCAATAAGAGATTGAATACACCTTTATGAGATAAAAAATTATCATTTTTCCTCTTTTTCAAATGAGACAGATTTTAAACTGTTAAAGAGTATGGGTTCTGGAAAACAAGTTTATTAGATATATAAATTATTCTTTTTAATAAAGAATACATTGTTTTCTTATAATAGTTAAAAGTATTTACATCTTTTCTTGACCATTGTTTAAAGCATGAGTATAAATGGACACTCAAATATAGAATAGTTGTTAGGGGGTTTCAAAACAAAATAAACAAGTGTTTCTTATTGAAACAGGAATATGGTAAACATTATGGCTGTTGAGTTTTTCCCTTATTTCCCCCCCCCCCCCCCCTTTTTAAAAGCAGCATACTTAGTGTTACACCACTTCTTTAGGAGTAAAAGTCCCTTTCATAGCTAAAGCAAAAGGAGTCATTATAATCTGAATATTTAAGAATTTGTGAATTTTATACTTGCTAATGTTGTTACACTATATAATTAAATACTTTTTAATCTTTTATGTCATTCCTTTAAAACCTTTAAAATTCTCACTTGGCTTTAGTAGTACTATTGAGAATGTACTCATGGTACTATTGGGAAAATTCTGTGCTTCACTGAAAATTTATCTGAAATGCATTTTTTTCTTATTAGAATATTAGGATATTATGGGAGTTTTCCCCCTTTTTAGAATTACATATGATTTGATGTTTCCAGTTTTTTTTACCCATACTTTTTCCTAGGTTACTTTTAGATCTTATTTTACCATGTTGGCAACATTATAACTTTTACATATGTTTAGAATATGCTGTTTTGATAATATGCTGTAGTTACATATATTATTTCCTTGCAGTAATGTTTATGTATTTCTATATATGTGTTTCTATTTCTCCTAGAAACTTAGGCCTATTTTTTTACTGCCACTTGCTTTCCTTTCTCTTTTTAAACCTTCACTCTTTCGTTAGATGTTAGCCAAAGGGATAACAGTAGAAATGCCTTGTCATCTTGGCAGTACTTTTGCCACGCAAAAATTCTGTGCTTTTTCCTCCCTAGCTGTGGAGGTGGTCTGAATTTTTTGCCTTACGTGGTGAAAACACTGGGTTATAATGCGATTTCAAGTGGGATAAATGTTTATCCTGTACATTTTTATTAGGACAAATGTTTTAAAGCAGGGACCATCAAACTACGGTCTGTGGGCCTATCACTTGTTTTGGTAAATAAAGGTTTTTTTTTGAAACACAGCCAATCTTATTTGTTTACATATTGTCTATGGCTGTTTTCATTTTTTAGTGGGCAATGGCAGAATTGAGTAGTTGAAACAGACTATATAGATTGCAAACCTAAATTTTTATTGTCTGGACCTTTATAGAAAAGTCTGCCTACCCTTGTTTTAAAGTATGTGACCATCCCAAAATTGACATTTAATTCCATTAAAAGAGTGTAAATACTCTCTATTGCTTTTTCTAGATTGGTATGATAGGAATTTGCATGTTTGTAATTACTCAAAATTTAGAGAGCCCACAGACACTTATGTTGAGTTGATATTTTCAGTGTGGACAGTATAGTTTTTGCGTATATTTATATTTTTATGTATAAATAGATGATTTGGAAAGGTAAAGTATTACTTAGTGTTAAATTATCAGATACCCAGATACCTTGCTTGAGTAATACCCAAATAATTTGAGCCCTTAAATTAAGTAATTTTCTTTATTTGGAGACAGAAAGAAAATAAGTTAATACTGAATGGTTAGAAATTAAATTATTAGACTATGTGTGTGTGTATGTGTTTTCATGTGTAGTGTGAGGCAGGAATATGGCTAATGGTTCTTGTACCATTTGAATAGTTTTTCTTTCCCACTGATTTATAATGCCACTCTGTCCTATTCCAAGTGTTCATATCTATCTGGATCTGTTTCTAGGCTCTTTTGTTCTATTGGTTTGTTTAAATTTAATATCGTTCTATAATCACGATGCTGAAGGAGGGGCCATCTGTGTGTGTGTGTGTGTGTATAGATACTCGTTCATATCACTCTGTGAGGATTTTAATACATTTATTTTAAAACCTTCTCAGTCTGTTCTAGAAGATTAATATTACTGTGAGTGAATGTCATTGATTTCCTTAGCTATCTTGGCATCAGATTGCTTTGTGCGTTTTAGAATAGTGGTTTGTAAGGTTATTTTGAATAGGGTCACTATCTATTGTACCACCTTTTCTCTCAAGCCCTTTTGCTCATCCCTTCTTGTCTAGTGGTTTTACAGTTAACTTGTTCTGGCTTCTCCTCTGGAGCCAAGTCTTATTTTGGCAGTTCAGGGCTCCTGGGTGTTGCTATTGGGTGATACAAAGTTACTTGTGTCAATTCTTCCTTGTGTGGTTTGTTTCCTCAGATTGCCTTGCCATGTAGCTTCATGTTAAGTTATAGGCAGCAGTTGGCAGTAGCTCTTTTTGGCCTCTTTTCAAGAGTTGGATGTTTTTACTCATTATTGGTTTCAAGTGTTGAGCCTGGTAATGGTCTCCTGGCGTACTTGGACCATTTTCAGTCCTCTTTATTCCTCACCTGCCTCAGTCAGCTCTTATACCTTGAGCATAACTGTATCACTGCTTCAGTCTGACTCACTGCTTTGAACCTGGCTAAAATTTTTTTTTCTTTTTTTTTTCACTTTATTGTTAGCATCCTCCAGCCCCAAGTTTTTTCACTTATCTAGTCTGCCATATTTTAGGAGTGTTAATCCTCATCTTGCTTTTTATTGGAAATCTAGTAGCTTCAAATATTGCCTCTATTTGGATGAGCCCCAAATCTTTAACTCTGATTGCCGTTTTGATCTTGACTTGTACGTGTTCAGTTCCCTTGTAGACGTATGTATTGGTTGATGTGCTTTCACCCAAAATGCTACATATCCAAAAATGAGTCTATTATTTACTATAAAATTAGATTTAAAGAATCAGATGGTTATTTCCTGGGTAGTCTGGAGCTTAGAGAGCAGTGTCATCCTGTATGGTTTGTGGTCAAGCATCACACTGCTCTGAAATTTTCAAAGCTCATTAGCATCATTTTGCAAAGTTAGAGTAGATCTAAAAGTTCACGTTTCACTTTCTTAGACTGAGAAGATGGTAGTTTTGTTGACTGAATTAGGATGTAAAGGACAGAGGATTTTTTTTTTTTTTTTTTGAAATGGAGGTAAGGGAAAAGGAACAGTCATTTGCAGAGTTTGTTTATTTTACACGTGTTGACTTTGAGGTGCAAGCATTTAAAAACGTTCTCATTGCTACTTCCCACATCATCTAATTTCTAAACTTTTATAATAATCTGTAAATTGTTCGTATCTCTGCTTTAGCTTTCTGTCACATAACCAGAAGATTCTTCTTCCTGAATGAAGTACTTCATTTTGTTAATCTTCTACTCCTAAATTTCATTGACTGACCAATATGTAAAATAAAGCTTAAATTCCTGTAAGGAAGATATTCATGGTAGAGATCATTTACTCTAGCTTTTTATAGCCTCATGTTTCATTGTTCTCTACTTTACCTAAATTGGACTTCTTATTCTCTTCAATAGGACATATGATTTTTTCCTTCCTACCTTTCTTGGTTCAGTCTCCCCCTTTTTTTGTCCTGTAGGGCACAG
Source organism: Neomonachus schauinslandi (assembly GCF_002201575.2). Lineage (NCBI taxonomy): Eukaryota > Metazoa > Chordata > Mammalia > Carnivora > Phocidae > Neomonachus > Neomonachus schauinslandi. The sequence continues at coordinate 150,642,855 of NC_058406.1, forward strand.
TCTTTTCAAACCTCATGTCCTTTGTGACATTTTACTGACTAAAGCTCACTGTGATCAGTCCCTCCTCCAAATATATTGTACTCAGTACTGTGCTGTTAGGTGGCCTTTTCTCATAGGGAGGAAGTAGAGCAACTGTGGTTAGGATTATGTGATTTAATATCGGTGTGATTTTGAACCATTTAATCTCTTTATGCCTTAGTTTCCTCATCTTTAAATGGAGACACTTTTGCATGGGGAATACTGTCTAATTCATAGGGTTATTAAGAGGATTAAGAGAGATGAGTGTCATGTCATTAGCAGTAGGTAACACATTAGAAGTGCCATAAATAAAAAAAATTTTGTCTTTTCCTCCCTCTCTGCCTTTCTTCTTTCTCTTTCTGCCTGCTTTTTGATCTTTTAAGTTTAGGAAAAGGCTTATAGGAGGGGCTTTTCAGCCAGCCAGAGCTGGGTGTTTATCCCAGCTCAGTCACTTCCTATCTTTTTGACCTTGGGACTTTTTTTTTTTTTTTTTTTTTAAAAAATCTAAAAATTTTTAGTCATATAGAAAAAAACTTCCCTACACCTTTTTTTAAAAAAAATGATAGTGAGTATAGTTATAAAATAGATACAAAGCCAAGCAAATCCAGATACGATTTTACATCGAGTTGCCTAATAGTGCCCTTCCAGAACTCTTATTAGCACAGGAATCCTTATATACAACTTAGACTTTTAAAAATTATTGACCTAGGAGGCGCAAAGCCACATGAAATGGCTGTTGCCCAAGAAAACACCTTTTATTTTAATGCCTGCTGCTGGTTTCCAATCATTTCCCTGCTCTTTTCTTTTTTTTTTAATATTATGTTAATCACTATACATTACATCATTAGTTTTTGATGTAGTGTTCCATGATTCATTGTTTGTGTATAACACCCAGTGCTCCATGCAGAACGTGCCCTCTTTAATACCCATCACCAGGCTAACCCAGCCCCCCACCCCCCTCCCCTCTAGAACCCTCAGTTTGTTTTTCAGGGTCCATAGTCTCTCATGGTTCGTCTCCCCCTCTGATTCCCCCCTTCATTCTTCTCCTCCTGCTATCTTCTTCCTTTTTTTATTTCTTATATATTCTAAGAAATTTCTTTTTTTTTTTTTTGATGAGGAAATTAGAGCTTAAGAGGTCCCAAGGTCATGTACCTCTGAAACAAATAATACATTTTTTTAACATATAATGTATTATTTGTTTCAGAGGTACATGACCTTGGGACCTCTTAAGCTCTAATTTCCTCATCCTTAAAATACTTGAGGCCTGGCCTGGTGCATATAAGTATTCAATAAAGGTCATTATTGTTTCTTTGTGACATATATGATTGCTGACTAACCTACATTGCTCTTAACCTTTTTATGCATATAAGGATTGTTCGTCAAGAAGGTAAGTAAAGTACCTAGATAAGGACCGTCTATTTACACTAGTTATTTTCTCTCTAGGTGTCTAACACATAAATACACATTGATCAGGTCTTTCTTGTTGAAGGAAGTTATATGTAAGAGAAGTACAGTTTTATTAATTTACTCAAGCACCCACCCCCCGTACCCCTTTGTGAATTCTGGGAAAAATTAGATAGTAGAATGTGTCTTTTGCCAGAATGCTTCTGTATATGCTTTTGTTCTTTCCTTTCTTAATTTCTGCCTGTTTCACCTTCCAAATATGAGTGGGTCTAACCAATTCAATCCAGTGGCCTAAAAAGAGAGGAGGAGGAGAGGTTGGCAATATGATATATGCCTAGTGATAAGAGGGAAGGGGATGTCCTAGGCAATAATATAGGACAGATTTTCCTTAAATGTGTTGCTGTTAACCAGCACAGTTTTCTGGCTGGGTCAGTATCTTGGGTCAGGTGGCTGTGTGTGTGTGAAAAGAAGTCAGGAGAGAGATGGCTAATCTGGGATACATGGCTCTGGTACCATTACTTGAGTACTCAGCATGGATCTCAAAGATAGAAGGCAGGCCCCACCACACAGGTGTTTATAGTTAGTAGTGATGTCTTTCATTATTAAAATGTAGCCTAATGAATGTTCAGCTTTGGCCTGTCAGATTAGCTATTCCTCCTTTTGGGGGGATCAAGCAAAGGAATGTAAGGGGGCATCAACTTTTCCTCTTCTTGCCCAGAATTCTCACCCTTGATGGGAGAGAAGATGGAAGCAGCCTCTTCTGTGGGTAAAATTGATGTGTGAAGAGATTGGGGACATATGTAATTTCTTAAATGTGCTAGGTATTTTTTTTTTTAATGACTAAAATTAAGTTGATTAATATTGCTGTCACGGTAGAGGTGAGCCAGAGATTCCCATTTTTATCATGAAGGTTAGTGAATGTGTTTTCCCTGGCTCTGTCTAGTGTTCTCCAGGTATACCCCAGCTTTGGTGACTTTATTTGGCTGAGTCTCTGAAGTTCAGGTTTACTCTTAGAGATTCTTTACTGCATTTGACAATTGCTAGTGTACTTGCTACTGTACTTGCCAAAGAGGATAAAGGTGCATGTCCTTATGAGTTCTGTAGTAGGTCATTTGCAAGGCCCTCACTCTGTCTTTCAGTAGTTTTTGGTGATCAGAGCTTCCAGGTAAGCCTCAGTTCTTCTCTGCTTATCTGCATGCCACAAGGCTGAAGAGTGTAAAGCACATCACTTCTTAATTCTACCTTTCAGTTTTTTTCTTCAGTTCTTTTCTTTCATTTTAACCTCTTTGTCTATTTTTAAACAAGGATTTGGAATGATTCAGCCACCTGTTTTAAGTCATGTCCTCAATCTTATTCATATCATTGTGAATCTGGGAGTTGATGGGTTTCAAGTTTTAATTGACTCCCCCTTATGAGGGCTAAGGTGAAAAGTATGCAACCTGATCCTATGATCTGTCAGTATAAAGTAATGGATCTATTTACATAGTGTTCACCACATTTTCCCTCTTTTTGTAGAGGAACTTTTGTAAGGAAATGACATTCTTGCTTGTTTCATGAGGAGCAAAGGGCAGTATTTTCAGAAATAGCTATGTGGTCCCCAAGAGAAAACATTCTTTTGCCATGAAATATACTTACCAGACATTTTGGGAAAAATTGCAACCTAAATAAGAAAGATACAACTGTAATGTGTTTGGGGTTAAAAATTATCTCAAAATATTTTAGCTAGTATTTTTGAGAACAGGGTTTCTTTTATTAGAAATTAGAGACTTTCAATGAAGTAAATGTGTCCAGAGTGATGCATACTGTTTAGGAGCAGATGGTGAACTCATAATGATGGAAGTAATTCCAGTTTTAATGGTAAATATTGTAATTCTTGTTTTGCTTTATTTTTATTTAATGTAGTTGGGATAGGATTTGAATGGAAGCTGACTTATAATTGATACAATTAAAATGTAATTGAAATGAAAACAAGTTCAAGTTATCAAAGGGATTACTTTCTAAATATATATGCAACCCTTATTTCCTAACCATAATTAAGAATTATTTGCATTTGCACATTTGGTAGTGTTTGTTTTATAGTACCTTTGAGTACCATGATTAATGGCCATTTTTAAAGCACACTAAAATTTCAGGTTTATTATAAATTTTGTTTAAGCAAATTATTTAGATTTTTCTTTTGAATAATAAAAATGTGTAGTTTGTAGGGAAGCTTTATTTACCTTTTTTTTAACTATTTGAAATCTTATGTTTAGTCTATGTACTTTACCTTTTTTTGCTGCTAATAACTTTTAAAAAATAAAAATAACTTCTTTTACTTTAAAATGTTTGTCATCTCATGTATGCCAGATTTATTGGACTGCAGTAGTTTTAGTGCATTTTGGCTGGAATGTTTATTATGACATCACTGTAATCTATATACAGTATGTGATTTCAGATGGTTTTAGTGTTAAATATTTTCATAATTATGCTAGTTTTGGCAGTTCACTTGGAACTTTTTCACATTTCTTTAATGAACATGTTTTACTTCTGGGCTTTTGAGACAACCATATGTTTCAAAAATTAATAGTGTGCTTTTAGTGTTAACATTGTGCAGAAGTGTATGACTACAGACATTTTTAAGGACGTAAGCTGAACTAAAAGTCATTACAGTAAGGTTTTATTCACAGTAGTGGTCTTTTAGTATTTAGAGATGATAACATCCCCCAAAATAACAGAAGATGTCATTATAAAGATTGAATAGTGAAGTTGTTTTGTGGAATGAAACACTGTGAAGTTTGTTTTGCATTAACTTAAAATGAACATAAATTCATATGAGAATTTTTTTTCTTTATGAAAGCAAATGTTTTACTTTCTGCTTGTATTGAAGTTTCAAATTTTTTTCTTCTGCTAATATATCACCAGCATGTGAAGCCATGTTATCTTGTAAAGGATTCATCTTATATAATTGTTTTATTCTCTTGGTATGGTATTGAATAAGAATTTTTGTTGTCTAAAGGTCTTATTGTTCTTATTCTGGTATCCTATTAGATTGGTAAATGTAGTGATTTTCCTTTTTAATCTTGAAATTTTGTCTTCAAATATGTAAAATGGAAAAACTGAATTCCTCACCATTCTTGTGTTATAAAATAGTTTTATTGATTAATGAATTGATGAGGCACAGTACACCATTGGTTATCCTTTGTATTGAAACTTTTTTTTTTTTTTTAAGAGGGGGGGGGGGGGGGGAGAGGAGAGGGGCAAAGGGAAAGGGAGAGAGAGAATCTTAAGCAGGCTCCACCCTCCAGAGTGGAGCCTGACTCGGGGCTCAATCTCATGACCTGAGCCGAAATCAAGAGTCAGACACTTAACCAACGGAGCTACCCAGGTGCCCCTATATTTTTACCTTTGATATTTCCTTATATGTATCTTTCCTTTAGGCAGAATGTGCTCTTTTACCCTGAAAATAGGAAAAAGAAGATGCCAAATACTTTTACTTTATTACTACCCCATCTATTTCCTCCCTGTATTGCCTTTCTTCTTGAAAGAGCAATCTATGTTTATTGTTTCCACTTTAATTTCTCTTTCACTCTTTGAACTGTTAATTTACTGCTCCCACTCCTGTCTCTCTGCTAGAACTACTAAATCTTTTTTTTAATATGTTATTGGCATCCTAATACCACATCTTGAAACATAGCAACTAGAATGAAGACTGAGAATATCTTTATAGTTCTTAATGTTACCCCATTTTTATTGAACTGGTTCATGCCTTCAGCTTCTGGTATGGTTCTTTCATCTTAAGCACTGAATACTTTGGCTTTATTTGGCTAATCATTATTCCTTGTACATGTTACATACATATATACTCTTTTCCTTTTGCTTACGATTTTCCTCCATTTAGCCTCCAATCTTAACCTAAAACATTCCTATATTCACTTTTATGACCCTGACCTCTCTAGTTCTTCCAAATAGAATGACTCTCTGTTCCTAACTTAACAAAAAGTACTGTGGAAAAAAAAAAAAAGTACTGTGTAGAACTGGTTATATATGTTTTCAATAGATTCTGAAATCTTTGAGGACAGGTATGAAATCTGATTTGTCTTTGTACATCCAACAATTAGCACCTAAAAGCATTATATAAACTTTTGTTGAATCAAGGCAGGAAAAGAGTACTGTCTGCATTGTGTAAATAAGGGAATACATTTCAAAAATGTGTTTTGTTGAAGTTTTTGTTACTCATATCAAAGCCCAATGGAACCTTATATCTAATGTGGATAATAATTCAGTAAACATAATTAAACAGGATGCAAAGGAGTCTAAGGATGATTAAGATTAATCATTAAGGTGATTAAGAAGACAGCTTTGATTCTTAATTTAATACACAAATACTGAGAGCCTTAACATATAAACAAAAAATGGGGGAAAGTTAAGATTCTTTCCATATTATTATTATTTGGTGGGCAGTAAAGCAAGGTTTATTGAGTGATAGCAAAGTGATAGTACAAAGTTCCTAGGAGGGAGGGGACCTGAGAGGGTTGCCACCTGAGTTTCTAAGTCCAGGGGTTTTTATGGACTGTTTTAATCTGATTAACCCTCCCTGCACCTGTCATTCAATCAGATTTTTGTCACATGTCTCTGTCATATGGAAAAGGGTGGAGGGCTCCTTCCAGGGTGGTGTAAAATCCTTTTAAGGGTGGTTTCCTCTCAGGGCAGGGGGCCCCTTGTCCTGCCCTCCTTCCAGTTATCCATCATTCCCCCCTCTGAAGAGGTAACCCTAACTGTTGTTAGGGAAGAAGGGCAATGACAAATCATATCTACTTCCTGCTGGTGGGGGGGGGATTGGATGGGGTGGCAGTCAGGGTTCCTCTCATCCCGATCTATCAAGGGGTTCCCTGTAGATGTCTGGTTTGACCTCCATGTGAGGCTCCATCTGAACGACCGTTAGGAGTTTGAGGACCTTTATTGGATAGTTGTCCTTAATGATGGCACAGATCCCTGTCGGGCCTCCATGAATGTTATAGGATTTTTTCTCCGTCGATCCCTGTGGTTCTTGGTCAAGCTGCTTCGAAGAATGAAAAGATAGATCAGACAGAGTGGTGGGTGGCGAAGCAAGGTTTATTGAGCGATAGCAAAGTGATAGTACAAAGCTCCCGAAGGGGGAGGGGACCCGAGAGGGTTGCCCACTTTCCATTTATTTTGTATTCAGATGGAAAGTGTTTTAAAAAAACTTCTGTTAAATTGTCTTCTTTTGCGAAAGCCATATTTAAGAATTTTTTTATGTTATCAAGCGGTTTGTTTAGATACCAACTCAAGAAAGGAAGAATTTGTGGTTTAAACTACTTGTTATTTTTAAATGCTGTTTGAGAGTGCAAATTGTAAGAATTGTTTGGCTATTTATATAGATTTTTTAGAGCTAAGAAATTAGTCTAGCTAATCAAATTTAGTAACATAAATTGTATATATTCAACTAAAAAAACCTTTCCTAATTCTTGAATGGTGGTTGATACTTTCCTTTTCTTTAAAATAAAAATAGGATGACCATGAAAGCTGTGGTTCTAATTCTACCAACCGAAGTACTACTGAGAACACGAAATCATCAGTAAAACCCCGAAGAACAATTCAGCAGGCTGCTCCCACAGATCCTGATTTACCACCAGGTAATTTCTAATGAGCTTGGTAAAGCCAAAATTTCACTTGTTATTAATCGTTGTTGTAGCCTGTTGTAGAATGTACACTTTCAATATTTAGTGTCATAGAATACTTAGACTATATGTGTATGTGCATTTGCTCATGACATAAGAACAGATTGAGTCCAGAGCCCTCAAACATGTCTTTTATTGAAATTTTGATGCTCTTTTGCTGCAGGTCTGTTTCTTAAGTTTCTTTCTTACATCCTGTCCAAACAAAGACTTGGCTCTGCTTTCTCAGTCACTCACTCTCACTTTCCTGCCTTACCTAACTGGAGGACTAGTATCCTCTTTGTTCCCCTTGCTTCTTTTTTTTTCGGGGGGGGTTTCCTTTTTTAAAATTTTAAGTTCAATTAATTAACAATATAGTGTATTATTAGTTTCAGAGGTAGAGTTCAGTGATTCATCAGTTGCATACAACACCCAGTGCTCATTCCATCACATGCCCTCCTTCATGCCCACCACCCAGTTACCCCATCCGCCCCCCCACCTCCCCTCCAGCAAGCCTCAGTTTCTTTCCTATGCTTAAGAGGTCTCTTATGGTTTGTCTCCCTCTACGGTTTCATCTTGTTTTATTCTTCCCAAGTAGAAAGACACTAGATTGTTCTGAGTTTCAGGAAACTATAGAATTCACCAACAGGATCACAGAATTTTGTAACCATCTCTTTCATTTCCTGAAATTTTTATTTACCTGGAATAGTAGTGGCTTACAAACAACAGTTCTTTAGTAATTATTTAATGAAGAAGAATAATGTGATCATGACGTGTCAGCTCTGTGGCCAGAGTGCATTGCTGATTTTTTACTGTTAGGAGTTGTTTCTATCAGTCACTTCTCTTTGATTTTATTCATCAGTCATTTCTTTTTCTCAGAGGTATAGTTGACATTGGTACATATTTGTTTTCTGTGCCAAAAAGTTTGTAGGCTTTCTGTTGGTTTTAACCTAGTTAATTTTTGACAGACTCCTGGTACCATCTTCTAAGAGGCTAGAGTTAGATACAGCATTTCATAACCATCCTCCCTCAGATATGTTCTAAGTTACATTTGAGTTGAACATTTTAAACTAACGTTGTAGTGATGTTATTGCTGATGCTTTATATTCTCCTGAACTTAACAAGTTTTGGTAATCCCTTTGGCTTTAAATAGATTAATTGCTATAGCTGGAGAAGGTGCCAGAAGAAGATATTTTACTTCTGAATATTTCTAATTCTCCTTAGAGTGGTGTGATTGTTCCAGAACTTTCTAGATTTTTTCTTACTACTTCTTAGGAAAAATCCTTGGTGAATTAAAGTGTAAATTAAACTGTAGCTTATTCTTATTTATTAAATGGGCAACCCCTTTACCTCTCCAAATTACTGACTGTATATCCCCTCAAAATTTCCTATACCAGCTATTTTATTGAATTCTCTCCATCAATATCCTGGCAAAGAATAATCAGTTTTAGGTTTAACTGTTGAGTTTTATAACATTTCTTTTTCTTTTAGGAAAGAACTTGTTTAAGATAAATTTAAAGCTTTTGTCAGTTGTTGATTTCACAGATAAAAATCTGTTGGCTAACCTGGATGTACTCAAAAGAGGCCCCAGACTTTTAAAAGATTCTTTAAAGCCTTTATTAGAATTTACACTGATAATCAGAATTGGGAAAATTGGTCTATTTTTGGGAGCGTAAAGTATAAAACATAAAAACATGTAAACATAACCGAAAAAATCCTATTTTTAGAGGGCATGAAACAGAACTGTATTCTTAACTACTTGAGGTAGCGTTTGGATTAACATGTGCTTTCCTGCCTTACCTAACAGGAGGACTGGTATCCTCTTTCATGCCGACATAAATCACAGTGAAGGAGTTGATTTAGGAAGTAACTGAACTTGTTGGGCGATTACTGGGAGGCAGAGCAGTTAAAGTTAATCTTGCCAAAGGGGAAAAAGAAGGGATAATTTGAGAATCCAGCTGGATATTGGTAAATCATTTCATTTAAAGGTTGACTCATATAGTTATTTGAGGACTCCTTTCTGGCAACCTTATCCTGCCTGGGAACCATATTAAGGTTCTTCCATGGTAGAGATGAATTTCTGGTCTCAAAATTTTCTAGGGCAAAGATATGGCTGTGGTTACAATTTTGGAGTTTGAGCATTTACATAGATCCAGAGATGCTTTTTGAGAATAGTTTTGGTGTTTCCAATAGTCATTTGTTCTACACCCTTGAAGGATGGGTGGCTCTTGAATATGAAAAGAATATACATCAATATCTAATATCCTCTTTGCACTCTCTTTTCTTGGTGTCTAGAACAGTGTTTTTTTTTTTTTTCTTTTTTTTTATTATGTTGTTAATCACCATACATTACATCATTAGTTTTTTTTTTTTTTTTTTAAAGATTTTATTTATTTGACAGAGACAGACACAGCGAGAGAGAGGGAACACAAGCGGGGGGAGCGGGAGAGGGAGAAGCAGGCTTCCCGCGGAGCAGGGAGCCCGATGCGGGGCTCGATCCTAGGACCCTGGGATCATGACCTGGGCCGAAGGCAGACGCTTAACGACTGAGCCACCCAGGCGCCCCACATCATTAGTTTTTAATGTAGTGTTCCATGATTCATTGTTTGCGTATAACACCCAGTGCTCCATGCAGTACGTGCCCTCTTTAATACCCATCACCAGGCTAACCCATCCCCCTTACCCCCCTCCCCTCTAGAACCCTCAGTTTGTTTCTCAGGGTCCATAGTCTCTCATGGTTCATCTCCCCCTCCGATTTCCCCCCCTTCATTTTTTCCTTCCTACTATCTTCTTTTTTTTTTTTTTAACATATAATGTATTATTTGTTTCAGAGGTACAGGTCTGTGATTCAACAGTCTTACACAATTCACAGCGCTCACCATAGCACATACCCTTCCCAGTGTCTGTCACCCAGCCACCCCATCACTCCCACCCCCCACCACTCCAGCAACCCTCAGTTTGTTTCCTGAGATTAAGAATTCCTCATATCAGTGAGATCATATGATACATGTCTTTCTCTGATTGACTTATTTTGCTCAGCATAATACCCTCCAGTTCTATCCACGTCATTGCAAATGGCAAGATTTCATTCCTTTTGATGGCTGCATAATATTCCATTGTGTGTGTGTGTGTGTGTGTGTGTGTGTGTGTGTGTGTGTGTATACATACATATATATACACACACCACATCTTTATCCATTCATCTCTTGATGGACATCTTGGCTCTTTCCACAGTTTGGCTATTGTGGACATTGTTGCTATAAACATCGGAGTGCACATACCCCTTCGGATCCCTACATTTGTATCTTTGGGGTAAATACCCAGTAGTGCAATTGCTGGGTCGTCTGGTAGCTCTATTTTCAACTTTTTGAGGAACCTCCATACTGTTTTCCAGAGTGGCTGCAGCAGCTTGCATTCCCACCAACAGTGTAGGAGGGTTCCCCTTTCTCCGCATCCCCGCCAACATCTGTCGTTTCCTGACTTGTTAATTTTAGCCATTCTGACTGGTGTGAGGTGGTATCTCATTGATGTTTTGATTTGGGTTTCCCTGATGCTGAGCGATGTTGAGCACTTTTTCATGTGTCTGTTGGCCATTTGGATGTCTTCTTTGGAAAAATGTCTGTTCATGTCTTCTGCCCATTTCTTGATTGGATCATTTGTTCTTTGGGTGTTGAATTTGATAAGTTCTTTATAGATTTTGGATACTAACCCTTTATTTGATATGTCATTTGCAAATATCTTCTCCCATTTTGTCGGTTGTCTTTTGGTTGTGTTGACTGTTTCTTTTGCTGTACAAAAGCTTTTTATCTTGATGAAGTCCCAATAGTTCATTTTTGCCCTTGCTTCCCTTGCCTTCTTCTAAGAAGAAGTTGCTGCGGCTGAGGTTGAAGAGGTTGTTGCCTGTGTTCTCCTTTAGGATTTTGATGGATTCCTGTCTCACATTGAGGTCTTTCAACCATTTTGAGTCTATTTTTGTGTGTGGTGTAAGGAAATGGAACAGTCTTTTATCAAATAATGGATCCTGACAATTAGTGCATTGGAAGAGCAATTTAGTGGGTTATAGCAAGCATTTAAAATATATGGGAAAGAATAGAAAACCTCATAGCATAAAGGCATATAGTAAAGTTATTAGTAAAGAAACTTGTGCATATGTGTGCACTTGTGCTGGGTTATAGTGTAATAGTTCTTCCTTGGAGAGAGGGTTCAAAAGAGTTTGAATGTGACTGATTTGAAGTATACATGTTCTCTTTCAATCAAGTGATCTATATATAGGCTAGGACCTTTGATTACTGCTAATAACAGTTTTAAATTGTGGGCTTAGCATATCCTGTAAAATATGTTGATAATTGCTACTTAGAAAGTTTAAGGATGTTTTATTTATTTATTCATGCTTTCCTTTGTATTCTCTGCATTTTGTCTTTGTAAAGTGAGACTACTTCTGAGTTAGACAGCTGGGCTATTCAGTTCTGTGCTCTCTGAAGTATACAGCCTTTGGCTTTTATTGAAGGTCATTTTATCCAAAAATGGCTTTATATGATATTGTCCTTTAATTTACTCAGGGTCTTTTAATTAAATGTTTTTTCTATTATTAAATAGTTAGTAAAAAAAAAATTCTATTTGTTTGTTAGGAAGCTCAGAGATAAACTTTGTCTTCCATTGCATGGCTTCCTCTTTCTTGGTTTTGTCATATAATTATCTCTTTCTTTTTCTTTTTACCTTTTTACTCAGAATATATGTATGTGTGTGTGTGTGTGTGTATATATATATATATATATATATAGTTTAATAGAAATATTTAGGTTATAGATAATAGTTTAATAGAAATATTTAGTTTAATAGAAATATTTAGGATATAGATATACTTTAAATGTAATAAAAATATTTAGGATATAGATAAACTTTAAAAATCATGTTGCCTACTGGGTCTGAAGTTATGATTTAGTCATCTTTGATCATCATCTAGTAAAGAGGACAGCAGACCTGTTCTTTGAAGGGCCAGTTATTAAATATTTTAGGATTTGCAAGCCGTATATTTTCTGTTGCCGCTATTCCATTCTTCTGATTTCACATGAAATCAAACATAAATGATAAACTAATGTATTGGCCTGTGTTCCAATAAAAGTTTATTTATAAAAATTGATGCAAAGATCTCATTTTGCCAGCCCCTGATCTAAACAGTGTCTGGCTGATAATAGGCATTTGTATGTTTACTACACTGCACAGAAACTGAACTGCACGAAAATCACAGTGTTTTCTTCAATAATCACAGTCCCTTCATTGAAATGTGAAATAAGAAGCTAATGTCAAGATTTTCTGGTCTAGCAGTCTATCTTTTTTGGGACATGGACCCTTGAAAATCTGTTGAAAAAGTTGTAGACTCACATACGCACATTTGAAACTGCACATAACTTCAGGTATTCACATTCTTGCTGAAGTCCATCTCTAGGTTCCAGCTAAGCCTCTGATCTAGCCCACATTTTGTGGATAAGAAAATGGAAACTCAGATATCTTGGTATACACGAGGAGAGAGAGTACTAAGTTAGTAGTCATTCAGTCAAAATTTTTTCTGCAGAAAATATTGAATATGAAGTGGAAGATACAGTTTGTGGTGTGTGTGTATATTTGAATGTTTGCCATGTTAGGCTGTTAGGGCTTGGTATTCTGAAAAATCTCTTGAAAGGGAGTTTAATAATAATTGGAGAGTATATGAGATAATTTAGGAATATTTGTAATATATCATCTGTTCAAGAACCTAAGCCAAGAATGGCAATGTCTTGTTATAGAAGATAGCATAATCATTTCCTTTCTCTCTGCCTGTGGGGGACCACAAGATTTTAAAGCTATATAATCACTGTTCCTTTCTGGAACATCTAAGAGTAGAGAAGATCTATGGTAAATGAAAAAGAAATGCATTTCACATCTATTTTTTATGCTTTTATTGTTTTAATATCTTCCATTAACATTTTCAGGAAAAACTTTTTTTTTCCTAGTAACAGTGACACATTGTGTAAGTTGGGTTAATCCACTGGTTAAGTTCCCAGCAGTTAGCATTAACCTAACAGAAGTGTTGTTTTCTTTATGTACCAGTATAAAGACTGTATTCTACTAGAAGCCCAGGTTTCTTTTTTTTAAAGTAGGCTCTATGCTCAGGATGGAGCTCAACATGGGGCTCAGCCTTATGACCCCGAGATCAAGACCTGAGCTGATATCAAGAGTCAGACACTTAACTGACTAAGCCACCCAGGTGCCCCTAGGCTTCTTTTATTTGGAGGCTCTGCTGTGCCCTACGCCAGACTTAGAATTACTGCTTTCAGCCTTTCCAAGAGGACAGTCTGGAGAAGACCTTTCTACCTCTTAATCCTCCCATGCTCGAAGTGATACATAGTCTGCTCACATTTCACTGAGGAAAACTGTATGGACATTATGTATGGCTTAGAAGTCCTTATCTCAGTAATAATTCTACAATCTGGATGGAAGGGGAAGCACAAGATACTCATGGATAGTCATTTCTGATATCCAGGTGTTCTTTAATATATTGATATATTGATTCTTTTAAAAGTGGGTTATGCTAAAAACTATTGTGTCAATAACCTTCAGGATATCTAATGTTTATATTTTGTTTATTACAGAAAAGGTGAAAATTGGAGAGCTTTTAAAAAAAATTTTTTTTAACTTATATATAATGTATTATTTGTTTCAGGGGTACAGGTCTGTGATTCATCAGTTTTACACAATTCACAGCGCTTACCATAGCACATACAATCTTCTTAATGTTGTGTAGGTTGGGGGACATTGGAGAAGAGGCTGTAGGGGAGAAGACATTTATACTGGGACTGTAACAAGAAGGGAGAATGGACAAAGAGTACTCTAAACTGAAGGAAGAGTATGAGCAAAGTCCATGAAAGTTCATAGTGTTTTATCTGGCCCTGTGGGCATAGATGTATATATGTCTGGAGGAATGGGGTTTATGGGTGGGCGAGAGTTGGATAATGATAGGAATTTCTGGAAAGTTTGATTAGGAATTTCTGGAAAGCTTGATTAGTAACAGGCAGCTGTTTTAGAGCCATCCAGTATGACATCTTGTAGGTTCTTACCCCAGAGTGACCTTGCGTTTTCAGATGCTTAGGGAATAGACCTGGATTACTGTTATGTCATCTGAACAGATATACTCTCAGGGACTATCTAAATATTTAGTGATGAGAACTAGTAGATCTGCTGTTTGACACTCTCCTATAGCTTACTTAGAACTAAGTTATTATGGAGGATTGGGGAGACACTGTATCATTTTTTCCATTGGTTAGTTTCTGTTATTTTGGTATTGCATTTTTAATAAGGAAATGTAGTCTCTGGGGGTCGTTCTTTTTAGATATTTTATTCTTTAATATTCTTTGGTGAATTGGCTTATTCATCTCAATTTGTATGCTACTTTTATAATGAGAAACTGAGGGAAAATACTAAAAAATAGATTAAAAAATCCATTAGCAGTGTTTTGTTGGTTAAAATACATTTACAGTATTATGTTTCTGTTACTTTGCACTAAATATTTTCTCCAGTTCTGTCTTCGAGAGTTTATTTTTTTCTTTTGAAGGTAATAAAAAGTCATGAACTCTTAAGAGGTTTTTATGAATTCCTTATTGATGACATATTTTTCAGAAATAGGAAAACCAATATTAGTCATGCTTCTTGACTTCTTAGAAACAGGATGTTTATTTTTATTTTTATTTTTAACATCTGTGTTGAGTAGTAATAGCATGGGGGAATATACATTCCAAGATCGAAACTTTTGATTTTTAAAATTTCTTTTGGAAGCTTAATTTGTTAAGCATTTTAGTGTCTACTCTCATAAGAGTATTTATTACCGGGGCACCTGGGTGGCTCAGTCTGTTAAGTGTCTGCCTTCGGCTCAGGTCATGGGATCCCAGGGTCCTGGGATCGAGCCTCGCATCGGGCTCCCTGCTCCGCAGGAAGCCTTCTTCTCCCTCTCCCACTACCCCTGCTTATGTTCTCTCTCTTGCTGTATCTCTCTCTGTCAAATAAATAAATAAATAAATAAATAAATAAAATCTTAAAAAAAAGAGTATTTATTACCTTAAATTTATTGATATTTTGTATGTTAATTCTTTGAATATGATAATTGGCACTCTAAAAGCTGCTAATAGTTTCCACATAGGAGAAAAAATTGAAATTAGTTGTTTTACATTTCTTTCCTATTTATATCCTTTGGGAATGAATGAGGGAGTTGGTTTTTGCAAAGGTGTTATGGTTGAATTGATTTAAATAGGCTTTCTCTCAGCAGGTTTTAGTGTAGGTGTTAACAGTGACAGTTGCTGACAGAAGTTGATTCTGTTTTGCCCAGTTAAGTTCTGAATATAAGTAGGATAGTTCATGAAATAGTTAACATTTTATTTAGTTTTTAAATAACTTTTATAGTCGGAAGTGCATTTGAATCAAGTGAAGTCTTTCATATGTTTCTCCTGTGTTTTCTTAAAATGCTGTTTGTTTTTTATTTATAATTTCAATTAAATTCCTTACTAATGTATCTGTATACACATTTATTGTGTGAGAAGCTTCTGAGAATGTGGAGTATCTCATAGTAGCATAAAATTAAAAGAAAATTTTGGAGATTTTAGGCAAGCTAGGGCAAAAAGGAATGTTCACTAGTTCTGTTTTTTTTTTTTTTAAACTGCTATTTGTTTATTGTTCTTATTTCCCTGTGTTCGCATTATGCTTTTTCTCCGTTCTTCCATACTTCTCTTTTTTCTTTCTTTTCATTGTGTTCTTTGTCTCTGTCTCTAAATTGTGTCTACATTTTCTTCCTCATTCTTATTCTCTCCTCTACCCTCCTTCAATATTACTTATTAGTAAGTGGAAATACTTGAATCCATTATGATGGTCATGTTTCTCCTACCTTTCTTCCTCCCAGCCTAACTTTTGAATACTTCTATGGCTATTTAAAGTAGGAAGAGAAGATGGCTCAAAAAGAAACTCTTAAAGAAGCAACTCTTCTAATATGTTATATAATCAGCGTTTAGTAACATTGTTTCATTTGGGAAAATGTTTCTAAAATAGGCAGAAACCAGACAAAGTACTGAATATAGGATTATCACTGACTGGGATCTAGTATTATGTTAGTCTCTGATTTCTCTTAGTACATGAACACTTCCTTATATAGAACTTCTTGGTAATGGTTTTTGGGGGTGGATATGCTACTTATTAGCTGTGTCAGTATTGCAAGCCTGTCCACCTGACTGTTTCTTCTTTGCAAAATATGCTAAATGATACCCACCTATCATATACATTAAGTTCAATAACATTTTAAGAATAATTGTTTATTGACAGACTTATGGCTAATTGAATCCTTTTTTTTCTCTTTTATAGGTTATGTGCAGAGTCTGATCAGACGAGTAGTAAATAATGTAAATATTGTTATAAATAATCTCATACTAAAATATGTTGAAGATGATATTGTTCTTTCAGTCAATATCACTTCTGCAGAGTGCTATACAGTAGGTGAATTATGGGATCGTGCGTTCATGGATATTTCTGGTGAGTAAATATTAAGAAAAGTATAGATTTTTCCATTATTGAAATAGTTGTCTTGGTTTCTAAACCTTTTTTGGGCCAACTGGCTCTTCAATAAATTTGATGAGAACTTTATGCTTCAGCCTAGAAAAATGAACATATATAAAATTTAGCATACAGGGGCTCCTGGGTGGCTTAGTTGGTTAAGTGTCTGCCTTTGGCTCAAGTCATGATCTTGGAGTCCCGGGATTGAGTCCCGCAATGGGCTCCCTGCTCAGTGGGGAGTCTCCTTCTCCCTCTGACCCTCACTCTGCTCTTGTGCTCTCTCTCTCTCAAATAAATAAAATCTTAAAAAAATTTAGCATACAACTAACTATAGGTTTAATAGACCCTCAAATGAAGAAATCCCAGACTCCATTTTTAATATTCTTAATTTTTATTCTTTCTTACCTGCCACATGTTTCAAATGTATTATATAACATTTTACAGTGCAATGGGTTTGTAGTAATAAAAATAGTTAAAATTTTTGACATATTTGAAGGAGGAAATGGAACATGTTGCTTTTGTATTGCTTGGTAATGGCAAAACAATGTATTTGACTGATTTATGTTTTTGGTTTGTATATTCCAGAGTGTATTTGGGAGTTCTGGATAATCCTAAAGCCTCTTTTGACTGTTACATGCTGTAATCTTCTTCTGCTTACATTAAAAGAACTATTAAGTAATATAATTTTAGTAACTACCATTTATTTTATTATGTTTTACATGGTAGGCACTGTGCTAAGCATTGAAAATACAGCTGTGAAAGAGACACTGCTTCTTTTGTCAGAAGAGATATTAATAAATCATAATATTTGATAAATATTCTGATAGGGTAAGGAGTGGACATTTTTTGAAAATATAGTGAGGAGGGGCACCTGGGTGGCTCAGTCGGTTAAGCGTCTGCCTTTGGCTCAGGTCATGATCCCAGGATGCTTAGATCGAGCCCCCGCATCGGGCTCACTGCTCAGCAGGGTTTCTGCTTCTCCCTCTCCTGCTCCCCCGCTTGTGCTCTCTGTCAAATAAATAAATAAAATCTTAAAAAAAAAAAAAAAAAAAATATAGTGAGGAGACTATTGTGAGCACCTTTTATCTGTGACTTGCCAGGGTATGTATTTGTTAACAGTGTTGGCACTAAAGTTAGACAACCTGAGTTTGGATCCTGGCTGTCTCACTTAGTAGAGCTATATGACCTTAGGTGACTTACTTGACCAGTTCTTAGTTTCTGCATTTGTAAAATGGGGGTAAAATAGGAGCTTCCTTATAGAGTTATTTTATTAAATACATTAATGCACTGAAAGCACTTATAAAAGTGTCTTGTACATAGTGCTCAGAAAATGAGCTGTTAAAATTTTTTACATTTATTTTCTCAAATTCTCATAATTCCATAAAGTGATATTCTTTCTCATTCATTTACTTATATGTTCACTTACTCATCTTAAGTCCTACTTAAAAGGAAAGCAAAAGGAAATTTAGTCTCAAGGTTACTTAACTTGCCTAGTTTAGGCATACAACTAGGAACTAGCAGAATTTGATACAGTCTCATTTTTGTGTGTTCTCCAAGCTTCAGTCTTTACTTTTTGTTTTTTTTTTAAATAGGCTCCACACCCAACGTGGGGCTCGAACTCATGGCCCTGAGATTAAGAGTCAGTATCCTTTACTGACTGAGCCTGCCCTGGTGCCGCTTAGTCATTATATTTTAAAATGAAGAATAGTTTTGATCTCACAGTTTTGTTGTGAGGCATTAATCAGCGCATATGCAAAGTCCCAAGCATTGTTTCTGAGACATTGTTAATGCCTCCCTATCATCCTCTTTGGGAAAAATATTCCATACAAAGGCCACAAGGAAACATTAAGGACGATGGAAAACAAGCAGAACTGGATAATGCAGGATTGAATGTGTTGACATTTTATGGGAAGAAGTTTCATTTATAGTTTTAAAATACAAGGAATGTAAATATTACTTTGGGACATTATAGTGAATTAGTGTCTTGGGTTGGGAGTTAGGGCATCTTGGTTTCAGTCTTCCTTCCACCACTAACTTAGTATAACCTTGGGTGAGTCATTTGTAAAATGTGAATTATCATTACTACCAGTGTGCTAATGTATTTAAGAAAATCAAGTATCCCCATGAAAGTTCATATGAGGGTGGTGATAAAAACAGCAAAAATGGTATCTTTCACTTGTTGAGTTCTTGTTAACTGCTGAGCCTGGTGCTGTGCTTTTTTTACGTTATCTGGTTTTAATCCTTTACCTTCTGAGATAGTTACTATTATTTTCCCTTTTATTTTTAATGCAACATTTGATACTTATAAAGATTTAGGTCACATATTTTGTTATAAAACAGTGTAAGGAGCACCTCTTCTCTAAGTATCTAGAACATACACAGTAGTTTACCCCCACGAGTGTGTTTTTCCCTATCTCATCCCCTTCCTCCTAGAGTTAACTGCTGTATTAAATTTTATCATTTATATAATTGCTTGAAAAGACTTGTGTATAAAAAGGAATGAAGTACTGATATATGCTACAACATGGATGAACCTTGAAAACATTCTAAGTGAAAAAAGCCAGACAGAGAAGTTGTATATTGTAGGATTCCACTTAAACTGCACAGAATAGCCAAATCTATATAGACAGAACGTAGATTAGGGACTGTCTCAGGATTGGGGAGTAGGGAGGGCAATGAGGGGATTGAGGGATGATAGCTCAAGGGTACAGAGTTTCTTTTCTGATGTATTGAAAAAGTTTTGAAATTGATTGTGCTGATTGATGCTTAATATTGTCAGTATACCAAATGCCACTCTGTTGTACCCTTTAAATTGTTAATTTTTTTAAAAGATTTTATTAATTTGAGGGGGGGGGTGGAGAACGAGCAGGGGGAGGGGCAGAGGGAGAAGCAGACTCCCCACGGGGCAGGACCCTGGGATCACCATCTGAGACGAAGGCAGACGCTCAACCGACTGAGTTACCCAGGCGCCCCTAAGTTGCTAATTTTATGTTATGTGAATTTTATCTCAATCAAAAAGTGTCAGATGTGATTATACATAAATAATATATTACATGTATTTTTGAGCTTTGTAAAGATAGTATGCTCTATGTTGGGAATTTGAGGCTTGAGTAAAACAGGTTCCTGTTTTCAATCAATGTCATGCTTTTAATATTTTTCCATATTGTTGCATGTAGTTATAGATCACTTATTTTTACTTGTGAATAATATTCTGCTGTTTTAAGTATGCCAGAACTTAATTGTTCTGATGATGGGCATTTGGGATGTTTCCCGATTTTTGCTATTACAAACAGTGCTATTAGGAATCTTTGTACATACCTTTTGATGCATATGTGTAAGCATTTCTTAAGGACATACACTTAGTGGGTTTGTTAGATGGGAGGAGAGCAAATGTTCACGTTTTCAAAATAATGCCAGATCATTTTCAGGAGTGCTCCAGAGTTGGATAGACATAATTATTATCCCCATTTTACAGATTAAATTGCAATTTAATTTCACATTATCTAAAGTATGTACCAGAACTAGAATTCATTTTGTAAGTTTTTAAAAGGTAGTTGTTATATTTAGTGTTTAAGAAAAATATTTTCAAAGCTTTAATAATTTCCTTTGTCAGTGAATAATAATTTTCTAGAATACCCTCAAAATATAGACCACTATTTTCTTACAGCATAATAGATAAAAACATGAATTCTCAAGTAAGGTTGCCAGAGTTTGAATGATTGGTCTGTCCTTTATAAACTAACATTAAACTATTTCCCCTTACTGTGTCTCAGTTTTCACATCTTTTAAACAAAGGGATGTAAATATTAAAAGATAGCAGAGGGAAAAGACTTAGTGTATTATCTGATAGCAAACATTCAGTAAATTATTATGAAAAAGAGAGTGAAGGAAGTATCTAGAGGGTTTCTTTCATTTCTAGTTCTGTTATTACATACATGTACACAAGGAAATATATCAGTAAATCATTTATTTATATACTATGTAAATTGTAGTAGATTTGGGCCTAATAGTTACCTAGGAATTGCTTATTAGTTAGGAATAAAACTTCTCATTTGCTAAAGGTTTCATTTTCTAGTTTGATACTTTATCAGCAGTTGTTTCATTTTTATTCCCTTGAAAACAAACTGTTTACTCTTATTGGTAACGTGGTAGTTTCTTCATCAATTGCTTAGAGCAGTGATGTCCACTAGAATTTTCTGTGATGATGAAAATATTTTATATTTTTACAGTCTAGTACTGTAGCTACTAGCCACATGTGCTGTTGAGGACTTGAAATGTTGCTAATGTAACCAAGGAACTGAAATTTAATTTTTATATAATTTTAACTTATATATAAATTTAAATAGTCACATATCGCTGGTGGCTACCATAGTGGAGAGTACAAATTTAGAGAAGCTGTGAGTTTTTTTTGTATAAGATATTAAATGAATGACTACTGCTCAGAATGTTATTTTTAATGTGGTTTCTCAAGAATTATATTTAAGTTATTTGGTATCTCATTGCAGATAGCAAAATGTAGCAAAATTTTTCATAAATTTTGTCTTAAATTTGTAGTTAGATACCAAGCAAATTAGGGACAAGCTATTTCATTTCTTTGTCCTTTATTTGATTCTTCATACTTGCAGTGGGATTTTTGTGCCTATTTCATAAGGTTGTTGGAGGATTTAAATAATAAATGAGAAATTCTTTGCATGGATTCTGGCATCATGTATTAAATGCTCTATTAATCTTACTATTTGTACTAATAAAAAATGGTTGCTTTTTTCTCTAACTTTCCTTTTTACTTAAAATGGTTTTTCTTTTTTTTTTTTTAGCTACTGATCTGGTGCTGAGAAAGGTTATCAATTTTTCTGACTGTACAGTTTGTCTTGATAAACGAAATGCTAGTGGTAAAATAGAATTTTACCAGGATCCTTTATTGTATAAATGTTCCTTCAGAACTCGTCTGCATTTCACATATGATAACCTAAATTCCAAGATGCCATCTGTTATTAAAGTAGGTGTTTCTTTTTCTAGTAGTTGAGTTGCATGTCTCCATTTTGTTTATTGGTTCTTGCAGGTGCTACTAAAGAAGAAATTAACCTCATAAAAATATATACCATTAGTTTTTGTAAGAGTTTTATTTCTATTTATAATTTTAGGTTTTATTGTTTATTATATTTTAAATCTTTCTGCATTGTGTGTTGTAGTAGAGAGATTTTGGGGACTTTTTTTTTCTCCCTGTGACTGTAGTTTCCTTTATAGTTTGTCCAGCTGTTTCTTCATGTTTTTTTCTTTTAAATGGATAGAGGAAATCCTATAAGAAGTGTAATTATACCCATAGTGGACTGAATATCAATGTATATTTCAATCCTTATAATTTATTTAACATGATCTGATAACTGTAGTTATTGTCCCTCTTTCTTAGATAACTTCATAAGGCTTAATATGCTGACCTAATATCTTTGTTTATTGGTTCAGGAAATTTTAGCTTTTGATCTATGGATTCAGAATGTAATTAAAATCTTAGCATGTAGGAATTTTTTAGGTAATGTGAAAGCTTTTACTCCCAAGATAGTGGAACATATTTTCAACGTGTATAGTTAGTCTCTTAATGTAAATCTTGTGTTCTTTCCTTGTATAACAGTTTTCTAAACCTCTATCCATATATTAGTTTTTGAAAAAGAATTCACACAGTAGCTTGTGATCTTGTTAATAACTAAGTTTTAATGTGGAATGAATATTTATTGTTGAGTATCATGCCTTTGAATACTAAAGTGCTATAATGGAAAAGCTGCCCCTGCGTCTGAACACGGGTATTGACTACTGTGCCTAGTTGTACATGGATATATAACTTATTTTTTAATACTGTCTTTTTAAAAAGCATGTAACACTTTCTCTTTTATGTAGCTTTACTGTATATTTATTCATGAAATCCACCTGTTTTTCTTTGGTAGTACTTCAGTCATCAGGGTTCTAGTTTTCTTCCCATTGTATACAGTGCACATCAATTTATTGAAATTCCGTTACTCTTTCCTTCTATTTTTGAATTAGCTTCTTTGCCAAAGATAAGCATAGAAAAATATTAATTCAATGGTATTGATGGCTCTGTCTCAGGATAATGGGCTTACTTTCCTTCTTTCACCTTGAACCTGCTAGAAACATTGGGGAACGTTAAGGATAAATTCAAGATACATTTTGACAGCAAGTAATGGATGCGTGTATGCCTTACAGTATAAAATAAACTTATTGATCATTAGTACAAATGTAATTATACATTCTAGAATGTGGCTAAATTAGAGGAAAGTGAAAGTAAATGAATTTGAGGGAAACTTCATGTTAGCATTTAAGTTTGTATTCTCAAAATTGATTAGCCATGATATATCATCCTAAAAAGCATCTTAATATTAAGTAAGTTTGTTGACATGGGGTTTTTGACCCTGGTAATCACCAAATATGAGGTACCATTATGTTCAACTGAAATAAAATTGAATTTTTTATTAATACCATTGTGGTGTAAGATTTGCTATTTTGAGTTAGACCTATCATTCTTCTAACTCCTAGTCCTAGGAAGTATATATTAAAAGCACATGGTTAACCTCATTGATCACCTCAAAGAGAGGGGATTTCCCAGAATATTCCAGATGCTGTAATTATTCATTTAAGTCTCTCCCATGTATTTAAGTGGTTTTTGAATTTATCTGTATTTTGGGTTGGCTTTTTATAATTTTCTATCTGTTGGAACGAATATGTCCTAGGGTTTGTGTCATCTGAGATATAGACTATATGGGTACATAAGTAACATGTCCCCTGTTTTTGAAAATTGACTTTTTAAAAAAGTTTTTTAGAGATATGAAAGTCTGACTTAAATCTTTGACCACTTTCTGATTAATTCCTTTGGAAAGATTTTGGTAATTGCAAATATCTTAATAATGGGCTTAAATTTTTTTAAGGCCTGTGTTCTTTATTGCAAAATTGTTTCCAGAAAAATTTAACCAATGTATATGTTCATGAGCATCAAGGAGGGTTCCTATCCTTAAATATGATCATGTTAAAAAATTGACAACTTGTTAAAATATATTTTAATTAACATTTGTTAGTGAAGTTAGATTTTTTAAAATATGTTCACTGGCCATTTGTTCTTTGAAAAATCCATTGAGGTTCTTTGTCCATTTTTCTATTAGGGATTAATCTTACTGATTTTAGAGATACTTTAATCTATCTACCATATATAAAATATATAAAATATCTTATATATTTTAAATGTATATGTTTGTGTATATTAGATGTACATATAATATATGTATATAAAAGGTTTATTCTTTGTCTGTTACTGGTTCAGCTAAGATGGCCTTTTGCTGGTGCTATTGGTGCCATACAATATTTTAAAAGGATGTGGTAGAGAAAAACCAAATTAAGAAGAGTTCGGCAGGCCTGCACTGCACACTCTCCACTCCTCCTACCAACCGTTTTCTTACCCTTTCTTGGTCTGTTCAGTGTATGATTTTTAAGTCAGTTTTAAGAAACCTGTATTCATAATTAAATATAGCCTTTTGCAACTTTCTTCCCCTTCAAATACAAATTTTTGTGCCTCTAACCCTAAAAATACGATGACTACTATTACTTTTTCATGTTTCATAAACCCTCAAATACCTTCCAAGAGACTTGGAAGTCAAAATAAACCTTCCAAGAGACTTGACTTTATGGTTTTATTGGTTTTATTCCATGTTTATATAACAGCAGGGAACATTACACTGAGACTATGTTTATATTCCATTAATGTCTTTCTATAAGGATGACTTTGACTGCTGTATATCCTATTTGTTAGTAATTAATCTTGTTTCTTTCTTATACCTGATTCATTTTACAAATTTTATGTCCTATTTAAATCTCTTAAAACTTGTTTGGAAAACTTTTCTGAACATGTATGTCACTTGGTTTTCCATATTTGACAAAGTTTTATTATGTTCATACTTCCGTAGTTGTAATGTTACTAATTTTCTCACTTAGGCTTTTAGAATGTGTATGTATTCTTTTTGGTTAATAAAGCTGGAAAGGGGATTGAGGTTTTACTAAAATGACATTATGAAACTTTTATTCTTGGTGTGACAGAAATCTCTGATTGTGGGGGGAGTGCTATCAAATTCTTCATATTTTGGTTCCATAACTTTATTTCTGGAAATGTCTAGTGTGACTGTATCTTCTCATCATCATTTCTATTTATACTTATATAATTTGGCTTAGTACAGTTTCTATCTAAAGTTGATTGGTCATTATAGCAAATTTAATTCCTAAGATATTAGAGTAAGTTATTTTGGCTTACATATTGGAAATGTTTGGGACATTACTTTTCTCTTATGGTATTCTCTATTTTAGGACTTTTAACATTTATCTATTTATGTTAAAAGGTACTTCCTTTGAACATGCTTTTGTTGATGTGTTTATTTTTTCAAATACAGATTCATACTTTAGTAGAGAGTTTGAAACTTTCTATCACAGATCAACAACTGCCTATGTTTATCCGTATAATGCAACTTGGGATTGCTCTTTACTATGGGGAAATAGGCAATTTTAAAGATGGAGAAACGGAAGATCCTACCTGTCACAATAAAGATATGTTAGGAAACATTACAGGTAAATATAATAAAAACTTTATTTTTGAGCTATTGTTTGTATAGTGTTTTCACCATTGTGAAACTTTAAAAAATAAAACATTAGATTGAATTTTGCAGTGTTCTAACATGATGGGATGATTTTATTTTGGTGGTTTGACACTACTTGATTTTTTTTTTTCTTTACATCGTGGATATTACTGTGATTTTTCTTTTTACATTCTAAAAATAACTTTAATATTTTTAATAGATATAAATGTTGGGAATGTACGTTATATAAAAGTTAAGGTAATGCACCATCAATATTTCCTAATAAATTGTGGTATTGGTAATTTTTTACGAAGGCATACCAAGAGTTACAGCGGAGTTAGATATACTTAATTATTATATGTAATTATGTGTAACAACTATAGTTACACTTAATTGTGTACTTCATTGGAGGATACCTAGTTAATTAATTAGAGCATTATTAATGGGCTATATATTTCACTGAAGGATGCTAGTGGGTTAACCTCAGTTATTCAGTTCATTATACTTTTACTAAAGTCTACTGAATGTATGAACATTGGTAATGTAGGAAAACACAGAGATAAAAAGGTGTGTTCTCTTCCCTTAAAACCACAGTGAGACATCACTTCAAGGCCACTGGCATGACTATAATCAAAAGACATAATGACAAGTGTTGGGAAGATTGTAGAGAATTGTAACCTTTATGTTGATTGTGGGAATGTAAAATGGTATGGCTGTTTTGTGAAACAATCTAGTTCCTTAAAAAATTGAACATGGAATTACCATATGACCCAGCAATTCCACTCCTAGGTATATATGCAAAATAATTGATAACATATGTCCATAAAAACTCACATGTGAATATTAAATGGCAGCATTGTTCATTATAACCAAAAAGTGAAACAACCCAAATGTTAATCACCCGATGAATGGATAAATGATTGTGATATATCCATACTCTAGTATTATTCAGTCATACAAAAGAATGAAAAACTGATACATGCTACAACATGATGAACTTTGAAAATATCTTAAGTGAAAGCAGCCAGTCAGAAAGGAACACCTAGTATGATTCCGTTTATATGGCACGTCCCTAATAGCCAATTCAATAGAAGTAGAAAGATTAGCAGCAAGGGCCTGGGGGGGGGAGAAGGAAATGGAGATTGACTGCTAATGGGTAGAGGTGTTCTTTTTAGAGTGATGAAAATGTTCCAAAATTAGATAGTGATGATGGTTGCACAACTTTGTGATTATACTAAAAACACTGAATTGTACACTTCTAAAGGTGCAATTTTGTGTTTATAGCTTATGAAAAACTGTTATCACCTTAAAAGCTTAGGGAATAACATGAATAAGTATATGTACGTATAAAATATACCTTTATTTCACACTGGACAGTGAATTCCTGTTAGACAATGAAGTCCTGAAACAGGAATACTATCTAACATCTAGAACAAAACCTAGCACCAGAAGGTGCTCACTTTTTTCCCAACATGCTATTATGACAAATTTCAAATATATAGAAAAGTAGAAAGCGTAGATTGTATAATGTTTTGTTAAATTTGTTTTATCATATAGCTGTTCATCTAACTTCTCTCTTCATCAGTTCAACCAGTGCTTCTGATGGCTTTCAGAGAGGGTTAGACATCCATACATTTCACCCCTAGACTTCAGCAGCATATTGTTACTAGAGTTTATATTTGGTAATGGTTCCTTTTATTTTTTTGAGGGTGTAATTTACAAAGTGAAATGCATAAATCTTAAGTATACTATTCAAGTTTTGAGAAATACGTATACCTGTGTGATGTACAGCACCCATCAAGATACAGATTTATCAGTATCTCCAAAAACTTCTCTTTTGCCCCTTTCTTATCATTCTCACATCCCCCACTTCCACTCAGGAAAACACTGTTCTGAATTAAAAAAAAAAGTTCTGTTGATTTTAGAATTTCATATAAATCAAGTCATATAGTATGAACTCTTATGAAAGGATTCTTTCATTAAACATAATATTCTTTTTTACTTTTATTTTTATTTAAAACTTTATTTTTTTGAGCAGTTTTAGGTTCACAGCAAAATTGAATAGTAGGTACAGAGATTTCCCGTATACTCCCTGCCCTAACACATATACTACGATTGTTGCAACTACATTGATACATCATTGTATCAATAGTTTACATTATGTTTCATTCTTGGTATTTGACATTCAGTGGGTTTCGGCAAATGTATAATGACGTATGTCTATCATTGTGGTTTCATACAGAGTATTTTCACTGCCCTGAAGGTATAATATTTTGGGGATTCATCTGTGTTGTTGCATGTATCAGTAGTTCTTTCCTTTTTATTTCTAGGTACATTGTATGAATATACCATAGTTTATTTTAGCCATGTTCCTGTTGATGGATATTTGTGTTGTTTCCAGTTTTGGCTGATATAAATAAAGCTGTCCTGGACATTCTTCTACAAGTCTCTTGTAGACCTGTGCTGTACTTTCTCTTGGGTAGAATTGTGGAATTGTATGTTGAGGTTGTGCCAGGTGTGTTGTTTTACATCCCCCACAACATTGTAGGAGAGTTCCAATTGTTCCACATCTTTGTCAGCATTTGGTGTTATCTGTCTTTTTTTTTTGCTTTTTGCCATTCTGATGGATGTGTTGTGGTATCTCATTGTGGTTTTAATTTGCATTTCATTGATGAGCAGTTATTTTGAAGCTTTTCATGTGGTTATTGACCATTAATATATTTACCTTTGTGAAGAGTATGTTAAATATTGGCCTATTTTTAAACCTTTGTAGGGTTTCATTACTGATTCATAATTTTTTAATATATTCTGAATTCAAGTCCTTTGTCATAAACATGTTTTGGGAATATTTTTTGCCGGCTTGTGACTTGACTAATTCATTTTTTAATAGGTGTCTCGAGCAGAGTTTTAAATTTTGATTAAATGTAGATTTCAAATTTTTCCTTTATAACTGTTTTGTTCTGTCCTTTAAGAAGTGACAGGTTTTTCTTCTATGTTAAAAAGGGGAGAAAGCAACTCTTTTTGCTTGCAGAGCAGTCAGAATTAGTTTTCTCATCTGTCTAAAGCGGGGATCCTTTTATTGTGGGTGCTGTGGATGCCTTTGACACTCTGGTCAAGCCTGTGAATCTCTTCTCAGAAGGTTTTAAGCATCTTGATTATGATATGCCATGGTATCCTTTCTTTATGTTACTTGTGTTTGGAATACATTAAGGTTTTTTAGGTCTGTGGGTTTATAGTTTTCATATATATTTAGAAAATTGGTGGGCATTATTTCTTGAACTGTTTTTCAGTTCTTCTCTCTCCTTTGGAGACTAATTACATGTATATTAGGCTTCTTGAAGTTCAGCAGAGCTCTTTGATGCTCTTGTTCATTTTTGTTCTTTTCCTTTTTCTTTTGTTTGATTGTTGAGAGTTTCTATTTCTGTTCTTGTTCACTAATCTTCTGTATCTAATCTATTAATCACAGCTAGTTTATATTTCATCTCAGATACTGTATTTTTCATCTCTAGAAGTTGTTTGGATTGTTAAAAAAGATACCTTATTTCTCCTTGTTTATGCTTTCTTAAATACCTCATTTATATAGACTTTTTTTCTTTTAATTTTCTTAAAAATTAAAATAATTTTTGGGACTCCTGGGTGGCCCAGTCGTTAAGCGTCTGCCTTCAGCTCAGTTCATGGTCCCAGGGTCCTGGGATAGAGCCCCGCATCGGGCCTCCCTGCTCAGCGGGGAGCCTGCTTCTCCCTCTCCCACTCCCCCTGCTTGTGTTCCCTCTCCCGCTGTCTCTATTTCTGTAAAATAAATAAATAAATAAAATAAAAATAAAATAATTTTTAATTTGATGCCAGACATTGTGAATTTTATCTTGTTGGATGCTGGATATATTTGTATACAGCAAAAAGTTAAGTTACGTGGAAATAATTTAATTCACTTGTCTTGCTTTACATGTTTTTTAGTTGAGATTAGAGCCGCCATTAGCTTAAGGCCAATTTTGTCTCACTACGGACACTTAGCCTTTTGAATACTTTCTTGATGCCTGATGAATTAAAGGTTTTTTCTTTCTTTCTGCTGAGATCACAAACTAGTCCCAATTTTGTGTAAGTCTTAGGGGTGGTTTTCTTGGTTTTTTTTTTTTTTTTTTTTTTTCCTCTGGTGGTTCTTTTAGTAGCCTCAATAGTTTCCCTGCATGAAATTGAGTAATAATTAGCTGAGTCCTGGAGTGGGACCCTCTGCAGATATGAGGAGCTTTCTGTGAATAGGTCTTTCTTGTTCAGAGATGAGTGAACACACATTTTGATATTTTGAGATAGCTTCACAAGTGATGTTTGATCTGATTTTTGTAGGTTTTACAGTTGATGGTGATGTAACTGTTATTTGTTACTTATATTTATAATTAAACTATGCAACTGCAGTTTTGTTACCTACATTCATAATTAAAAGTGCTACATTTTAAATAATATATATTTTTCCATTGAGATTCATGAAGTTCCTGACTTCTGTCAAAGGGCTCCAGATTAAGATGCACTCTTCCGAAGGAAAAGAATATTTTAAGAAATTCTAGTCAGAGATTAGGGAGATGCTTTTCTCTTTTCAAGGCTCTTATTGATTCTTTCTGCAAGGCAGTGAGCAAAGATCTGAAACTTCAGAAGCATCTTTCATCAAAATACCTAATTTTTAATTAATAATAAGTATAAATTACAGTGGCTGGTTTTTAGTGATGTTTCTTTTGTTCCACAAGATCAAGCAGTGTTTTAATGGTTTAGACAACCGAGGTCAAGAGTCCAGCCCTGTGGACTCAACCTGGTCACTGCTTCCTGGGTAGAGGTGGTCTGACTTGTTTTATAACTGAGATGATCATTGATGATGTCCAATTTGAGGTCTTACCTCAGTTGATAACAGGCTTTACTTATTCCCCTATAGAAAGTGATAAAATGTTTATGGTTAAACAGCAAGATATAAGGATTATACAAAATACTTTTTGGATTTGTAATTTTTATAATTTATTTTGAAGTAAAATGGCTAAAGTTTCTTAGTACTGTATGTTAGGTTCTTTAGTTCCTACTTACCATGTCTTTTCCTTCCCAGATGAACTAAGGTAAGTGGCCATGTTTCATAAACTATACATATAAGATATTCCAAGAGTCTCTTGTCATGAGGATTTAAAAAGTTATGAGGTTTTTCTAGCCAGAAATCCGGCTCTCAATGAAGATGATATTTAATGGAGTATATGTGTCATAGATTTATCACTGAAGAGTAAATATGCTTGAATCTGCTGGAGACTGCTTGTACCACAAATTTTCTAAAAAGTAATGTTTTTTCTAAATTCCATGATAGGCTTTTTTTGTTTGTATTGTTAGGATAATGTTAATGGACTTTGATGCAGTTTGTCTTTACGAAGGTGGAATGAGTTGGAGTGGTTGGACTCTAAATCCTTTGCCAATTTCTAACCAAGTGAAAGTAATTTGCTATAATTTTTTCATATGTAGAATAGGAAAGTTACTAATTTATGTTCCTACTAATAAGAATCACCAACACTATTTTTTTTAGCTTCACATAGGAATAATTCTATTATAATATTTACTTTCATCTTTAGGGATAGTTCTTTTTGGGGGTGGTGTATTTTGCCTAGGAGTGCCTGACATTTCTTTATTGGGTACATCAGGAATTAAAGAATTTTTCTTGGATATTTCTGACACTGTGTTTCTGAGAAAAGTCAGTTTTTCAGCACTTAGGCTTATTTTGGGGAGGAAGTTTTTAATTAGTGGAATGCTAAAGAATGAATTTATTCTTTGTATTTAGCAAATACATTTAGAATTATGTTATAAACTACGCCCTATATTGTGGACTATGAAAGGGGATTAGCATAGTACAACATATAGAAACTTGATAGTGGGGTGCCTGGGTGGCTCAGTCAGTTAAGCGTCTGCTTGTGGCTCAGGTCATGATCCCAGGGTCCTGGGATTGAGCTCCGCATCGCATCAGGCTCCCTGCTCAGCGAGGAGCCTGCTTCTCCCTCTCCTTCTGCTGCTCCCTCTGCCTGTGTTCTCTTGCGTGTGTGCTCTTTCTCTCTGCCAAGTAAATAAAAAAAAATCTTTGAAAAACAAAACAAAACACCTTGAAAGTACTAATGATATATTATGGATTTCAAATAATAACCATTGTATAACTTGTTTATAATTCTATGTGGAAAGAAGGATGTGGGAGAAATATTTTTATAGAATTTACATTCCTAATTTTCCTTTTAGTTAAATCCTCTTGATTTATTTAAAATGACTTTATTTTGATAGGTGCCGAGGATGAAACAAGAATAGATACGCAGTATCCTGCTCAGTACAAAGGCCAAGAGCTGTATTCACAGCAAGAGGATGAACAGCCACAGGGATGGGTATCGTGGGCCTGGTCATTTGTGCCTGCAATTGTGAGTTATGATGATGGTGAGGAAGACTTCCTTGGGAATGATCCTACATCAACTACACATCAGCAAAAAGCACAGATTTTGAGGGATCCTATTGTGTCTATAGGATTTTATTGTACAAAGGCAACTGTGACTTTCAAAGTAGGTTTCCTCTTTCTTGCTCTTCGTGTTTTTTGCAACTTTAATGGATAAATTTTGATTTCCCCAAAGGATCTAGTTTCAAGTTTGTTTTACACTTACATGTAAGATAGTCTAGCAATCTTTACTTCATAAAATTATGTTCCCTTGTGTGACTCTGAATTTTGATCTTTTTCTGTCAGTTTCATGGAAAGTTTCTCTTCCCACTGAATCTTTAAATTGGCAAAGATGCCTTTATATTTCCATTTAAGAAGAATTGCAGTAAAACCTCTCCCATGAATTCGTATATACCTTCAGTTACTGTTTGATCTCTGGCTCTCCTTTGTTACAGAATTTCTTTAGAGGGCTGTTTACATAAGATTTCAGTCTTTCCTCACCCTTTTACTCTTTGAGATAGTCCTATTTCTTTTCTAGGTCCTCATTTAACTCGGTTTTTCAGCAGTGTTTCACATACTTTGACTACTTTCTCCATTAACAAATCCATGTAAAGTACATAGTCAAAAGAGACCATATAATAGATATTTTCCAGTTAAAGAATAGTAAAGTGAGCACTGTAGTTTTTTTATATTAAGTTTTTAATTCCAGTTAGTTAATATACAGTGTTACATCACTCAGTGCTCATCACAAGTGCCCTCCTTAATCCCCGTCACCTATTTCGCCCATCTCTCCACCCTCCTCCCCTCTGGGAACCATTGGTTGGTTCTCCGTAGTTAAACAAACATAGTTAAGTTTGTTCTCTACTGTTTCTTGGTTTGTCTCTTTTCTCCCCCCTTTGCTTGCTTGTTGACTCATAAGTGGCTTAAAATCCACATGAGTGAAATCTCTGACTGGCTTATTTCGCTTAGCATTATACCCGCTAGTTCTGTTCATGTCATTGCAAATGCACGATTTCATACTTTTTAATGGCTGAATAGTCCATTGCATACACACACACACACACAACCCACATCTTTATTCATCAGTTGATGGGCACTTCCATAATTTGACTGTTGTTAAATAATGCTGCAGCAAGCAAAGAAGTGCATGTATCCCTTTGAATTAGGAACACCCTTTTATTTTAAGAAATATAAAATTATTAGTACTTCAGCACCCTGTGTGTGTTCTTGGATCATATGTTGTCTTATTTGCCCCTCAGTTATAGCCCAAACTTAATTCCGAGTATTTATTTCTTGGCTTTTTGAAATAGTATTATCACACATGTAATATCTTTGAACAGTATCTAATTCATTCAATAAATACATACTAATGCCTTCTATATGCCAGGCTCTGTTTTGTCTTTAAGGATACCCAGTGAACAGATGAGATAAATATCCCTGCCTCTTAAAATATAAATTGTCATTAGATGCAAATAAGCTATTTAGTATACTCATTTATGAAAGGTCCTGTAGAAAAAATAAAGAGGGAAGAGGAATAGTGAATGTGTCCATTAGATAGGAAGGGATTGTGCAATTTACAATTGGGTGATCAGGGAAGGCCTTAATGGGAAGGGGATCTTTAAGCAAAGACTCATGAAAGAAAAAGCTTTGTAGATATATAGGAATTAACATTCTAAGAATAGCAAATGGGAAGACCCCAAAAGTTGAAGGAATAGTAAGGAAGCCAGTGGGGCCAGAGCAGAGTGGGCTAAAATGGAAGTAGTATGAAATCAGGTCAGAGAGGTGATGGGGTTGGGGAGAGATCCATAAATTGTAAAACTTTGTAGGTCATTTTAGGTTAGGGTCTTTGTCATTAATCCTGAGCGAGATAAGAAGTTTTTGGACAATTTTCAGCATAGTTGTTACAAGACGATTTATGTTTTAAACTGCATCACTCTGGTTGCTGTGTTGAGAATAGATTATAGGGAGCAAAAGCAGAAATAAGATCAGACAGAGATGATAGGAATTTGCAAGCAGAAGATAATGATTGCTGGACTAGGATGAAATGAAAGCAAGGGGAGGTGGTGAAATGTAACTGGATTTTGGATGTGTTTTGAAGGTCAAGAGGACAGAACTTCCTGATAGATTTTATTGCGAGACATAAATGAAGAGTATCCAAGGATGGTTCCTGAGCAACTAGAAGAATTGAGTTTGGGTTTTTTGACATAAGGAGGACTGCGAGAGGATTAGGTTTGAGATAAAATCAGGAGTTTGGTTTTGGACAAGTTTAAGATGCACACTGTATATTCAAGTACAGCTGTCAGGTTGGATTAATGAATCTAGAGTTCAGATTAGAAGTTTGGTCTGGGTATATAAGTTTGAGAGTCAGGATTTTATTAAGACTGGAATCAGTGTGTGTGTGGGTGTGTGTATATACACATACATACATATATAAAGGAGAGGTTCTAGGGCCAAGCTCTGCGGCACTGTGATGTTAATTATTTGGAAAGAAAAGGCAGAAATAGCATGGGAAACTGAAAATAAGTTAGGCAGAAAACCAAGAGTGTCTATCTGGAAGCTGAGTGCCATAAATGTCTTAAAGTTGAACAAGTAGGTCATTTGTGAGAATGGATTATTGGATTTGGCATTGTGGGAATTGTTGGTGATCTTGACTAGAGCAGTGATTTGACAGTGGTGGGATCTTAGTTGGAGTTGGTTAAAAGCAAATGCGAACACTCGTGGGAATTTAAAATGGTGCAGTCACCGTGGAAAACAGTTTGGTGGTTCCTTGAAACGTTAAACTTAGAATCATATGACCCAGCAATTCCACTTGTAGGTGCATACTCAAAAGAATTAAGCTGTGCTCAAATAGATGTACACAAATGTTCATAAAAGCACGTTTACAAAGGCCAAAAAAGTTGAAACAACCTGGGGCGCCTGGCTGGCTCAGTTGGTAGAGCATGCAACTCTTGACTCTTGAGCTCCACGTTGGGTGTAGAGATTACTTAAACAAACAAAAACCCTAAAAAAAAAGTTAACTCAAATGTTCCATCAGTGGATGAAAGAATAATTTTCAGAAAATTGAGGATAGTCTTTTTTGGTAGTACACCGAACTCAGTGGTAATTTTTAAAAAGGCTACTTGTATCTCCAACTCTTGGAAATTGCCAGTATATATTCAACAAATAAATCCTCTTTCCTTCTGCCTATCTCCTCATCTGCTTGCCACCTTCCAAAATTTTGGGATCCTCTTTTAGATTTTATTTCTTTAATTTTATTTGTCTTTGTTGGATTATTATGAAGGCATTTTTCTGAAGGAGATAAACTCATGGGTCCAACCTGTGAAGTAGTATTCCAGGTATTATTCCAGGTAACTTGTTAGGTACTGGAAATGTAGCACAGGGAAAAAAAATCAGGTTTTTGCTCTCATGGTGTTTTTAATTTGGCTTGGATTGTTTACTTGAAATAAACTTTTTAAATCAGTGGTAAAGGTATACAATTTATAACTACACCAGATAGTAGATTAAAAATACTTCAAGTAAATAGTCTTTAATTTAAAGACTTTTCTAATTAAAACCATTAAGTATTTTCTATTATGACAAACCCTGAAAGATGTAGAAAATGAATTTTAGCAAAATATGAGCTTGATTGACTTAAAAGATTTTTTTGGTAATAAAGTTTGGGGCAAAAATGATAAATACATTAGCTGTGCTATTTTACATTTCTGAATTCTTCTATGGAACAATTTATTTTTTATTATAAATTTCATAATTGAAATTCACTGATCTAGCTTTGATGAAAATAATATCAGCCTGTAAAATTAAAAATAATAAAATCTTTAAAATAGATAATAGAAAAACCAGGGTGTCTGGGTGGCAAGGTCGGTTGAGCATCTGACTCTTGATTTTGGTTCAGGTCATGATCTCGGGGTTCTGGGATGGAGCCCTGTGTTGGGCTCCATGCTCAGCATGGAGTCGGCTTGAGATTCTCTCTCCCTCTGCCCCTCCCACTTGTGCTGTCTCTCTCTCTCTCTCTCTCAAATAAAACGTTTTTTAAAATTTTTTAATTTTCAAATTTTTAAAAAAGATTTTATTATTTGACAGAGAGGGACATAGCGAGAAAAGGAACACAAGCAGGGGGAGTGGGAGAGGGGAAGCAGGCTTCCCGCGGAGTGGGGAGCCCGATGCGGGGCTCGATCCCAGAACCCTGGGACCATGAGCCAAAGGCAGACGCCTAACGACTGAGCCACCCAGGCGCCCCTCAAATAAATAAAATCTTAAATAAAATATATAATAAAAAAGCCAACCATTGCTAACTATTATTACATATATTGTCAATTTTATTTTTTAAATTAAAATTTTTTTTCATGATATATCTGCATTTAATAGAGGTTTTTGGCAATAATGATTTTAATTGCATTAATTGTAAGTATAAATATTCAAGCTTAAGTTCTAAAAGATATAAACATATCTTAGTAATGAGAGCATGAATTAACATTTTGTTTGAGAACTTAAATTATACTTAAAACTTTTCTTGGTGTAATTTTTTTTTTGAGTGTAGTTGACACACAATGTTATATTAATTTCAGCTGTACAACATAGTGCTTCCACATCTCTATACCTTATGGTATGCTCGCCACAAGTGTAGCTACCATCTGTCACCATACAATGCTATTACAGTGTCTTTGATGATATTCCCTATGCTGTGCCTTTTATATTCATTCCCATGACTTGTTTGTTCCGTAATGGAAGCCTGTATATCCTATTCTTCTTCATCCATTTTGCCCATCCCCCCACACCTCTCCCCTCTTAGAACCATCAGTTTGTTCTCTGTATTTATTGGTCTGATGATTCTTTTTGTTGTTCATTTGTTTTTTAGATTCCACATATGCGTTAAATCATATGGTATATTGCCAGTTTTAGATGATCCAGAAGTTATTTTTAATATAAGTTTGCGAGGGAATTTAAGGATTGCTAGTAAAGTTCTGTCTTTTCTGGTGACTTTTGCATACTTATGTTCAATTTTTTTTTTTTTTAAGATTTTATTTATTTATTTGACAGAGACAGCGAGAGAGGGAACACAAGCAAGGGGAGTGAGAGAGGGAGAAGCAGGCTTCCCGCAGAGCAGGGAGCCCGATGCAGGGCTCGATCCCAGGACCCTGGGATCATGACCTGAGCCGAAGGCAGACGCTTAACGACTGAGCCACCCAGGCACCCCACTTATGTTCAGTTTGAAATTATTCTGGTATATTTCTCTTCATTGATGAGAAGAATTGTATTAAACGGAGTCAGAATAGTTTGTATTTAAATATAAAACTTTTATAGACTTTTAGGGCAGTAGTTGTCATTAGGTAATACATCTTTTAAAAAATTTAGAACATTTATGTTTCTAAGGTTTCTCTAAGGGAAATATGTTAAGATTTAAGAGGAAAACAGAATTCATTGTTCAGCTTGGATTTAAGGAATGTATGGAATTAATTTGTGGTTCATATTTTGGTCAGAAAATAAGGTCATGTTTCTACATTAGCATTCTGAACAGTTGATATCAATCCAACAAAAATCATGCCAAATTAAATGTAGCATTTAAGAAATCATGTTGAAGATTGTTCTTGTAATGTTTGAGTCCTTTTAATCAATTAATTGCTTTTTCTTTACAGTAATTGTAGACAGCTGAAGGGTGATCAAGTTTAAAATACTGAATTTTACTTGAGCATTTTATAGAATTGTACTTTAAAATAATGACATTGTATACTGGTTCTAGAAGCATCTAAAAAATAAGGGCTTATATATAAACTTTTTATTACAAAGAATGAGAATAATTAGTTGATTTTAAATATAAAGAAGTTATCATGCTTAAAATTATAACTTTTTGGTTTAATAAGTTCTATTTGACCTAAATTAAATACTGTTTTTTTTTTTTTTTTTTGAATGTGATCTTTGACTTTGTCTTAATGTTTGAATAATACATCCATTTCACAAGAGTAAGGAAGGGTCTCATTAGTAAACATGGGCAGAATACCTTTGAAAAAATAAAAACATTATTTTGGAACAGTTTTAGATTTACAGAAAACTTGCAACGTACAGAGAGTTCACGTAGACTCCTTACTCAGTTTCTCTATTGTTAATATCTTATGCTATCATAGTACATTTGTCCAGACTAGGAAGCCAACACTGGTGCATTTCTTTTACATTCCAGAGTTTAACTAAATTTCATTATGTCGTTTTCTGTAACATGATCCAAACCAGGATACCACATTGCATTTAGAAAAGTACCTCTTAAAAATAATTTATCTCAGTTTGTCTAGATACATACAAGTAATGTGTTGTAAGCTTCAGGGGTGCAAGGCTTGTTGTGGTGGTGGTGGTTTTGGCAGCATCTAGATTAGTACTTACTAGCTGTCACTCATAAAGTATTTGCATGATCGAATGAGTCTGAGACACATACTTTGAAAGTATACACCCATGAACCTACTTCCCTCATAGAGCTAAATGAAGTTCTGTTGAATTTGTGGGTTTTTTAATAGTTTTCTTTTTGATGAAAAATTTGGGAGAAATTTTGGAAATGATTGAACTAACTCTGGTTGAATGTGTATGGGATATAAAATGAATTGAGGTTAAAATATTGGCAGAATATATGAACCATTATATGAGACTGTTATAGCTACATAGCTTTTACCTTTTTAAGCAATATTGTTAAGACAAAGAAGTTAAATAAAAGGAGGATGGTATTTAAATTCTCTATTTGAGCTTACAGTGGCATGTTCAACCTTTATACCATGGATAATCTGTTACAGCTGTTTTTGTTGCACCTGTTTTCCTGCTTAATAATTAAATTTCCCGAATCTTAAAATTGGCCTTGTTTCCATCAATTCATCATAATAAATGACAGTTTATTGCTATCTAATACTAATTTTACTTACTTAATGTTCCTATATTGTTTTCTTAGCTCACTGAAATGCAAGCTGAGAGTAGTTATTATAGCCCTCAGAAAGTAAAATCCAAAGAAGTATTGTGTTGGGAACAAGAAGGAACTACAGTTGAGGTAATCTTTCAACATTGAACAAATATATTTAAAACTTTTTTGAATGGTCCTTAATGTTAATATTTAATAAATGCAGGCTTTTATCATAGTGGTATGTTTAAAATATATTCATGGTTTTTTCTATCTTAGTCATCAGTAGTATTGGTTGAAATAATATTACTTTAACAAAGATTCTACTGTAACATGCAACATGAATTCTTTCATTTTTTCATTTAACTTGTGTGAGCTCATATGTATGTGTGGATTAATGTTCATAAGGTGCCAGTCATTGAGGATACAAAGATCTGAGGATACAGAGTTAAGTAAGATGTTTCTTAATTTAATAGGGTTTATGATCTGAGGAGAATAAATTTGGAAAGGCCATAATTCTAAAGAAGTGTCTACTAATTCAGAAATTCTACAAGGAAAGCCTGTAATTTTTTTAAGCCTGGAACATTTTTATGAAATTCAAATTCTTAGTTCTAATGTTTCCTTCCCTCTTATAGGCCCTTATGATGGGAGAGCCTTTTTTCGATTGCCAGATTGGTTTTGTAGGCTGCAGAGCCTTGTGCCTTAAGGGAATTATGGGTGTTAAAGATTTTGAAGAGAGTATGAATAGAAGTGAAACTGTAAGTCAAATTCTCCCACTCCCCCCCTTTTTTTTGGATAGAATGCAGGGATAATGAAGTGCTTATTGAAGTGTTTAACTATACCAAAAAATCTGTTAGACTACATATATCTTTGGCTTAAGAAAGGAACTTTACTGTTTTCCCCTGTAGGAAATTATAGAGCTCAGGGGAATTTAGAAAGTTGGTAGCACTTAACACCTGGACAGTAGTTCCAAATACTTTCCAATTCATAAATGTTTCTTCTTTCTTGTTTATGGCAGCTACTTGGAGTTCCTTTTTGGTTTGTTAAAATGTTCTTTGCCAAGACAGGCAGTGAAATGGAGACAGAATTCCTTGTCTTTTTACAGGACTTCACATTGTAGTGATTTCTATTGACTACTGAATGGGTGTTATAAAATCACGGTTTTATTTTCTTTAACAGTTTAATGATTTTTCCTCCTGTTCAAAAATTTTGCATTTATTTTCAGGAAGCCTGTTTCTTCATTTGTGGTGAAAATTTGAGTATGAAAGGTTTGACATACCTTACAAATTCATTGTTTGATTACCGAAGCCCAGAAAATAATGGTACTCGTGCAGAATTTATCTTGGATGCAACTCATCATAAGGTCAGAGAATATATATTTGAGCCAATTTCTAGGCTGTGTTTGGGTGGATATTTTGTGTGAATACTTGTAATTGCCATTTTTCTTCTCGAGTAATACATTCTGAATGCTAGTTGTTTATTGAAGCATTTAGAATACTTTTGTCCAGCTTCTACATCTTAGAGAAGTTTGAAGAGTGCACATAGGTCTCTACTTCTATATACTATGTAGCCAGTTAGTTTGTTTATCCATCCCCTACTGTTAAAATAGTCATAGAGGAAACTTGTAGAGTTATCTTTTAGTTGCAGTTACTTTTGGATATGGGATTAATGGGAGGAGATGAAGAATTTCACATTTTACTATGTATGTGTCTTAGTGTTTAATTTTTCATGTTAAATTAATGTACTTTTAGGGAATAAATTAAAAAATTCAAAGAAGTTTACCTGAAGATTAGTATAAAAGAATAAATAATATATATTTTAACCCTTTTTACTACATTTACTTTTGTAAAGAATTTAATTTTAATCTGCATATTTACCTATCTTTTCAATATTTTAGTATATCTTTAGTATTTGAGTTGTTTCATATAAGTGCACTGGAATAAATAAAGATTAAATATATTTCAGAGTATATATTGGACAGTTTTGTGATGATGTTAAAGGTCAAGGGTGTACTGTCCTATTCCATTATAGATATTCATTAACCAATAGACATTATTGATAAAGTGGTCAAAATGTCTAGTAGAATTATGGATGTCTTTTTGTGTTGTCTTTAGTAGAGTTAACATTACTTTTTTTAGAAGTGAATTCTTTGGATAGCCTTTGTTCTTTTGTTTTGGTAATCCTTTTAGTTGATACACATTGTATATAAGGATGTATATTTGATTCTTGACCTGTCAGGTTTTAAACTCCGAAGTCTCTTCTGTACAATGTGTGTTCTGTTTGCTTTTCTTTGTTGGCAGGAGACATACACTGAAATAGCTGGAATGCAAAGGTTTGGGGCTTTTTACATGGATTACCTGTATATAATGGAGAACATCAGTGGCAAAGGTACTAGTTTCTTTCCATTATGTTTGCTTTTCCTTGGACAACAGAAACAAAAGACTCTTCAGAATCAGTTGATCCTTGACTGGCTATAATCTGTTTTTTTTTTTTTTTTTTTTTTAAAGATTTTATTTATTTATTTGAGACAGAATGAGAGAGAGAGAGAGCTCATGAGAGGGGGGAGGGTCAGAGGGAGAAGCAGGCTCCCCGCCGAGCAGGGAGCCCGATGCGGGACTCGATCCAGGGACTCCAGGATCATGACCTGAGCCGAAGGCAGTCGCTTAACCAACTGAGCCACCCAGGCGCCCTGGCTATAATCTGTTAAATCAGATTTACCTTCTGGTACTTTGGGGAATGGAATAATTTTAATATCATGTTATAATTTTCTTAGACATTTAGATTCTTAATCCTTTCTTTGTGTAGTTGATTGAGAAGACATTTTACATAGCCAATCAGATTTAGTTCTTTTATGTACCAAATATTGAAATTTTGATACATCAAATTTCATGTTGCATTAAGTTGTCAAAAAGCATAAACATTTCCTTTTCTATGTTAAATACATTTTGAAGGTTATTTAGATATTTTTATTAAAAAACTTGTTTCAAGCAGAATAGTGGAAATAAATTCTTCTGGAGATAATGGATACAGTCTTACATGTTTTAAAAGCAATCATATGTTTTTAAAAATTTAACTGATACTTTATGTGCTCATCAATATACTATATTGTGCTTATTTTCATCTTTTTTTCATATTGAAAACAGTGAAAATAAGTTAATCCTTTTTTGTTAATTTTTCATATATTGATTTTTGTGTGTTAGGTGATGAGTTTGATATAGTGAATGCCAAGAAGACCAAAGCATTTCTCAAGAAACTAATAGGTAGTGTTTATACACTTAAATGAATGATTATAATATAGCACATTAAGAACAGTAGTTAAAATGGAGAGCTAAGAGAGGTCTAGGTCAGAAAGTGATTACTTTTATGTGTAGGGTTAAAAACTTCACAGAGGAGTTGATCTTGAAAGATCATTAAGTTTTGTTAGATGAAAACAGAAGGAAAGAACAGTAATTTTCTGCTTCCTCTTTTTGTAATGGATTTCTAAATGTTGGTGTTCTCATTGATCAAACCTTGGGTTTACTTTTTTCTTTATATGCTTTCCTGATGTCCTCTCATTCTTTTCCATTGATTTAGTACCTTTAATATGTTGTTGATGCACATATTTATAATTTTAGTCCAGACTTCCTTAAGTTTAGAATTAAATATCCAATGCATACTTGATATTTTTACTTCTTTATGTGTCTCACAAATATTTCAAAACTGAAGGGGCGCCTGGGTGGCTCAGTTGTTGGGTGTCTACCTTTGGCTCGGGTCATGATCCCAGGGTCCTGGGATTGAGCCCCGTGTTGGGCTCCCTGCCTGGTGGGGAGCCTGCATCTCCCTCTCCCACTCCCCTGCTATGTTCCCTCTCTCACTGTCTCTCTGTCAAATAAATAAATAAAATCTTTAAAAAAAAAAAAACAAAAAACTGAGTGTGTTCAAATGGAATTATTAAAATCCTTATGACTGTCTACTGCTTACTGCTTTTCCCTTAGTTTCAATATTATTGTCTTGGAAAATTCTTCTTCTGTATTCTGGTTGCTCAAGCCAGAAACCTAGGAATCATCATGACCTACTTCTCCTCTCCTAGCTTCCAGTCCATCAACATATTTTTTGTCAAATTTCATCTACAAATCTATTTTATATTCGTTGACTTCTTATAAACTCCACTGTTACCACTCTCATCCAATCTACTGTCCTCTCTACATTTTAATGGCTTTTTACTGGCTTCTTGCTTCTCACGAGCTTTCAGATTGGTTTAATTCTGTGCTTAAAACCCTCACTCACTGCTTTTGCATTGCTTTATTTAGAAATAAAATTTAAATTGTGTATCAGATTTTAGTCTTGAGTTTCTTGGAGAATAGTGATAACCACTAAGGAAGATAGAAACAAGTAAGATTTTTGGAGGAAAAGATGTGTTTTGACGTACCTGTGGATATTGAGGTAGAGATACTCAGTAACAAATTATATATAGGAAAGGGCAACTAAGAACTTTACAAATTGTTATAGTGTTGTAGTTACCAAATGTAAGATGGTAGGTTTCTTCTGGTTCAGTATGAAGTCTTCTGCATGTGTTATGGATTCCATATCTTGTGAGGAGGTGGAGTATCAAGTAGTTGTCCTTCAAGTGAAGGAAACCAAGC
Source organism: Neomonachus schauinslandi (assembly GCF_002201575.2). Lineage (NCBI taxonomy): Eukaryota > Metazoa > Chordata > Mammalia > Carnivora > Phocidae > Neomonachus > Neomonachus schauinslandi. The sequence goes on from NC_058406.1 coordinate 150,686,036, forward strand.
ACTGAAAATTTTATTTGTGCATATGTTGCTTCTACACTTTCTAAAAGATAGAGACATAGTTGTATTTGCTGGGGTGCTTGTATATGTTCAGTATGAGAAACTGGTAGTTTGTTAACTTTTAAATTTTTCATATTTTCCACTTCGAAGAATAGGATACAATGTTATAAATATCTTAGTCCTTAACTTTTTTTCCAACAAACTATTAGATCATAACATACAAACAGAGAAGTTCTACACATTTATGTACAGAATAGCGAAGAATTATAATGGAAATACCTGTGTGTGATAAATTTAAATTATTTTTTGTCTGTGGTACTGAGACTAAAGATTGAACTGAAATCCTTTGTTTGAAATTACAGAAAAGTAATTTTTGAAAAAGTTATTAGAGTGGATACGGGGTTGCCTGGGTGGCTCGTCGGTTAAGCATCTGTGTTCAGCTCAGGTCATGATCTCAGGGTCCTGGGATTGAGCCCCACATCAGGCTCCCTGCTCAGCGGGGAGTCTGCTTCTCCCTCTCCCTCTAATCCTCCTCCCTGCTTAAGCTGTCTCTCTGTCTCAAATAAATAAATCTTAAAACCTAAAAAAAAAAAAAGTGTGGATACAGAACTTTTGTGTTTAATTGGGGCTTTCTATATTCTAAAGGTATTAAGTGCTAGGAAGCCTTACTTTCCTGTTTCTGTTTGAATAAACAAAATGGCTTAAGAATTAGAAATTACTGGGGCTGAGGAGTTCAAGATGGCAGAGGAGTAGGAGACTGTAGTTTGGTCCCAGGAATTCAGCTTAGATAGCTGTTAAATCATTCTGAACATCTGGAAACTCAACAGAGATCTAAGAAAAGAATTGCTGCAACTCTACAAATAGAAAAGCGAACACTTTCTGCAAGAATGACAAGATGGAAAAACCATCTCAAAAAAGAGAACAAGAGGGAGTACTGACTGCCAGGGGACCTAATCAGTATGGTATAAGCAAGATGTCGGAACTAGAGTTCAGAATACCGATTATAAAGATACTAGCTGGGCTTGAAAAAAAGCATAGAAGACACTAGAGAATCCTTTTCTGGAGAAATAAAAGAACTAAAATTTAATCAAGTCGAAATCAAAAAGGCTATTAATGAGATGCAATAAAAAATGGAGGCTCTAACTGCTAGGATAAATGGGGCAGAAGAGAGAATTAGTGATATAGAGGACTAAATGATGGAGGATAAAGAAGCTGAGAGGGACACCTGGGTGGCTCAGTTGGCTGTGTCTGCCTTCAGCTCAGGTCATAATCCTGGGGTTCTGAGATTGAGTCCCACATCGGGCTCCCTGCTCAGTGGCAGCCTGTTTCTCCCTCTGCCTGCTGCTTCCCCTGCTTGGGCGCACTCTCTCTATGACAAATAAATGAATAAAATCTTTAAAGAAAGAAATAAAGAAGCTGAGAAAAAGAGATAAACAACTATTGGATCATGAGGGGAGAGTTCAAAAGATAAGTGATACCAGAAAGTGAAACAATATTAGAATAATTGGGATCACAGAAGAAGAGGAAAGAGAGAGTGGGGCAGAAGGTATATTGGAGAACTTATAGCAGAGAACTTCACTAACTTGGGTAAGGAAACAGGCATTCAAGTCCAAGAGGCACAGAGAACCCTCAGAATCAATAAAAATAGATCAACACCTCAAAGTATAATAGTGAAATTTGCAAATCTCAGAGACAAAGAGAAAATCCTGAAAGCCGCTTGGGACAAGAGGTCTGTAACCTACAAGGGAAAACATTAGACTGGCAGCAGACCTATCCACAGAGACCTGGCAGGCCAGAAAGGACTGACATGATATATTCAGGGTACTAAATGAGAAGAATATGCAGCCAAGAATACTTAATCCAGCAAGGATGTCATTCAAAATAGAAGGAGAGATAAAAAGCTTCCAGGAAAAACAGAAACTAAAAGAGTTTATGATCAGTAAACCAGCCCTGCAAGAAATATTAAAGGGGATCCTTTAAGTGAAGAGAGAGCCCAAAGTAACATAGACCAGAAAGGAACAGAGACAATATACAAAAACAGTGACTTTACAGGTAATACAATGACACTAGCTCCCTATCTCTTAATAGTTACCCTGAATGTAAATGGGCTAAATGCCCCAATCAAAAGACACAGGGTATCAGATTGGACAAAAAAGCAAGGCCCATTGGTATGTTGTCTGCAAGAGACTCATTTTAGACCCAAAGACACCTACACATTGAGAGTGAGGGAGTGGAAAACCATTTATCATGCTAATGGACATCAAAATAAAGCTGGGGTGGCAGTCTTTATATCAGACAAATTAGATTTTGAACCAAAGACTAATAAAAGATGAGGAAGGCCACTATATCATAATTAAAGGGTCTATCCAACAAGATCTAACAATTGTAAATATTTATACCCCTAATATGGGAGCAGCCAATTACATAAACCAATTAATAACAAAATTAAACACATTAATAATAATACAATAATAGTAGGGGACTTTAACACCCCCCCCCACCCCCTGCAATGGACAGATCATCTAGGCAGAAGATCAACAAGGAAACAAGGGCTTTGAGTGACACACTGGACCAGATGGATTTCACAGATATGTTCAGAGCATTTCATCCTAAAGCAACAGAATACACATTCTTCTTGAGTGCATATGGAACATTCTCCAGAATAGATTACATACTGGGTCACAAATCAGGTCTCAACCGGTACCAAAAGATTGGGATCATTCCCTGCATATTTTCAGACCACAATGCTTTGAAACTTGAACTCAGTCACAAGAGTACATTTGGAAAGAACTCCAATACATGGAGGCTAAAGAACATCCTACTAAAGAATGAATGGGTCAACCAGGAAATTAAAGAGGATGCCACCAAAAAGGAGAATTACAGACCAATATCCTTGATGAACATGGATGCAAAAATTTCCACCAAAATACTAGCCAATAGGATCCAACAGTATGTTGAAAGGGTTATTCACCACGACCAAGTGGGATTTATTCCCAGGCTTTACAAGCGTGGTTCAACATCCACAAATCAATCAATGTGATACACTACATTAATAAAAGAAAAGACAAGAACCATATGATCCTCTCAATAGATGCAGATAAAGCATTTGACAAAGTACAGCATCCTTTCTTGATTAAAACTCTTCACAGTGTAGGGATAAAGGAGACCTACCTCAATATCATAAAAGCCATGTATGAAAAGCCCACAGTGAATCTCGTTCTCAATGTAGAAAAACTGAGAGCTTTTCCCTAAGGTCAGGAACACAGCAGGGATGTCCATTCTCACTACTGTTGTTCAGCATAGTACTAGAAGTCCTAGCTTCAGCAATCAGACAACAAAAAGAAATAAAAGGCATCTGACTCGGCAAAGTAGAAGTCTCACTCTTCACAGATGACATGAGACTTTGTGGAAAACCCAAAAGACACCACCCCAAAATTTCTGGAACTTATACAGGAATGCAGCAAAGTGGCAGGACATAAAATCAATGCACAGAAATCTGTTGTATTTCTGTACACTAACAATGAGAAGAAAGATAAATTGAGTCAATCCCATTTATAATTGCGCCAAAACCTGTGAGATACCTAGGAATAAACCTAACCAAAGAGGCAGAGGATCTGTACTTGGAAAACTATAGAACACTCGTGAAAGAAATTGAGGAAGACACAAAGAAATGGAAAAACATTCCATGCTCATGGATTGGAAGAACAAATATTGTTAAAATGTCTATGCTGCCTAGAGCAATCTATACATTCAATGCAGTCCCTATCAAAATACTATCAACTTTTTTCACAGAGCTGGAACAAATCCTAAAATTTGTATGGAACCAGAAAAGACCATGAATGGCCAAAGGAATGTTGGAAAAGAAAATCAAAGCTGGTGGCACCACAGTTCTGGACTTCAAGCTCTATTACAAAGCTGTCATCATCAAGACAGTATGGTACTGGCACGAAAACAGACACATAGATCAATGGACCAGAATAGAGAGCCCAGAAATGGACCCTCAACTCTATGGTCAACTAATCTTCGACAAAGCAGGAAAGAATGTCCAGTGGAAAAAAGACAGTCTCTTCAACAAATGGTGTTGGGAAAATTGGACAGCCACATGCAGAAGAATGAAACTGGACTTTTCTTATGCCATACATAAAAATGGACTCAAAATGGATGAAAGACCTAAATGTGAGACAGGAATCCATCAAAATCCTAGAGGAAAACACAGCAACCTCTGTGACCTTGGCCACATCAAGTTCTTGCTAGACACATCTCCAAAGGCAAGGGAAACAAAGGCAAAAATGAACTATTGGGACTTGATCAAGATAAAAAGCTTTTGCACAGCAAAGGAAACAATCAACAAAACCAAGACAACCTACAGAATGGGAGAGGATATTTGCAAATGTCTTTTTTTTTAAGATTTTATTTATTTATTTGACAGAGAGACACAGTGAGAGAGGGAACACAACAGGGGGAGTGGGAGAGGGAGAAGCAGGCTTCCCGCCGAGCAGGGAGCCTGATGTGAGGCTTGATCCCAGGACGCTGGGATCATGACCCGAGCCGAAGGCAGACACTTAATGACTGAGCCACCCAGGTGCCCAATATTTGCAAATGTCTTATCAGATAAAGGACTTAATATCCAAAATCTATAAAGAACTTATCAAACTCAACACCCAAAGAACAAATAATCTAATCAAAATGGGCAGAAGACATGAAAAGATGTTTCTCCAAAGAAGACATACAAATGGCCAACAGACACATGAAAAAATCCTCCACATCACTTGGCATCAGGGAAATACAAATGAAAACCACAATGAGTTACCACCTCACACCAGTCAGAATGGCTAAAGTTAACAAGTCAAGAAACAACAGATGTTGGTGAGGGTGTGGAGAAAGGGGAACCCTCTTATATTGTTGGTGGGAATAGAAGCTGGTACAGGCACTCTGGAAAATACTATGGAGGTTCCTCAAAAAGTTGAAAATAGAGCTACCCTGCTCTATTTTGGCCCAGCAATTACACTAATAGGGATTTACCCCAAATATACAAAAGTAGTAATCCGAAGGGCCACCTGTACCCCAATGTTTATAGCAGCAATGTCCACAATAGCCACACTATGGAATAAGCCGAGATGTCCATCGACAGATGAATGGATAAAGAATATGTGGTATATATATACGATGGAATACTACTCAGCCATCAAAAAAATGAAATCTTGCCATGTGCAATGATGTGGATGGAACTAGAGGGTATTATGCTAACTGGAGTAAGTCAGTCAGCAAAAGACAATTTTCATCGGATTTCACTCCTATGTGGAGTTTAAAAAACAAAACAGAGGATCATAGGGGAAGAGAGGGAAAAACAAGATGAAATCAGAGAGAGAGACAAACCATAAGAGACTCTTAATTATGAGAAACTGAGGATTGTTGGAGCGGAGGGGGAGAGGGGTGGGGTACCTGGTGACACAATGTTACTATGTCAAATGTATCTCAATAAAGCTGAAAAAAAATTAGAAATTATCATATGTTGTCACTTATAACAGTGGATTTATGTATTAAGAACAAATCTCTAATGTATGGAGTGTACATATTAGATAAAGAGAAATACCTGTAGGTAGAGCCAATGTTTTTCTTAGAAGATAGCTGTTGGTTTCCTCTTCAATAATGGGCAGATAAGGGATTGAAGAATTTGGGTTCTGTACCATGAACCATGGACATAGTAATTTTATTCTGGAAAAAGTTTGAAGCAGGTAAAACCTATTGTTCTCTTCCATGATCACTATACACCTGTCACAGCACCCTGTGAACATTTTTTCAGGGAAATTTCTAAGATAAAAGAGTAAAATGCAACTTCCTCTACTCCCCCTTCTCAGTCAACATCATAGTATTGTGTATAGAATTACTGGATATGGATATTAGCCAGTTAGATTTTAGAGACTAATTTTCTAAGAATGACTATTTCAATTTTATCGCACTTCCTGTAACATTAAATAGATTATGGGGGTAATTGTTATTTGAATCAATATTTTTTTGTTAATAATAACCATCTCATTTATGTAGAGAAAAATACAGATTGGCAGTGTTCTGATTATTCAACCAATGGAGAATTGGTTTTAAGGCATTAAGCTATAAGCTAAAAAGATAAAAGTAATATTACAATTGGTATATCTAATTGCTTAAAATATTAATATAAGATGTGGTTTCTTGTAGGTTCTACAAATCAACAAGACTTTTCTTCAGGAAAAAGTGAGGATATGGGAACATTTCAGGAGAAATCTACAAAAAGCCTTGTTATAGGTCCTCTTGATTTTCGTTTGGATAGCAGTGCAGTACATAGAATTTTGAAAATGATTGTTTGTGCCTTGGAACATGAATATGAACCATACAGTGGGCTAAAACCAGGTTTGTTTTTGGCCTCATTTTGAATCTCTTGCTAGTTGATTTGAATGATTATATAATCCAATTTGTTGTAGTTTGCTAAAGTATACTTTTTTGTGTAGTTTGCCTATCTGATTTTCATGTATTTAGTTGTATGTAGAAGTTATGGGAGAGGTCAAGATTTGGAAATTATTTACATAAGTACTTTATTTGCCAGTATTTGTCAGCATTTTATTACCAGACTTTTTGATACTTTTCCCAGTGTATATTCCTGAAATACCATTTTCCCACCTTTGTGGTTTCTGAAGAGCAGACATGAAGATGGACTCTAAACATATAAACTTAGCATTCAAGGAGATGTAGGTCTTACTGATAAAAAAAGAATTTGTTGTACACCTAATTTTCTCTATGTGGCATGAAGGTGTCATGGTTTCCTAAAATACAAATTCATTTTTTATGCAATAAAGCACTCTAGAGTAGGATATAATAGTATAATATAATAATAATATAGTGTCAGACTATGGCTTGAATTCTGACCCCTGCTTTTAAAGTTAGGATATGTAAGTGACGTCACTGATTTTTCATTTCTCTATCTCAATAATGAGTTTAATTATTGTAACAGAGATGGTTAAATTGTCTCCCCCTTATCCATTATCCCCTTATTTTATAGTAAAAGAAATTTCTATGATAACAATTCTTATGATAAAAGTAAAGATGACACATCCCAGGTATAGTCACAGGACTCAAGGTTCTGACTGCTGGGATGGGAACAGAACTTTAAGTGAATTTTGGGGCAGTGACTTTAAAAGGAAATGCACATACCTTCCTTTTCTTCTTTGCCCCTTCCTTCTGGCTGGAAAAAATTATAATGGCAGGAGTTGGAGCTGCCATCTTTGACCCTAAAACGAAAGTTGCATGCTAAGGATAACAGCAACAAGACAGCAAGAACCTGGATCTTTGGTAGCATGGTAGCACTGTCATCTCTGGATCCTTTAGACTCAGATTTTTATATGAAATAAACTTCTGCTGCTGTTCAAACTTTACTTGACTTTTGTCATAGCAAATTTACCGTTATCTAAATATTACACTAGTAGGACCAATTTCCAAAGATCAGTACATATAATAGCATGTAACACTGTGTCCAGTACATAGTAAGTGCTTGACATGTTTATGCATTCATTTCTTGCACCTTGCTTGCATGCCTGCTCCATCTCAGACACTCTTTAAAGGGCTAGAAAAGTGTGTATAAAATGGCTAAAATAAAAACGGTGGTAGTACCAAATGTTGGGGAGAATGTGAAGAAACAGGATCACTCATCATTGCTGGTGGGAATGTAAAATCTATACTACTTCTGAAAACAGTTTGTCAATTTCTTTAAAACTAAACTTGCAACTACTATATAGCCCAGCAGCAGTACTCTTGGGCATTTATGCCAGAGAAATGAAAACTTAGGTTCACACAAATATCAATACCTAATTTGTTTTTCTCATGTAAAAATCCAAGCTGGTAGGTGCTCTAGCAGATCAGGGTAACTGTTGCTTGAGGTTGTCTCTAGACCGAGAATTCTTTGTCTTATTATTCTACCATTCTTTGAGATATACCTCATCTTCGTGGTAAATGTTGGACCATGATTACAATATTTAATTTGAATCAACAGGAAAGGTGGAGCAAGAGAAAATGGTAGGTATGTGGTTTTATTTAATAACATGGCTCTGTCATCCCATTTACCAAAACTTAGTAACATGTCCCTATACCTAGCAGCAGGGATACTGGAAAGTATAGTAGTCTCTGGAAACCTCAGTACCAGACTTCAATTCAGAGGGTTTTATTGCTAAAAGAAAGATTGTAGTTAGCTGTCTCTTTGACAGTGGAATGATTCCCTACACACACACAAGTATATATAACATGAATTTTTATCTGAAGCAGTTTATCGTCTCAAGAATGTGACACACACACACACATCTATATCTATTTTTCTACATATCTGTATATCCATATATATATAAGCTATATATGTGTGTGAATATATATATATATATATATATATATATATATACTGCTGTTAGTTCACTTTAGTTTAATATACAGACAATTCTCACTTTCCATGGTAATTAGGAATCATAAAAATGTGCCAGCTGATATCATGGAAAGTGATCATAATCAGTGGGACAAATTGAAACTGTTTCACACTTTTGGATATTTTTGTCAAAACACTAAAAGCGGGCGCCTGGGTGGCTCAGTTGGTTAAGCGACTGCCTTCGGCTCAGGTCATGATCCTGGAGTCCCGGGATCGAGTCCCGCATCGGGCTCCCTGTTCAGCAGGGAGTCTGCTTCTCCCTCTGACCCTCCCCCCTCTCATGCTCTATCTCATTCTCTCTCTCAAATAAATAAATAAAGTCTTTAAAAAAAAAAACACACTAAAAGCTCTCTTACTATTGGTTTGAAAGTATATAGAAATGAAAAAAAGGGAATAGTAAAGTAAGAGTTTTATTTCTTAAAAAAGAGAAACTTAAGAGTAGTTTAAACGGTGCTTGTCTCCTTGTCCTGTAACTTACAATATAGAGTGACTCTTTCCTATGCTTTGGCAGATTGTTATACTTCTAAGTTTGGATCAGATTCCCATACATTTCAGTGTCGTGAAAACCTCTGAGAGTTCCTTTAATGGGAAGTATTTTGTTTGCATCACTTCCTCTGGGACATCTTTAGACATCTTCATTCTTTTTTTTTTTTTTTTAAAGATTTTATTTATTTATTTGACAGAGCGAGAAAGGGAACACAAGCAGGGGAAGTGGGAGAGGGAGAAGCAGGCTTCCCGCCAAGCAGAGAGCCCGATGTGGGGCTCGATCCCAGGACCCTGGGATCATGACGTGAGCCGAAGGCAGACACTTAATGACTGAGCCACCCAGGCGCCCCTTTCTTCGTTCTTTTTATCACAACCGCTTTCCTCATCAACATTGATAAGTCTGTCTTCACTAATTCCCCTGGCTTCATATCTGGAGTCTCTCCAAGGGTACAGAGTTGATATTCCCACAGTTAGCTGTTTCTTCTGTAACTCCTTGTATTTTATCAGTCTTTGTTTCTTTGCTGCACTTTCATCTTTGATTGCCAGTTCTGTTCCAATTACCCATTTTTGTAAAATGTCACATGGGTTTATTACTGGTAAACAAGGAGGCAGTACAGCTACATGCTTTGCTGTCTGGGAGTTAAATAACAGATATGGGATACCAGTAACCAAACCTGACTGACTTTGAAAGAAGTGACGTGATTGGTCACTGATCATGATGCACATCTTTTATCTATGTTATGATTTGTGGATTGAAGAACTTGCAGTAAGGTTTGTACTTTATGCACTTACTATACTGTGGTAACTGATATTTGAACTGTTTTTGGGGGAACTGGCATTTTTTAACTAAAACAAGATAATTGAAACTGATGTATACCCAGAACTGTGCAAAGTGAGAGCTGCTTCTACATACATAATGTGCATGTAAATGAGTACATATGTATTACATCTTAAGTACTTATCCACTTTCTAGAAGCTATTTATTGTGGTGTAATATACATATTGGAAAGCACAAAACCTAAGGGTATAATTCTGTGAATTTTGCAAACTTAACCACATCTATATAACTGTTCAAGAAATGGAACCTTAGCAGCACTCCAGAAGTCCCCTTTGTGCTCTATTCTCTTTACTCCTTTGACCCCAAGGGTAACCGCTCTCCTTACTTCTAACTTCTTGGATTGAGTTTTTGCTTAGCTTATAATTCATATAAATGGAATCACACAATATGTATCTTCTGTCTCTGGCTTTAGCTTTAGCTTGTTTATGAGATTTATTTCATTATTATATAGTGTGTCATTGTGTGAATATACCACCATTTATCCATTTTACTGTTGATGAGTATTTAGTTTCTAGTTTTTGGTTAATTATGGTAGTGATGCCACAAACATTCTAGTACATGCCTTTTGGTAAACATGTGTACTCCTTTCTGTTGGGCATGTATGAGTAGAACCACTCAGGTAAAAGGATTGCAAATGTTCACTTTTAGTAGGTGTTTCCGAACTGTTTTCCCAAGTGGGACCACTTTACGTTCTTATCAGTGGTTTGGAGAGTTTTAATTGCCAGGGCTGGCAAACTATGACTTACTGCCTCTTTTTGTGCAGCACATGAGTTGATAGTGGGTTTTGCGTTCTTAAATAATTAGGAAAGGCCGCCTGGGTGGCTCAGTCGTTAAGCGTCTGCCTTCGTCTCAGGTCATGATCCCAGGGTTCTGGGATCGAGCCCTGCATCGGGCTCCCTGCTCGGCGGGAAGCCTGCTTCTCCCTCTCCCACTCCCCCTGCTTCTCCCTCTCCCACTCCCCCTGCTTGTGTTCCCCCTCTCGCTCTCTCTCTCTCTGTCAAATAAATAAATAAAATCTTTTGAAAAAATGAATCCTATTTTATGACCCATGAAAACTATATGAAATTTAATTTTCAGTTTCCATAGGTAAAGTTTTATCAGGACATAATCTTGCTCATAGAGTTTGGTATTGTCTGTAGCTGCTTTTATGCTACAGTGGCAGAGTTGAGTAGTTGTGCTAGACTGTATGGCCCACAAAGGCTAGAATAGTTTCTAAATGGCTGTTTATGTAAAAGGTTTGCTGATGTTTGGTTTGCATGCTTGCCAACACCCAGTATTAGTCTTTTTCATTTTAACCATTCTAGTGGGTCTGTGATGCTGTCATATAACTTCATTTGCATTTATCTGATGCCTAATGATGTTATCTAGCTTTCCATAGGATTTTTGGCCATTTAGAAATACTATCCTTTGCTTGTTCAAGGCTGTGTAGCCCATTTTTCTATTCAGTTGTTTATTATTGATTTTTAAAAGGTTTTACATTAAAAAATTTTTAATATGCTGTGGGACCTTTATATAGATATCTATATCCATCTATCTATGGCAAATATCTTCTGCCAGTTTGTGCCTTGCTTTTGCATCATCTTAATGGTATTTTTATGAACAGAAGCTGTTATTCTTTTAACAAAAGAGATTAAAAATTCCTTTAAAATATTTAAAAAATAATTTAAAATCAAATATGTAAATTTTTATATAGCAAAGACCTACATTTATATTCCACAGTAACTTATATAAGTTTAACTTATATTTGTTAAAGGTAACACATTAGTTTGCAATTGCTTCATTGTTGAAAAGAAAAATATTATTTGACCTTAAAATTTGGGAACCAATTAATTCAATTATTTAAAAATTGAATTCAATTATTTAAAAATAAAATAATATTTTATTAAATTTTCATGATTTCATTTTTAGATATTAAGGATGAAAATGAAACAATACTGAATCCTGAAGAAGTGGCATCTTTGGAGGAATATATTCCTACCCGACATACAAGTGTTACTCTCCTCAAATGTACCTGTACTATTTTCATGGCTGAATTCAACTTGTTGGATCATTTGCTACCTGTCATTATGGGAGAAAAGGTATGTTTTGCAGTTCACTACTTTTTTTCTTCTCATACATGCATATTTGCAAGTCCTATGATATTATAAGAGGAAGGTGATAGAGTAAAAGAATAAGTGCTTATATAATTATGCATGGTGATGTTAAAACAATGTAACTATGATTGTTAATTTTTAAGTGTGTGTGTATCTGTGTACACATATATGTTATATATAAATAACCTCAAGCTAAGACTGTATCAAGAAATGTTGAAGAGATCGTGGGCCTGGAAGTCAGTCTAATATACAAACTATGACACTTTGTATCTCTAAACCTGTTTCTGAAAAACAAAACAAAAATATTTTTCAAGTGGGCTGACAGATTCAGCTGGTAAAGAAGCAGTAAGCCTATATGGATTCAGATAGTTTATTACTTACATATAAACATAAGAGCAAATCATTAATGGTGTCAGCTTGCTGTGTCTCTTTCAGGACAACCTTGAAACCAGAAGGCCAAAATGACCTGCAGCACACACGTGCAGCACACCATTAAGTACAGTACTATTTTGTCAAGGATTCAATTCCACATTTCATCTAAGCAGTTACATAGATTACAGCTGTACATTGAGAATAGTAAGTGGAAACCCCATATCTCACCCGAATGTGGGATGCTGATGAGAAAATGTCTCATAGCAGTCTCCCTCAAAAGAAGGTGAGAAGTGGTCTTTCAGAAGCTCTTTGCAAGACCCCCCTATCTTCTCATGTTGTGAAAGTCACAGGATATTCTCCCACGGCTTAGGTCTGCTGTGGTTGCATCTTGCCTTTATGGTCTACATGGATTTGTGTAAGATTGTCAGGATGCTGGCACAGAGCTGTTCCCTTACAGTATCTACCTCTTAGAATTATTTTTAATATTAGATGAGATAATGCACATAAATCATTTTGCACATGTTATGAACACAGTAATTACTACTTTATTTTTAATGAGGACTTCTTAGATGCTTCACTTGATTTAGGCCATATATAATGTATTGCTTTCTGAGTTTGCCATATACATAATGTATTTGTTATCTTTAGGGTTTTTCTGTTATATTTCTTTTGATATCTACATAATGATGATTATAGAAATAAGAACTGTCCTAACTTTAAATAAGAACTTGTGGAAGTATGACAGGGAATTGACTATGATATGATAGTTTCATTTTGTGTATTTGCTCCATATTGTCCACTTAAAATTGTTGTGTTGCTGGGTAAAGAGATCATCTGGAGAAAATTTCAGCAGAGAAAAAGTATGTCAGTATTAGACATTAACTTCGAAGCAGCTGTGAGTAATGAGTTCAAGAAAGAGACAAAAAGGTGGAAGGTTTCACAAGATACCTCAATCTATAAAAAAGCAACAACAAATCCCATTCTGTAACTGAAAACCGTAACACAAATTAGAAATAAAAGGATGGAAAACAATTTAAATGCGAATCACAGGAAATACAGTGTGGCTGTTTTAATACCAGAAAGTGTGAGCTCAAGACAAGAACTATTATTAGAAATAGCTGTTTTGTAATAATGACTGTTAACTCCATGAGTGGAACAACATACATAATTCTTACAGATGGCATGTTTTATTAAAGTAGGCAGTCATGAGCATGTACTGTATGATTCTGTAAAGTTCAAGAACAGGCAAAACTAGTCTGTGGTGATTGCAGTGAGAATATTGGCTACCTCTGGCAGCGATCTGATCTATCACCTGAGAAGGGATATATTGTAGAGTACTTGAAATGTGTGGTAGTTACAGATGTAAAATTTTATTGAGCTCTCCACTTAAGATTTGTGTGCTTTACCGTATGTTGTACCTTAATAATCCAAAGTTGCTTAGAAGAGTAATTGATTAGTAAGTGGTGGTTTAAAAATTAGTAAAAAGTTAAAAAAGCATGTTCAAACAAGTATGTTCAACTTAGTCAATTTTAGGCACAGTGTTTCTCAATAATGGCACTGTTGGCTTTTTGGACAGGGAAAGTTTTATGTATCATTTACTATCTTTAGCCAATCCCTGCTAAATGCTAGTACTACTCCGCAGTTGTTGTGACAATGAAAGACAGACAAAACAGTGAAACCTCTCTTCCGTGGATTTTCATGTATGTCTAAGGTCATACAGTTTCTCATTGAGAATGACAGTATGGCATTTTAAGGGAATAAGTTAGTTTTAGGACCAGAAGGAGTTGCTTGCTAATGAGGGTTCATACTCTGGACATCTTGATACCTACTTGCATTTACTTGGAAGCTTAGGTTCTGTAACACTGAAAGTACCAAGCCTAACTTGAGATTCTTAGGATTTTCTGAGCCTTTAACATGTGTATTATTAGTAGATATGATATGGATCAGAAGTTATTCCTCCTTGCAAATTTTGCTTCTTGTGTCTTTGAAACTGTCTGAGTAGTCTTCTTAGTCTCTTCATCATCTAAATGTGAATAAAGCACAGGAAGACAAATGGTGGGTGGCTCTGGGATATCTAGGTCAATATTTGGGAATGGTTGAGCTTAAGAAAATACCATTAAATGTACTGAGGAGCACATAGTGTGCTATTCCAGTTGATTGAAAAATAAAAGTTTAGCTAAATGGGTAGTAATAATTTTATAGTAAATATGCATTTTGAAATCTAGGACATACTTGAAAATATATAGAAGGCATTTGTATTTGGTTATGGTAAGAGAGTTCTGTAAAAATCATCATTTCTAGATTGATTTGATAACGTTGCAAAATGTGCCAGTCTGAGGCTTGTATGGGGGCATTGCATGTCAGTCACTGTTTTCCTGAAATATAAAGTGAACTCTATTATTTTCCAGAACTCAAGTAACTTCCTGAATACTACAAACTTCCAGTCACTTCGGCCTTTGCCATCCATTCAGATATTAGTGGATAAAATTAATCTGGAACATTCTGTGCCAATGTATGCTGAACAGTTGGTGCATGTGGTCAGCAGCCTTACTCAGCCTTCTGATAATCTGCTTCATTATTGCTATGCACACTGCTATCTTAAGGTAGGAAAAGTGGATTTCCTTGTTTATTAGTATCTGTTTGGCTTTGGGAGAATTAATTAAATATCTTTTTTCTTGGAGTTGTAACTTCATAGAATTAGTACCCCCATAAGATGAGATTTAAATGATACATAATAGATATATTCATTATTCAACATAATTAAATGAAAGTGTACCTATTTTAAAGTTACTCAATTTTTTTGGATTAACAGCTTGATGTTTATACGTTTATATGTTTATAATGTTAATTATGGTTTTTGAAGATTTTTAAAAAAATATTTACTTTAGAGGTGAGGGGAAGGGGCAGAGGGAGAGAATCTTCAAACTGACTCCTTGCTGAGAATGGAGCCTAATGCAGCCTCAGTCTCATGACCCATGAGATCATTACTTGAGCTGAAACCAAGAGCTGGTCACTCAGAGGCCTGAGCTACCCAGGAGCCCTGGTTTTTGAAGATTTTATATGTCATCAATGATAATTATAATTAGTGTGAAGGAACACTTAGTTTATTTATTTTTTTATTTTTTAAAGCTTTTATTTATTTATTTGACAGAGAGACAGTGAGAGAGGGAACACAAGCAGGGGGAGTGGGAGAGGGAGAAGCAGGCCTCCAGCGGAGCAGGGAGCCTGATGTGGGGCTTGATCCCAGAACCCTGGGTCATGACCTGAGCCGAAGGCAGACGCTTAACGACTGAGCCACCCAGGCACCCCAGGAACATTTAGTTTATAAGAGTGTTTTAAAGACTCATGATTTCTTTGAGGGGAACATAACACATTTTTTTTTTTTTTAGTTACTTTCCTCTTAACTGAATTCATGTTAATTTCTTGATACAAAGAGAGAACTCTTAATGGTTTAAATCGAGTTATATAACATTAATTACTGGAGGCTATACTCAGCTCTTACGTATTTTCTTTTTTTTTTTTAAGATTTTTTTATTTATTTATTCATGAGAGACAGAGAGAGAGAGAGAGAGGCAGAGGGAGAAGCAGGCTCCCAAGGAGCAGAGAGCCCGACGCGGGACTCGATCCCAGGACCCCGGGATCATGACCTGAGCCGTAGGCAGACGCCTAACCATCTGAGCCACCCAGGCGCCCTCTTACGTATTTTCTTGGTAAATAATATATCCCAGGTGTGCCTGGGTGGCTCAGTTAAGTGTCGTACTCTCAATTTCTGCTCAGGTCATGATCTCAGGGTTGTGAGATCCAGCTCTGCATTGGGCTCTGCACTGAGCGTGGAGCCTGCTTAAGATTCTCTTTCTTCCTCTTCCTACCCCTCTCTGTGCCCCTCCTCTCTGCCTCTGTTGCACGTGCACAGGTGCACTGTCTCTCAAAAAACAGCAACAACAAAAACATCCCATTGTAGGTACGTAAAGATAAAATCAAATGTTGAGTAGTGTTTTTGCAAAGCAAACACAGATGTATAGTCTAAGTAGAGATAGCATATATCTAATCAAATTCTTTTATGGATTAAAGAAAACTTTACAGACTTATATTCAAGAATAAGAACTAAAAATACACTAAATTTCACGTAAAGGACTCCAAAATTAGAGAACTCCAGAAGTAGATTTTATTGGTTCATGCTTCATTGTTCCATGTTTGAAAGTTCTTTTTTTTTTTTTTAAAGATTTTATTTATTTATTTGAGAGAGAGAGAATGAGAGAGAACACATGAGAGGGGATAGGGTCAGAGGGCAAAGCAGACTCCCCGCCGAGCAGGGAGCCCGATGCGGGACTCGATCCAGGGACTCCAGGATCACGACCTGAGCCCAAGGCAGCCGCTTAACCAACTGAGCCACCCAGGCGCCCCCATGTTTGAAAGTTCTTAAATACTTGTCTATTTGTAGAATAAAAAGAAACCAATGTAAATAAAAGTTTTACATCACCTCTAGTTTAAGGTGGTGAAATTTGTTTTCAAACCATGGAGAGTAGAAGAACATGTTTTCCTAGAAGTTCATGCAAAGCCCATTTGTAAGAGGATGGAAGAGACTCCACTCCCTTGCTTAATGATACTGTCATGTTGTGAAGGGGTGTGGACACAGGAAAGTATGATTCATTAGGGCCATTATTAGAATTATCTATCACAGTGTTTTATGTCATGTGGAGAGTAGCAGAAAGTAATTTTGAAAGCTAGATATATAGGTAATATTTTATACTTGTGCCTTTTTATTCATTCCCATAATTAATACACTGAAGTGTATTTTTTTAAATATTGGTATGACTTGAATATCAGATTATAATGTTGAGAATATTTGCCTTGTTTTATTGAAACAAGACTAATTTCAGGCAGTTCTCTAATCTTTCCGAGGTAGTCTACTTAGGTAGGATTCATCAATTTGGTAAATATTAGATTCTTTACATATTACAGACACTCAGCATTGAAGATGAATAAGGCATGTCCTGTCCTTAAGGAGAATGGTCGCCAAAGCCAATAGTCACCAATATGGTTGTCCTCCATACTGAGATAAAAGTTACTGGGATAGTTGTTTACTACTACTGTTACCATTTTAAAAGCGCACTTAAATTTCCAGGGTAATGTAGGTGGCTCAGTCAGATGAGTGTCTGACTCTTGATTTTGGCTCAGGTCATGATCTCAGGGTTGTGAGATTGAACCTCGTGTCCAGATCTGTGCTCAGCTTGGAGTCTGCTAAGGATTCTCTCTCTCTTTTCCCTCTGCCCCTCCCAGCTAAGGCTCTCTTTCTCTCTCTCAAATAATAAATAAATAAAATCTTAAAAAAAATTTTCCAGGGTAATGTAAAAGTTAGTTACAGTGTAATCTGGATAAAGTTATGTTTTGGAAAAAGGTCTTTTGCTTTTATGCATACTAATTGTCTTTTATATTTTGGTTAATTTGACTAGAGCTATGTGTAATGGATAAGCTGTGTTCTAGGAGGTTTGGTGTTAGGCAGAGCAGGAATATTATATGTAGAAAAACTTGTCATTGATATTAAGAATATTGAGTATTTTGGGGCAGTTGGGTGGCTCATTTGGTTAAGCTGCTGCCTTCGGCTCAGGTCATAAGCCCAGGGTCCTGGGATTGAGCCCTGAGTCAGGCTCTCCGCTCAGTGGGGAGCCTGCTTCTCCCTCTCCCTGCTCCCCCCCCCCAACTCATGCTCTCTCCTGTGCACTCGTGCTCTCTCTCTCAACTAAATAAAATCTTGAAAAAAAGAATATTGAATATTTAAAAAAATAAAGCCTTGAGTCTTGAATATATCATTGTATTTTTGATGCTTCTTCAGTGGCCTGGTACTTTTTTTTTTTTTTTTTTAAGAATTTTTATTTTAGAGAGCACGTGGGCAGGGGGGATGGTCAGAGGGAGAAGAATGTGCTGAGCTTGGAGCCTGCCTTGGGGAGTGGTGGTGGGGGATGCTTGATCCTAAGACTTGAGAGATAATGACCTGAGCCGAAATCAAGAGTCAGATGCTCAACCCACTGAGCCACCCAAGCACCCCTGGCCTGGTACATTTTTTTTTTTTAAGATTTTATTTATTTGTCACAGAGAGAGAGTGCACAATCAGGGGGGAGCGGCAGGCAGAGGGAGAAGCAGACTCCCCGTTGAGCAGGGAGCCTGATGCTGGACTTGATCCCATGACCTGAGCCAAAGGCAGGTGCTTAATCAACTGAGCCACCCAGGTGTCCCTGGCCTGGTACATTTGTAAACGTTCAGGATTTGTTAGAGAGTTTTAGTTTATATTTGTACTATTTGGAACCGACTCAAAATACTGATTTGTTGTAAAGTTTATAGCAGTTCGTGTTACTTGGCATAATTACTCTGACTTTTGAGGAGGTTTACAAAGATTAATTTTTCCATCATAGTGTTAAAATATTACAGTAGAGAATTTGAATGTTTATTTCATGTGTGTGGCATCTTAGACCCTAAGTAATTTTCAGTAAATACTGAAACAAAATGCTCAAGTTTTAATTTTGTATACCTAAATTTGACTGTATTGACTATATGATGAAATGGTATATAGCACCTATTTCATGTAGTGAAATTTATTAATTGGGAGAGTTGGCCTGGATGTGTGAAGAAAACCCACAGATGGAACTTTCATATGTCTTACCAAGTGCTCTTTATTTAACTGCTAAGCCCATCCTTTGAATATATATGGCATCAAGTAGCTAAGTCATTGCAAAGCATCTGATGTTTGAAACATGAATAAGTTCGTGAAGGCACCCTATAAACTGTAGAATAATATATAAATTTAAGGCCTTCTTACTCGTAAGGATCAGCTATGGCAAATGCTTCAGAGAGATCGAGAAGATTATAGTAGAATCAAAATCCTTTGTTCAGATTTGGTAATTTTCAACCTCAAGAAAATAGTTTTCTCTGGGGATTTGGAGAAGTGGTGCTTTCATACATGGCTGATGGGTGTGTAAATTGGTATCATTTTGGACGGTACTTTTGTAGGATCTAACAAATTTGAAGACAAATTTACCTTATACCCATCCAATTTTCAGTGTATATCCTACAGCAGGGGTCAACAGACTTTTCTTTAAAGGGTCAGAGAGTAAATATGTTAGACTTTGTGGGCCAGGAGGCAAAATTTAGGATGTACTTAATAAGAGAACAAATTTCCACAAATCTTGAGTTGATAAAATTAAAAATGGATTGCATGTTCCAATGCATTACTGTATGTGGTTTACTCTTTTTTAAACTATTTTACTTTTTTTATTTTTGTAAAATACATTTGATATAAAAATTACCATTGAAACAATTTTTTGGTGTATAGTTAAGGGAGAGTAACTACATTCATAATTGTGTAACTGTCTTTACCATCCATCTCCAGAATCTTCTCATCAACCCATACTGAATCTCTATTAAAGAATAATTCCAAATCCTCTCTCCTCTGTCCCTGGGTAACCACCATTC
This sequence comes from Neomonachus schauinslandi, assembly GCF_002201575.2. Taxonomy (NCBI): domain Eukaryota; kingdom Metazoa; phylum Chordata; class Mammalia; order Carnivora; family Phocidae; genus Neomonachus; species Neomonachus schauinslandi. The sequence continues at coordinate 150,705,729 of NC_058406.1, forward strand.
TTCACTCTGTCTCTATGAATTTGACTACTTTAAGTACCTCAGATTAGTGGAATCACACAGTATATGTGCATTTAACTGTTGTATTTCATTAGGATACTGTCTCTAAGATTCATTCATGTCATAGCATACTGTAAAGCTTGCTTATAGTTCGAGTCTGAACACTACATTCTATGTATATACCACATTTTGTTAATCCACTCTTTTATTGATGAACACTTGGGTTGTACCACATTTTGGGTAATATCTATAATGCTGGTATAAACACGGGATGCAAATACCTGTTAACTTCACTGATTTATTTTCTGTATATAGCTTGAAATGGAATGCTGAATAATAACTTTATTTTTTAAAACACAGCATATAAGTATGCACAGCAGCTACACTATTATATATATATATTTTTCATTCTTTAAATTTTTAAAAAACTTTTGATTTAAATTCTAGTTAGGTACCATACAGTGTAATATTAGTTTCAGGTGTACAATATAGTGATTCAGTACTCCATACAACACCCAGTACTCATCACAGCAAGTGCACTCCTTAATCCTCATCACCTATTTTCTATTTCACCCATTCCCTCATCCATCTCCCCTCTGATAACTGTCAGTTTGTTCTCTATAGTTACGAGTCTGTTTCTTGGTTTGTCTCTCTTTTTTTTTTCCTTTGCTCATTTGTCTTGTTTCTTTTTTTTTTTTTTTAAGATTTTATTTATTGAGAGAGAGAATGAGATAGAGAGAGCATGAGGGGGGGAGGGTCAGAGGGAGAAGAAGACTCCCTGCCGAGCAGGGAGCCTGATGCGGGACTCGATCCTGGGACTCCAGGATCATGACCTGAGCCGAAGGCAGCTGCCCAACCAACTGAGCCACCCAGGCGCCCTTGTCTTGTTTCTTAAATTCCACATATGAATGAAATCATATGGTGTTTGTCTTTCTCTGACCGACTTATTTTGCTTAGCATAATACCGTCTAGGTCCATCCATGTTGTTGCAGATGGCAAGAGTTCATTTTTTATTGGATGAGTAATATTCCATTATATGTGTGTGTACACCACGTCTTTATCCATTCATCAGTGGATGGACGTTTGGGCTATTTCCGTAATTTGGCTGTTGTAGATAATGCTGCTATATAAACATCAGGGTACACGTATACCTTTGAATTGGTGTTTTGTATTCTTTGGGTGAATACCAAGTAGTGCAATTGCTGGATTGTAGGGTAGCTCTATTTTTAACTTTTTGAGGAACCTCCATGCTATCTTCCACAGTGGCTGACCAGGTTCCATTCCCACCAGCAGTGCACAAGGGTTCCCCTTTCTCCATATCCTTGCCAGCACCTGTTGTTTCTTGTGTTGTTGATTTTAGCCATTCTGACAGGTGTGAGGTGATATCTCATTGTAGTTTTGATTTGTATTTCCCTGATGATGAGCGATATTAAGCATCTTTTCATGTGTCTGTTGGCCATCTGTATATCTTCTTTGGAAAAATGTGTATTCATGTCTTCTGCCCATTTTTAAATTGGGTTATTCATTTTTTGGGTGTTGAGTTGTGTAAGTTCTTTATATATTTTGGATACTAACCCTTAATTGGATATGTCATTTGAAAATATCTTCTCCCATTCTGTGGGTTGCCTTTTAGTTTTGTTGATTGTTTCCTTTGCCCTGCAGAGGCTTTTTATTTTGATGGAGTCCCAAAAATTTACTTTTGCTTTTGTTTCCTTGCCTCAGGAGACGTATCTAGAAAGAAATTGCTATGGCCAATATCAGAGAAATTATTGTCTGTGTTCTTCTCTCGGATTTTTATGGTTTCTTACATTTAGGTCTTGCATCCATTTTGAATTTATTTTTGTGTATGGTATAAGAAACTGGTCCAGTTTCATTCTTTTGCATGTTGCTGTCCAGTTTTTCCAACACCATTTGTTGACTAGACTATCTTTTTTCCATTGAATATTCTTTCCTGCCTTGTCAAATATAAATTGGCCATATAGTTGTGGGTTTATTTCTGGGTTTTCTGTTCTGTTCCACTGATCTGTGTGTCTGTTTTTGTGCCAGTACCATAGTGTTTTGATCCCTACAGCTTTGTAATATAGTTTGAAGTCTGGAATTGTGATGCCTCCAGCTTTTCTTTTTCAGGATTGATTTGGCTATTCAGGGTCTTTTGTGGTTCCATACAAATTTTTGCATTGTTTATTCTAGATCTGTGAAAAATTATTTTGATGGGGATTACATTAAATGTGTAGATTACTTTGGGTAGTATAGACATTTTAACAATATTTGATTTTCCAACCCATGAAAATGGAATGTTTTTCCTTTTTTTATGTCCTGTTCAATTTCTTTAATTAGTGTTTTGTAGTTTTCAGAGTACGGGTCTTTGACCTCTTTGGTTAGGTTTATTCCTAGGTGTCTTACGGTTTTTGGTGCAGTTGTAAATGGGATTGAGCCTTAATTTCTCTTTCTTCTTCTTCATTATTGGTGATAGAAATGGAACATATTTATGGATTATCATTGTAGCGAAGGTAATGCTTGATTTTTATTTTTCTGTTTGTCCCTTTAAGAAAGGAACATATCTTTAGCATGCTGGTTATACTATTATACTGAGTGTCTTATGATGAGAACAGCATAAAAATGATTTGTTTTACATCACAATTACTATGTTTTCCTTCTCATTTACAGTTAGTGTGTGATTTTTTATAGTTTTTGCCTTTTATCATTGCAAATCCTAATTTAGCATACTAATTTTTATTAAAAATTTACTAGGAGTTTTTTATATTTCTAAATCTACAGTTTCTTCTATTGATGTTAATTCAAGAACATTGCAAAGTGTTAAAATGTAGATGATGTTTTTTATTTTCTAATTGGATTTTTTTAAAAGGTGGCACTGCATGTTGAATTGTTCATTTAGTGTGATATGTGTAAGTCATCTTATTCAAGTTGACATTTCCTTCAGCTAAAATTTTTTTTTTTTTTTTTTTAAAGATTTTATTTATTTGCGAGAGAGAGAATGAGAGACAGAGAGCATGAGAGGGAGGAGGGTCAGAGGGAGAAGCAGACTCCCTGCCAAGCAGGGAGCCCGATGCGGGACTCGATCCCGGGACTCCAGGATCATGACCTGAGCCGAAGGCAGTCGCTTAACCAACTGAGCCACCCAGGCGCCCCTTCAGCTAAAATTTTTATTGGTAGTTACACTTAACTGCTTTTTACATTCTTACTGTTCAGACTATTAGTTTGCAATGTTCAGTGCTTTTATTCTGTTTATTAATACATGAATTATCCTTCGTGAAACAACCTCCACTCCTGTTGCGTTGGTGGTTTCCCTTTTTCTAGATAAAGTATTTGTAATCTTGATCAAGAGCTGTTGACAAGTTAGTAGGTTATGTAGGTATTGTAAACCTGTGTATATCTACTGTAATTTAAAGGAGAGTTAGAAATTGGTTATTTTGAAATAATTATTTTTGATGTGGTAGATAGGCACTCTTTCATTATAATTTATATTTGCCTGAATGTTCCCTTAGAAGCATCTCTGCGCAGCATGTAAATTTAGTAAAAGTTTAAAAAACATTATGAAATAAGATACAGTTTCCCCAGAGTCCTTTGCAGTTCTGCAAACATCCAGCAGGGATCTCCTCTACACCCAGTTTCCATCTGAGTACACTTAATGATAGTGTCTGTGATTATACTGTTGGGCATTTCATAGAATATTAGAAAGTGCCTTGAGAGAGTTCTTAGTTGACCACAGATAATCTAATATGATAAAATATTACCCTTATTCATACTCTAGGAATATTTAGAGGTTGGCATTGTTTTAGAAATGTTTTATATTAAGTGGTATTAGTAATTATAAACTTTAGGATCCTTTAAATGGGCCTTTTAGAGGAAATAAATTCTGAAATTGCACAGTGCCTGGAAATTCTTGATATACAGTGTTGCGCAGAACAAGTCTTCAAAGATAATGTATGTGACTAACTTAATTTTTAAGGTTCATCATTTAAGTATTAGAATCATTTTTTTTTTCCTTCTCAATTCTCTATTTCTTGCCACTTGGTTGATAGTAGTACTTACAGGATAGTAGGTTAATCACTTTCATTTTCTTTGATAGTAATTAGGTAAGTAGTTCCTTTGAAATGCAGTTTTCTCTAAAAATATGTAATTCTAACTAATGTCTCATTTCCAAGAAGTTATTTTGTTCACTTAGAACTGATTTTAGAGCAAATGATTTCACTTTGTCAGTTTGATGAATGATAGGGACATAATACCTTTTTGAAACCATTTGGAAGTAGTTTAATACTTTTTAAGAAATTAGTCATTAGTTTATAAGTTCATTAAATGAAAGTATTTTGTTGTGAAAATTAGTGATTGAAAAATCTTAAACATGTTTCACTGTAGAACTTAATCAGTTACTATAAATCCTAGAGATAGGAAAGTCAGTGCTTGATGAACCTAAGGAACAAAAATTAATAAAGTTAAGTGTTAGGCTTAAACTACTTCTGTATGTTATTGGAAAACAGTAACTATTTTGTGTCCCTGTGTGTTAGTGTTTCCTGTTTGAGATGTTTATCTTTTACCGTATTGGAAATAATTGGAGCAGAAATATAATAAGTTCTGTGTAGTGTTTCATATATAATGTGATGTTATATTGATTCTTCCTATTAAAGCAAGTATACTGTTCAGGAATTTCAGGGAATGCTTATAAAATTTTTGAGTGTGATCTGCTCGTTTTAAGTATAAACATATGAAGAGTATGCCATGTACCAAATTTCTGGGGGTGAAAAACCTCAGCCCTAGAATTTTCACGGAAGAAAGGGAAAAGATGTAACATTTTTAGGATATATTTGAATATCCTTTTTGTGTGTGCATAATGTAAGTTGAAGGCAAAATAGATTTTTATGATTGTTTTTGTTGTAATTAATGTTCTTTTAGGCATTAAATTATATTAACAGTAATTTATTACAGTTAATTTTTACAATGTGCACAATACAGGCAGTTTATATTAATAGCAAGTGTGTGCATTTTAGCAGACAATAAAACACTACATGAGAGTTATGTTTAGAAATAAAATGTGAAACTTAGAGTTAGAAGCAGTGATCTTTCAGGCAAGTGAAAGAAATACTATATATTTAAATCTCTTAATTTGGATTTAGTCAGTGTTAAATTGAATAAAAGAAAATGTTGATGTTTGGGAAGTGGAAAAAGACATTGGAACATATTTAGTGTGCAGCTGTTGTAGAGCAAATTGAAACTGACGTATTTCATCCTGTGCTTATTAAAACTTTGTCTCTGTGAACATTTGGATCTTTTCTTTTTGTTTCAGATATTTGGTTTCCAAGCAGGACTGACGTCTTTGGATTGTAGGGGATCTTACTGCTTACCTGTACCTATTATTCCCTCTTTCAGCACTGCTCTTTATGGTAAACTTCTGAAACTACCCACATGCTGGTAAGTATTATGGTAAAATGTGGTTTATGGTATTTTCATTTATTATGAAGGGGGAAAAACCCAACTGTGTCTGTCTTATGCAGTGTGTTAGTTTTATACAAAACCTTAGAAAAATATCTGAAGTTATACTGTCTTTTACTGAAACACTAAAAATCTCTCTTTAATGCCTGAAATGTGACTAGCTCATAGTATCTTTTGTGGTAATGTTAAGTGTTGTTGGGGTACTAACTGTTAAGCCATGTTGGAACTGTAGTAAACTGTTGCTGCTTCATACTGTACCAGGAACTGCAAAGGCAAATACCTTATTTTTTCCTTTTTGAGAGAGGATACGAAGATATTAAAAAGTTGCAAATTAGTATCAAGGCCTAAGTATTTATCACCTAAATAACAATTTCATGTGTATTCCTAGCTACTAAGAAAAGCATACCCATAACATAGATTTAGTGTTTTATATGTCTATAGTTGCTTCATTTTCAAAGAAACTGATTTTAGGCTTTATTTTCATTTGGTTTTGGGTTTCTTTATTTGGAGGTCCTATTTCCTTAAGTTGAAAGAGGTTTATAGAAAGAAAGCCATAGTTACTCATCATACCTTTTTTTTTTTTAATTGAAAGCAAACTTTAATGTATTAAAAACAAAACTGAAGATATGAAATAAGGTTTAAACACTTGAAATTAAATTCTAGTGAAATATTTGTACATTTTAAAATTAGGTTACTTTTACTGTTCAGAATATGTCTTTGCTTTCTCAACCTAATTAGTAGGCTTATTTTTACAGGATGTATTTTCTGTTATTTATGAAAAGCAACATAATTTCTAGAAAATATTCTTTAAAGTACTTCATTTGTTAAAAATATATTTCTTTAATAATATATAACTTTTAAAATGAAATTTGTAAATTAAATGCTCACATCTTCAAAAAATTTGCCTATTGATCCAGAAAATTAAAAAATATAGAAATTGCAGTTAAGTCTTGAAATCAGTTCTTGTATAAAATGAAACTATTATTAAATGATCATTGTTAATTTCTCTTGATAAGTTTAATTTTATCCTTATTCATCCATATTCCACACATGTCATTTATTATGTTTTATAGAGATTCACTTTTTAACTTTTTATTTGTGTATACATAGCATGTTGCATTTGAGCCAAGTTTTATATTCTGATCTACTAGGAAATACCAGGGGATATGTCCCAGTGGTATGTCAATATCAACTTTAATAAATGTTTGTGAGCACTGTTATCTCAGTTATGTGCTGATTTATTTATCATTCATAACACTGAGATTTTTAGAAAAACAGTGCAATTTACTATAAAAAATACTTAGCTTTTTTAGAAAATAAGAAGCCAAAATTTTCAAAATGAATTATAGCCTTTATATGAAAAAAAATTGAATATTTAAATAGGTAAGGCTTGGTTTAAGGATATGTAGGGCTTACTTTAAATATTGTCAAATGTGATTTAAACTAAGTCTGCTGACATCTAAAAGAAAATATTCCATTTAAATACTAAAAGCATGAGATAACACAATGCTTGTATTTGGATGTGACTTGCTTTTTTTTATTTTATTTTATTATGTTATGTTAGTCACCATACATTACATCATTAGTTTTTGATGTAGTGACTTGCTTTTTTGTATTTAAGGCCACTTCTGTATTATTTGAGTGATATTTTTCTATGCTTTACATGAGTATATTGCTTTGAAACAGTTTCTTTACATTATTTTCCTTAATTAATAGACCGTAAATTATAATTTGTTCTTAGCAACTCTAAATTGAAAGTAATACGTATAAAACTCATTAAGTTGAGATGTATCTTAGTTAAATCAAATGAATAAGATACCAGATAAATGTTTCATATAATGCTTGAATTAAATAAAAATCATATGAGAACTGAGAATTTTATTTAACTCATGTAGTGAGTGAAGATTATTTTAGTAAGGCACCCTGGTTGTGTCATTAAGTGTCAGCTCTGTTCCCAATATGGTATCTCCCTTCCTCAAATTATACAAGCTCTTTCATCTGGATTTTTAAAAATCACATTCCAGTTTCTTAAAGCACATGTCTGATGCTATTTATATTTATAACTATATATTTTTTCAATAATGAGAAGAGCATACTTACTATAGATCATAGCTTTTGAAACACATATACCACAATGAAAAAAAATTTTAGTTGGTATGTTTGAGTTAGCAATGGAAATCTAGATTTTATGTAAAACAACAAAATAGTTCATACTTCTTGTTTAAAAATGTCTAAATTGATACCAAATATATATGAAATTTGAAACTAATGTATATTTTAATCAGGTTTGCTAATTTAAAAAATATGTGGCTTAAGTAACATTGAAAATAAGTTATTTTTCTCCCATTTGAATGTTCATGCTAATATATTTTAGCTTTAATGAGCAAGCTAATACTAAACTCCAGTCTTGGGATTTATTTTTTTTTCAAAAATATTTTGGTCATGGGTGCCTGGGTGGCTCAGGCGGTTAAGCATCTGCCTTCGGCTCAGGTCATGATCCCAGGGTCCTGGGATCGAGTCCCACATCGGGCTCCCTGCTGAGCAGGGAGCCTGCTTCTCCCTCTCCATCTGCCTGCTGCTTCCCCTGCTTGTGCTCTCTCTCTCTCTGTCAAAAATAAATAAAATCTTTAAAAAAAAATATTTTGGTCATATTTTATCTTTCATTCTGTATTACACACTTTCCAAACATAAAAATATAAATATTTCAAAACATTTTTTTCTTCATTGCTTTACAACAAGTTAACTTACTCTTTTAGTCCCTTAGAACAGGACTGAAATATGTAGGGTATAATGGGAAAGACACAGTGACAATAATATTTAATGATGGAGATCTTGAGCAATTCAGATTTTAATTTTCCTCCTTTTTTAGTAAGGGGATGTTTAAAAGTGGGCAATAAAGTGTTGGTTAAAGGGCAACAAAGTATAACTTTTGTTATTACTAGTAAGAATAACCTTGGTCTCCTGTAGACAGTTTTTAAACAAATTTCTATAGTAGTAATGCTTTTAGGTTTCTAGATATATTCTTGGAGTTAACCTTTTTTTTTTTCTCAGAACAGAGAAACTATAATAAATATGTCCTCTCTATTTCTAAACTTTTTAATTGAAATATTAATATTTTATAGAAAAGTACATATATTGTATTTCATAAGTGAATTGGACATTTGGGAACTAGCAGAAAGATTAAGAAACAGAGTAACATCAGCATCTCAAAAGCCTCTCTTACTTACCCTCCTGCAAGGTTAACCATTATCCTGATTTCTTTTAACATAGATTAGTTTTGTCTGTTCTTGGACTTCAATAGAATCAGTCGTCCATAGTCTTTTTGACTGGCTTCTGTCACTCAACATGTTTGTGAGATTCATTGATACAGTAGAATGTAGTTTTTAGATTGTTTGCTTTTGTCACTATACAGTATTGTATTACATGAACATTGATCATTTGCACATTCTTGATCTGCAATTTTATTTTAATTTATTTTTAAAAAATATTAATATTTTATTTATTTATTAGAGAGAGAGAGAAAGCGCATTCACAAGCAGGGGGAGTAGCTGAGGGAGAGGTAGAAGCAGGCTCCCTGTTGATGTTGGGCTGGATCCCAGGACCCTGGGATCATGACCTGAGCCGAAGACAGACACTTAACCAACTGAGCCACCCAGGCGCCCCTTGATCTGCAATTTTAATTGAAAAATAAATACCTAAAGTATGTGTTTATTTTTTATTCCTGTGCCATTTTCCCTTTTCCTTAAGAAGCTTCAATTATATTAGAGGAGATTAGATGTCATTCATAAATATTTTTTGATTTTCTGTATTTTGATAGGCATTGTGCTACACGTTGGGATTGGGAAAAGAATACAGTAGAATGCAGTGAGGGTAAGAGATATCCCCTGAGCATGACAACTTACAGTCTAGTGGGAGAGGACACTAGACACATAAAACGGTTGTCTTTAAATGGCAAAATTGAGGCTTAAGAAAAATGTCCTGTTAGTTTAAAGAAAGTAGAAAATTTCCCTGGGACGTCATGGTTGGCTTCATAGAAGTGGCAGTAGAATTTTGGTTTTACTGGTTGAATTGGGTGTATATCCAGACATGAGGAGGTTGGTTTTGGGGTGTGGAGGCTTCTAGGGGGATAATACAGTCTCAACAAAGTCAGGGTTGCTCTATTGGATCTGTGAATGGATACCATGGGAGAGGAATTTGGAAGGCTACTTTTGGGCCTAGACTTTTATGTGATTAAGGATGTCTGAGTTTAATATGAATACTTAAAAGTTAAGCCAGGTAATCAAATATTCATTAACCCAATTTCTTCTTCATCAGGCTTGTAATACTGTAATTATACTATAGTCACAAATTCACTTTCTCCTATAATTGAGGGTTCAAAAGTGTGATCTCATTTATAGATAGACAATGAAACATACTTTGGAAGTTCAGAGAAAAATTACTTTGGCTTAGAAAGTCCTGGAGAGGGGGCGCCTGGGTGGCTCAGTTGTTAAGCATCTGCCTTCAGCTCAGGTCATGATCCCGGGGTCCTGGGATCGAGCCCCACATCGGGCTCCCTGCTCCGCGGGAAGACTGCTTCTCCCTCTCCCACTCCCCCTGCTTGTGTTCCCTCTCTTGCTGTATCTCTCTCTGTCAAATAAATTAAAAAATCTTTAAAAAAAAAAAAAAAGAAAGTCCTGGAGAACACAAAGGTGGTAACTTGTAAGGAGGTTATTAAAGAATGCATAGAATATGAAAGAAAATACTTTTTAATGCAGTATTAGGTATTTAGTTTAACAAGTTTTCATAACAATCCTGTGAGCTAACATAATATTCTTTTATAAAACTAAAATTCAGGGAAGTTACACAAATTGTCCAAAGTCACACAGTGGCTGGGCAAGGATTCTCATGGAAGGTTATCTCATTTTAAAGTCTTTGATCCCTTTCTTACCTGAAGGACTGAAGACACTACATTATCTTTTGTTAATCATCATCAAAGGCTCAGCGTGCTTTTTGCCTTGTAGTAAAAGTGGATTTCCATGTATTGAGAGGGTAGTTGAGATAGTACAGCTAATAAATCTGAACTCTCCTAGTATCTCCTAATATATAGATAACAGTATATAGATATTGTGATGATCTCATAGAATTGTAGTTAATAGGGTTACGTGGAGTCTTGGGCATTATCTTAGTTTCTGAGTCTATGACACAGCTTTGATTTATAGTTGTCTATCATGGGCTGAACATTTTTTTCAGAGGGACTTAGCTACTTTGTGAGGTAACCAGATTCGTTGTTGGGCAGCTCTAGAGTTCTTTCTTTTACTGTTCATGTTTCTTCTCTTTCTAATTATTGCTTATATATGTCATGAGTCATTTTTATAGTCCTAGGAATGTGGGAAAACACATTTATTTACAAGATTGAGGGATCCCTCTAAGCACCCATTCCTTATTTAGCACAGTAACAGACGGGTTGGTTTTGAATAATGAAGTTATTGAGCAGTTCATTTGTTTGAGGAATACGTTTCTATGGAATCTATGTCTGAGTTCAGTGTTAATTAAGAAGTACAGGATTTGGTGGTGGTAGTGGGCTCATGGTAATTGACATGGTATCTAAAGAGAAGTGAGCAGATACTGATCCTTTTGCCTCCCTGAAATGGAAACCGAAGCAGCCATTTTCCCGTGCTAGCTCAGAATAACACTAGAATAACTTTAATGGAAGGTAGGCCCTTCAAGTCTAAAAAAATGCCAATATTTATTTATCAGCAAATGTAGAGAATAAGTAACCCACCCCACAAGTTTCAAAAGGAGGTTTGCTCAACTGCCTTGTCCTTTATAATACCACAGTTAGAGAACATAGAGTTGAGTGTTTTTAATGCCCCTGGAGATAGAACTTTTTAATTTCCTTTTTTCCAGAGCTATGATTATTTTCATCTGTCTGCTTTTGTGATAAACATTTTCTTTAACAGAATGTCTTATTTATTTATTATTTTCTTATGTTAATCACCATACATTACATCATTAGTTTTTGATATAGTGTTCCATGATTCATTGTTTGCTTATGACACCCAGTGCTTCATTCAGTACATGCCCTCTTTAATACCCATCACCAGGCTAACCCATCCCCCCACTCCTCTCCCCTCTAGAACCCTCAGTTTGTTTCTCAGAGTCCATAGTCTCTCATGGTTCGTCTTCCCCTCCGATTTCCCCCCCTTCATTTTTCCCTTCCTACTATCTTTTTTTTTTTTTTTTTTTTTTAACATATAATGTATTATTTGTTTCAGAGGTCTCGGCCTTTTGGCTAAGATCAAGTGTAGTATCTATTCTTATCAGTTTAATATCTGATACGTCCTCTATCTGAGGACAATATATTAAATGGGTTTTTGGAGCCAAGAGATGGACTAGGAGCTTGCTCCGTGCACTCAGCGCATGGACCTGGTATTGCCAGTACTTTAACAGAATGTCTTAAAACTGGTAAGACTTAACTGGGATGCTGATTCTCTTACCTCTGCTTGAGTGGCAGCAGCCTGATTGTCAGCTTTGGTTCTTGCATCTGGAATGTGCTTTCATGGAATGTTTTGAACTGAAAAGAAACCCTTTCATCATCTCTTACAATCTTTTCATTTCAAAGATGAGAAAACTGAGTCCCACAGAGTCCAAATTACTTAACCGAAGAGCACACAGTTAATATCAATGCCTCAATTTGATCATCATTTTCTTTTTCTTTTTTTTTTTTTAATCCTCATTTTCTTGGTTCAGGGCTCCTTCAACTGTATCACATTGCTTAAAAATTATTACTACACTATTTAATTTTTTCATGGTAAAAGATGCAAAACATAGGGGCACCTGGGTGGCTCAGTCGTTAAGCGTCTGCCTTCGGCTCAGGTCACGATCTCAGGGTCCTGGGATCGAGCCCCACATCAGGCTCCCTGCTCGGTGGGAAGCCTGCTTCTCCCTCTCCCACTCCCCCCGCTTGTGTTCCCTATCTCGCTGTGTCTCTGTCAAATAAATAAATAAAATCTTTAAAAAAAAAAAGATGCAAAACATAAAATTTACCATTTTAACCATTTTTAAGTGTATAATTCAATGGCATTAAGCATCTTCAGATTGTGCTATCACCCCTGTTCATCTCCATAAATTTTATATTCTGTACCCATTAAAACAATAACTTCCCATTACTCCTTACTTTGAGCTCTTGGTAACTCCTGTTCTACTTTGTATGGATTTGACTATTCTGGGTACCTCATGTAAGTTAAATCATTCAATATTTGTCCTTTTGTGTCTGGCTTATTTCATTGACTTAGCATAAAGTTTTCAAGATTCATCCATGCTGTAGCATATGTGAGAATTTTTTCTTCCCTCCCTCACTTACTCTTTCCTTCCCTCCCCTCCTTCCCTCCCTCTCTCTCTTCCTTTCTTTCCTTCCTAATTCATTCCATTTTAAGATTGAAAAATTCCATTGTATGTATATGCTTTGTTTATTCATTCAACCATCAGTGGACATTTGGGTTGTTTCCACCTTTTAGCAATTGAAAATGGTGCTTTGAACATGGGTGTACAAATATTTGTTTGAGTACCTGTTTTCAGTTCTTTTGGGTATATACCTAGAGGCGGAATTGCTGGGTCATATGATAATTCTGTGTTTAATTTTATGAGAAACTGCCACTATGTTTCCCACAGTGGCTATACCATTTTACATTCTCACTAACAATGCACAAGGGTTCCAATTTCTCTATATCTTTACCAACACTTGTTATTTTAGGTTTTTTGATAATAGTCATCCTAAAGAATATGAAATGGTATTTCATGGTAGTTTTGATTCGTATTTCTCTAACAGTTAGTGATGTTAAGCATCTTTTCAATTGCTTATTGATCATTTGTATATCTTCTTTGGGGGAATATATATTCAAGTTCTTTTCTCATATTTAAATCGGATTATTTTTGTTGTTGAGTTGTATGTGTTCCTTACGAATTCTGCATACTAAATTTTTATTGTATATGTGATTTGCAAATTTTTCTCCAACTCTATGGGAAAATGTTTTTTAATGTTAAGATTCTGTCTTAATATAACTCCCAAGCCAGAAGCTTAGTTTACGTCTTTTATTAAATCTTTTGCTTTTTGTTTTAAAAAGTTATTATTTACATTTGACACAGTTTTTCTTAAAAATTGGTATAACTTGAGCATGTAAAAAGTGATCAATTGCGTCTTTGGAATAGCTGTACTTTGGGGAAGAGGAGAAAGATAAATTAGACTTCTTGGGGTTGTTTGCAAGTTTATCTTCACAGTAGATTTTGCTCTTAACATTTACAGGGATAGCTAACTTAGATTGTTTTTCTGCAGAAAGATTTTATAACTTTCTACAGTAAAGGGAGATCTTTTCTTGATTGTCTTCTCTTAAAAAAACATGTTTTAAAGATAGTTAACAGTTAATTTCTTAAAAAGTTACAGTGCTTGACAGTCTATACGTTATAGACAAGTTTAATAATACTGAATAGAATGAAAATCAAAGTAAATGAAGATTAAAGATTAAAGCAAATGGGTTTTCACCTGGTTATTCAGGATAGGCTTTAGGAGGACTGGGTTTCAGAACCAGTAGGAAGATTGGGATCTTCGTCCCTATTTTAAAATGAAATCGGAGGGAGAGATGAACCATGAGAAACTATGGACTCTGATAAACAATTTGAGGGTTTTAGAGGGGAGGAAGGTGGAGGGATGGGTTAGCCTCGTGATGGGTATTAAGGAGGGCACGTACTGCATGGAGCACTGGGTGTTATACGAAAACAATGAATTGTGGATCACTACATCAAAAACTAATGATGTATTGTATGGTGACTAACATAACATAATAAATAAATAAAAATAAATATAAGAAATAAAGTGAATTTGTAAACACCTCATGATTCCCATACATCTGGGCTGACATATATGTGTATATGTGTGTATATATATGTTGTATGTGTGTATATATATGTATATAACGTTTGTCATGTTTTAAAATTCATATGCATACTGGCTTTATCACCTTTTTATTAGCAGCAGTGCTTGTTAATTATTTTAAAGAGGTAATATTAAGGGAATCCAAAATTTTTGTGAGCATTATTCATTAAAAAGATACTATCACAGGCCTCGTGCTCACTGTTATTCTGTTTGAAATCTAAGCGAATACTGAAATACAGCTCTTTGAGGTATTACTAAGTGGTAAATTAATTCAGCCAAAGCACTTAATGTTCTGATTATGAGATTATTTCTCTAATGATAGATGTTAACATTAATTTTAACAATCTGGTAAAAGAGAATGTATTTTAACAAATCCAAGCAGATAAAACACTGTTCTGTGTATGGTCATGTAGTTAGACGTTTCAGGGTAGACTGAGATTTATATAAATCCAGCATTGTTTGCTTTTTAGCTCTGTCAGATCCTCTTGAAATTCGGGACATGCATTGCTGGCGCAGGTTTCTGCTTTAAATGCAGATGAATCAGGGTTTAATTCATCATTAAAGTAAGATTCAAACTCCTCAAAATATGTGAATGACTTCTGAAATCGTGTTTCTACACAATGGCTCTGTAGTTCTTAAGAACATATAGATCTTTTAAAGAAGCTTAGGGCAGTTGAGAATGAGAAATACAGCAATCTTTATTTGTCTTTGGCTCAATTCTTGTTTCCTTTTCACATCCAAACTTGAATTTCTGCACATTTAGAAATGGGTAAGCATGATCACAATGAAAATATACTATCCTGATAAATTTCTCCATTAATATCATATGGTAAATTTGATTTGGGAAGTATATAGTACAAACTGTTCTCATACCAGCTTTCTCTTTTGATTTGGATAGCTTGTTGAAATAGCCCCCCTCCCCTTCTGTATTACATTAACTCCCTTTGTAGCAAATTAGCTCAGTTTCCATCAAAGTTCTGAAAGCAAGTGACTAGGTCTTACTAGTTCTGTCTACTGAGGTGTAATAGTTTTATTTGAGCTGTAATCTCAGGTCAGGCATACAACAATGTGGACCACATGCCCGATGGCTCTGTTCATGATACAACTTGGTCTTCTATCTTATGGGATTTTGTGTTGTATGACTTGGGGTACACTTGCATGGTCTTGTTAACCTAACCGTCTTTCCATTATTAATTAAGCATTTCCTTGCATATTTCTTAGAATTTTCTTTGTTTTGCTCATGCGTTCTGTTTTTGTCCTCTACTAACTTTTTCATGATTAATGCTTCTTTTGTATCCTTATCTGGATGATTAAAACAGGGAAGGATGACCATAACAGACAGGGTACATATTTTCTTCAATTTTGTGAACATTGTTCCCCAGTCAGTTTCAGTTTTTTGTTTTTTAAACTCTAGTGAGTTTTTCCACTGTTTGTCTGCTTTTTTGCACACTTGATACTGTTCTTTGTTCATTCATTCCAGTCTGTTTCACAGATAATGTGATGAATGCCCACTATGTGCCAGATATTCTTCATGGCCCTGGCTAGATTAGAAAAAAATTGGCAAGATACCTGCCCTTGTGGGGTCAGTTAAAGGAATTTTAAAATGGGAAAAATTGGTTTAAGAGGCAGTATAGATTGTCTTTTACAATCTAATTATATAAAATTACCGTTTTTGCTGTCTTCAGCCTTGGAAGGAGATTTTTACATAGTTTTTTGTTTGTTTGTTTTTGATCTTAATTCTAGTGTATTTAACATACAGTGTTATATTAGTTTCAGGTATATACATAGCTTTTGATTGCATAATATTTTTGAACTAGTCTATGCTTTTCTATTTAATCTTGTTAGTGATTCCTATTTGAACTGAAAACCATTTAGTGGTGGAGCAACCAGTAATAGGAGGTAAAATACAAGTTCCTACAGATAAATGAAAATTCATTGAATATGTCAGTTAAATATATCATTGTTTGTTTTCCAGCTTTTTGCAAACATTCTGCAGTTATTTAATGGTTTTGTAGAGTGTACTTGGTAATTCTGGATTTTAGCTTTTCCAAAAATTTGATTTTTTTTTTCAGTTGTTATCTTCACATGTATTACAATCTCCAATATTTATAGATGTCAACATATATTAGAGCCTTTGAAATCTATTTGTAAATACACATATTTTAAGTTTGTATCCTTGCATTATACTCTTAATATCCATTTTTATACATTATAATGTATAGTGTGAATAAAACTCAGAAATATGTAAACTCTTTGTAATTAAAAGTTTTTTTATTGTAAAGTTTTTAATATGTATAGTCATGAAAAGATAGGTTCTCTTTGATTATAAATTACTGAGATTAATTTTGGGGGGGCAGCACTCAAAATGTATCATTACTTTGTAATCAAATCTCCTTCTGATAATTACTTTTTATATTCATTGAGAAATGGTTATATCTAATTTGCATATAGTTTATTAAAAACTCATGAACAGAATTATTTTTCAACCTATGTAAGCAAGTAGTATGTGAGAAATTGATGGGGAAGTTTTAATACCAAATTAATATATGTGCCAGGAATAGTGCTAAGAGTCTTATATGCAGTATCTCATTTAATCTTCATAACAACAATATGAGATACTGTTTTATTCATTCTGTACATCTCTTTGTCTTATTAATGCTTATGCATACAGTAAATAGTGAAGTTGGAATTCACTTTTAGATCTGAGTCAAGACCCAAAATTAGTAGTCCCTTCTACCATTGATGAGGGAGTATATGGCAAGTTGGCATTAAGTTTGCATCCTAAAGCATCTTTCCATACGAATAGCTTTGCTAACTTGTATTTTTTTTAATAAACAGCTTAATTGAGATGTACTTTATATAGCATAAAATTCACCCATTTCAGGTATGTAATTCAGTGATTTCTAGCACATTAACTGAGTTATGCAACTTTTACCATAAATTCAGTTTTAGAACATTTTTACCGTCCCAGTAAGATCCCTCATGCCCGTTTATGGTTAATCCCCATCTCTGGCCCCAGGTAACCACTTTCTTCATAAATTATCTTTTATGGCATATGAATGGAATCATGCAATATGTGGTATCCTGTGTCTGGTTTCTTTCACTTAGATAAAGTTTTTGAGGTTCATCTTTGACATAGCATGTATCAGTGGCTAACTTGTTTTTTATTCTACATCTGTATGTGGCTTTCCTTAACTGAGTGAAATATATTCAGGCTTGCAAATAACTATCCATACTCTCAGAGATGTTTAAATTCCAGAGTTGATTAAGGGGTTTTCAAACCATGTTATAGTTGCTGCAGTAACTGTGACTTGGGATGTTCTGAGAATGTCCTTTTGTGTCACTAGCCCCTTCTTCAAACCGGTTTTGTTTTGTTTTGTTTTAAGATTTTATTTATCTCTTTGAGAGAGAGAGGTGTGGGAACATGAGCGGGGGGAGGGGCAGTTGGAGAGGGGGAAGCAGGCTTCCCGCTGAGCAGGGAGCCCGACCTGGGGCTCGATCCCAAGGCTCTGGGATCATGACCTGAGCTGAAGGCAGATGCTTAATCCACTGAGCTACCGAGGCGCCCCTAGATATTAGTTGTTTAGTCTCATCATGTTCTTTTTTGGGGAGGAATAATATTTGAAGGTGAATACTTAACTTTTCATACTTATTTCTCAAAATAGTCTTATTTTTATAGAATCCCTGTGAGTTAAGAAAAAAATTGGAAAGCTATTTAGAGGTTTGGCTACACCTGAAAATACTATATAATTATAGCAAGCTTTCATAGTACTTTAGAGTTGTGTAGAATGTGGTTTATAAAGTTCTCTATAATGGATTATTATATGTATTATACCCCTGTTTTCATTAACTTAGTTCTCATTTTAAAAATAGAGTATAATTTAAATATAACAAAGTTCAACAATTTTATGTGTACAGATATAAACAGTCAGGTAGCCACCAAATTTCTTTCTTGTCTATTTGCGGTCAGCCCCTTTCTCTCTCCCTACATTGGGTCAAATTTTGGGGAGGGCAGTCGGCTCGTGAAAAAGGGTAATGCCTATCTTGATTCAGGGAATGATGGATTAGCTTGTTAGCTGGCAAACCCACTGTTCCTTGCTTTGTTGTTCCATTCTTCACCCAAACCCATCAGACAACTGATTCTTTCACTAGGGCTTCTGGTATTTCTCTAGCACACTGCTGCCAGAGACTGAGGCTCATAGCATTTTCAGTTGCATAATAAAAGATTTTGTACATAGATTTCATACATTCATAAATGAAAGCATTTGTAATTAATAAAGTCTAGATTCACTTCTATTCTCTATTTCTCAGCTCCCCAAAAGAGCCATAAATATAATATATATGGATTTATACAATGAAACTACTCTTTCTGATATAAACAAACTGGTAGTTCAGACTTATTAAATAGTAAGTTTTTACATGTACATACACATTCACATATTTTCATTTCATTGAGTGTCTTTTGCTTAGGTAGGTTTTTTAAAAGCATAGTTTAAAGAGAATAATAAAAATGAAAAAGAGAGGGGCGCCTGGGTGGCTCAGTCAGTTAAGTATCTGCCTTTAGCTCAGGTCATGGTCCCAGAGTCCTCGGATCAAGCCCCAGTGTGGGGCTCCCTGCTCAGCAGGGCGTCTGCTTCTCCCTTTGCCCTTTCCCCTGCCCCTCCTCCTGCTCATGCTCTCTCTCTCCAATAAATAAAATCTTTAAAAAAAAAATAGAAAAAGAGATGTAATTTTAACATGTGAGATATCATAGGACTCTATTTTAAGTGACAACAAGCATAATGGTCTAACTCTTTAACAAGGTTAAAACTTTTTAAAAACTTATTTTACTATTGTCCGTGTATTTTAATTTGATTAATTTACGGCCTTGTATTTGTATCAAGGTGAAAATTTGACCTAAATTGCATTTGCAGTCTGAACTACCAGTTTGTTCATATCAGAAAGAGTAGTTTCACTGTACAAATCCATATATATTTATGGCTCTTTTGGGAGTTGAAAAATAGCGAATAGAAGTGAATCTAGATTTTATTAATTATGAATGTTTTCCAGATATGTCATTGATTTTTCTGTAAATTTGTCTTTTTTTTTTTTTTTAAAAGATTTTATTTATTTATTTGAGACAGAGAGAATGAGATACAGAGAGCATGAGAGGGAGGAGGGTCAGAGGGAGAAGCAGACTCCCTGCCGAGCAGGGAGCCCGATGCGGGACTCGATCCCGGGACTCCAGGATCATGACCTGAGCCGAA
This sequence comes from Neomonachus schauinslandi, assembly GCF_002201575.2. Classification (NCBI taxonomy): domain Eukaryota; kingdom Metazoa; phylum Chordata; class Mammalia; order Carnivora; family Phocidae; genus Neomonachus; species Neomonachus schauinslandi. Next base: position 150,725,328 of record NC_058406.1, read on the forward strand.
GGCAGTCGCTTAACCAACTGAGCCACCCAGGCGCCCCTGTAAATTTGTCTTGATTGAATGATTTTTAATAACACATTTTAAAATAAAAAAATACCTCTTAAGTAATCTTTAAATGAAGAATAGTCCAGAATCTTAAATTTAATAAAATAACATGATTGGTTCTGAGCATGTTTTCATCAGATGTTCTGTTTGTCTCTTTCTTAGCACTAACTTCTAAGTCTCTGCTTGTGCTGTTTTGGGATTTAGTTTGGTTAATTTCAACACTTGGCAATATTTTAGCTACAGTTTTCAGTTATGAAATTATAAATCCTGTCATTGTATTACTAATGATTTTATATTTTGCTAATAAAGTACATTTACTTATTTAGAATATTAATGCATTATTTAATATTCCCTTGAAAGATTAATTTTTATGTTAACTCCTCTCAATTTTTATATTTTGTCATGTTGTGGTTCTGATTTTATATAATGTGTTTAAGTAAATGACCAGTTGAAAAATACCTTATTTTATAGTTCTTGAGTATGTGTGTGGGGGGGGGGAGGATTAAAAAGACATGAAAAACACTACTGTAGGTAAATAACATCTGTCTTTATATCAGAGTTTTCTCTTTGATTTTTCTAAGTAAGTGCATGAAGAGCATGCAACACATGTTAACAACCAGAGAGTGTTGGTCCAATGAGAACAGAAGGTTTTCTTTGATTTTCCTGTTGGAAAACTTGATATTTTCCACATGCAATTTTATGATCAGTTGGGTGTGAAGTTGTATAGGCAAACGTGATTCGTCTCTTGTTAAAAGTTTTAAACTTAGTAAAATAGTTCGTTTAGTGGTACCCAAATGAACATTTATAATTCATTCTTAGATTATTGACTTTAAATTAGATTTTTTGGATATTGGAGAATATTATTACAAGACTTACATCTTTTTCTATGAGAAGAATTATGCTAGCTGTTCCCCCGTATTTGGTTTTGTCTATGTACAACAGCAGGAGAATATTATCTTGTGACAACATTTTATTCTAGTGACAGTATCTTTGAAATACGTCTGTGTTTCATTATTTTTGGGAACTGAAACTTAAGAGTATATTCAAAAGAATTCTAAGTTATTAGTATATTAAAAGGGAAATGTTTTGGTTAGAAATCACTCAATTTAGCTTAAGGTTTTTTTATCATTGCCTCTAAATTTCTTAACTGTGTTTGGTTTAATCTCTTTTTATATATTAATTTGAAATTTAGGAACAAATAATCATTGGAGGTCCTCATATGCAAAAGATCGTATAGTGCATACTTAATGGCAGAAGATAATCTCTAAGAACAGCATCATAATGCTCTTGTATAGCATTTGTACTTCACTAATTCCACTATATACAGGGATTTATTTGAACCTCACAATAAACAAGTCATCTGTTTTTTATTTTATGGACGTGGAAATGAAGGATTAGGGAAGGTGATATGGTGGATCTAGAGAGATAAGTCCCTGGTTCTAGACATCTTTTAGTTAGTCAGTGATGCAGCCACCAATAATAGCATGTTGGTAACTATTAGCAAGTTCTCAATAATAACTTTGTATTCTTTATTATGATTTATAACTTTAAAAAAATATTGCCAGTTTCCTAGATAAATCTGTTAATACTTAGCTTTTTTCAAGTTTCATCTGATTAATGACTCATTTATTTGTTTTAAAAATAATATTTTGGCACCTATCATTTGAAAACTTGTGTTGTAGACCCTGGAGTCCCATTATGAATAAGATGCAGTCTTCGCTTTTTCTTTCTTGATTATCTAAGTATTTAGAGAGGTGTTTTTTTTCTTAAGGTTTCATGTTTTTAAAAAAATTCTAGTTAATATATAGGATAATATTGGTTTCAGGAGTAGAGTTTAGTGATTCATCACTTACGTATAACACCCAGTGCTCATCACAGGCACCCTCCTTATCACCCATTCCCCACTTAGCCCATTCCCCTGCCCACTTCCCCTCCAGCATCCGTCAGTTCTCTATGGTTGAGTCTCTTTTATGGTTTGCCTCCCTCTCTCTTATTTTTTTCTTTCCCGTATGTTCATCTGTTTTGTTTCTTAAATTCCACATATGAGTGAAATCATATATTTGTCTTTCTCTGACTTATTTCCCTTACCATTATACTCTCTAGTTCCATCTACCTCGTTGCGAATGGCAAGATTTCATTCTTTTTGATGGGGTTGAGTAATATTCCATTGTATATATACACCATATCTTCTTTATCCATTCATCTGTCAATGGACACTTGAGCTCTTTCCATATTTTGGTTACTGTGGATAGTGCTGCTATAAACACCGGGGTGCATGTGCCCCTTTGAATCAGTATTTTTGTATCCTTTGGGTAAAAATACCTAGTAGTGCAATTGCTAGGTTGTAGGGTAGTTCTCTTTTTAACTTTTTGAGGAGCTTTCATACTGTTTTCCAGAGTGCCTGCACCAGTTTGTATTCCCAACAACAGTGTAAGAGGGCTCCCCTATCTCCACATCTTTGTCAACATTTGTTGTTTCCTGTGTTAACTTTACCCATTCTGACAGGTGTGAGGTGATATCTCATTGTAGTTTTGATTTGTATTTCCCTGATGATGAGTGATGTTGAGCATCTTGTCATGGGTCTTAATCACCAGCTAACTCTTATACATCTGTAGCCAGGTTTGTTTGATTGACTTGTTTTTGGAAGATAATTGTAATTACTTCCTTCTCCAGCCTAAAATACTTTGCTTCTCATAGCTTTTACAGTAAAGATTAAAATCTTTGAAACATTCTGTAATGTCCTCCGTGATCTAGCCCATTCTTGGCTATCTATGTTCATCTGAATAGCTTCCTCCTTAGCCCCTTCCATGTTTTGCCTTTTTCAGTTTCTTTTTTCAGCAGGTTTTTTCGCCATATTGTTTCACTAGTCAATAGGCTAAACAGCTTTTACTTACCCCAAAGGTATTGGAAATTGACACTTTCCTCTGATGAGGTTACATCCCCCTAATATATTCCTTCATGGGATATTGTTTCTGTTTTTCACTGCACTTTTCATAGAAGTGATTTTTACACTGGTTTTGATTATTTAACAGCTTTCCTTTCTTTTTACTTAAACTCCATAAGGACCATCTTTTTCTATAGAGGACATTTATCTTTAAAACCTTGAATCTATTGTAGATAGAAAATAAATACTTACTGACATGCAGCTGGTAATTTCTTCAGTGATTTCATTGTTTTTTTTGGTTGTCTGATTGATGAGGTTTTAGACTGTAAGTATTTTTGACAACCAAGTCTGTCTCCTGTTTACTTACATAATGTGTGTAAAATGTGCTCTTGGCCAAAGGAAAAAAACAGTGACTTTAATTACTGAACTTGAACTAAAATTTTAGTGATTTTTCTAATCAGAATTCTCAAGGTTGTGTTTGAATGTTATTACAAACATAAAATATATTCTATAAACACACTTCCCTTCTCTTTTTTCCTGAGTAGGCATTTGACTTAAGTAGGTGAATTGTTTATATTGAATAACTTGTCTAGGAGATGAGGAGAAAATGAAGGGACATTTTGCTCCTTTTGTATTTTGTTTGCTACCATCCATAGTTCATTGTACAATATTGGACATTGTATATTATAATAATCAGAAATTGATTATATTTTTATCTTAGTGATAAGTTTTACTTTTTCTTTTATTTGTTATTTAAATTGAAGTAATAGTTTAGAAATTTGAAAAATGGTAAACTTTTTGTATCTAAATATAACAAGATATAATTTGCATTTTATAGTTATTTGCAAATGCTACAGTCATTGTGATTAAAAAATATACTGGTGAGGATGTTGTGAAAGGGGTATTCTGATACACTGCTGATGAATGTGAAACTGGATTGAAACTATTATGAAGCGTGAATTAAAAAGATCACTGTAGAAGTGTGTGTACTAATGTAGAAAGAGCTTATCTCTGAGATTGTCGTTTAGTCATAAAAAGCAGACTATAGACAGACCCGTACACACAACACACACACAAACACACATCCTTTAAATTTTAAGTGTATATGAATGCATAAAATCAAAAGAGGTTTGTAGTTGTGTATGCTAGACTTATAACAAGTAGTTATGTATTGGGGGTGAGGTGGAATCAGAAGAAGGAAAGAGGAGCTTTAGCCTTTCATTTTACCTACTATTTAATTTAAAACAAATTTTTTTTCTTTTCATCGAGTATTGATGTGTTGTGTAAGGTAAATAGTCATTGAATACAGAAGTAAATACAAATTTCTGAGCTTTTTAAACTGCTTTATTTCTAAGTTGAGTTAGTGAAGTTTTGTACTCATTTTGTTTTGGAAAAAGTGATCTAATCTTATTTTACTGTACAGGATATGAGTAATAACAAAAATACATTTTTGGAACCAATTTGTAGGTTCAAACTTTGCATTTGGGGACTCTATATAAATCTTTAGATCCAGCTGTTGCTGAGGATATTCTTTCAGTTGCTATGAGGTGTGTTGATTTTAAGAGGATGGCTGTTCCTCAAGTGTACCTATGAACATGAATGGATTGTTTAAGTTAATTCCTTTACATCGAATAGTAAAATCTATTTCCACATTCTTTATTTAATTTTGAAGGTAGAATTTTCTTTAAAGAAATGTCAGGTTGGTCCAGAAATTTCATCAGCTCTGTATTATAATTTGTCAGCAGATGGTATAAGCAGAATCTTTTAAAGTATTCATTAATTAGGGCATATTCATTTTCAATCTTTGCTACTACACAATCAAGACCTACTTGTTTCTATTTCCCTAAATTTATCCTGGAGTTTGTCCAAGTTGAGTTTTAATGAGTTGTTTATTCCACTAGTTACATTAGGATTTATTTTTCCCTAGAGAGTAATGTTTGAATTGATAGTTTTTAAACCTATTCTGTAAAGTGAACATATGTTCAGACTAGACTTCTCTGATATGTGAAATAAGCATTTGTTAAATAATTTTATTTTCACCAATTTAAGTGTTAAAAAGTTGGTTTAGTGATTTTTTTAAGTAATTCCAGAATTTGTTAGATATTTTTCATATGAACTTGAACTTTTTTTTAAAGAAATAAAATAAATCTATAGTAGCATAAACCACAAGGAAAATTTTATTGTGCATATTCACTACATTTTAATGAGCCTCCCAAATAGCATAAATAAAGTTGTAAAAGCTATTGATCTGTTAAGAAATTTCTGAAGCAAATGTGGTATGATGTTATGGTTAGACAAATTGGGCCTGATGATATGGATATATGGGAATTTATTATTTTTTTATATTTGCTAACCTACTAGAAATATTTCAGAGTTGACCAAAACAAAAGGGAATGAAACCTCTCTTCATTGATACTATTGCACTAACAGATACATTGTGTAACGTACCATCTTTTGCCAAATTATTTTTAAATAGTTCATTTTAGTTCAAATGCTACTGGAGTACTTAGCAGAAGCATAATAAAATGTACTTTTATTTGTGGTCAGCTACAGCTGGAAAATAAAACCACAAAAACATGTCCTTCGTGTATGATATAATTTATTTGTTTATTATTGAATTCTGGCTTTTGTACAAAGTGAATTATTTCCTTTGATGTTAAATTGAATCTGAAGGAGAGAATTGCCCCCTACCCTTGGGTATTATTAAATGTAGAATAAATTAATCTTCTGGAATTTGCATAAGTTTAAGTTTTTATTCAAGTCTATGTTACCCGTTTGGGAACCATTTTATGTAACATATGATGGCTTAAAAGTTAGAATACCATATACGGTAGCTTAATTTGTTATGAAATAATAAAGCTCACTTGTAAAAAGAATCCCAACTTCAATTTTGCCTTATAAATGATTATTGCTATAGTTATAAGAACATGGCTCTTGCTACACCATAGGACTTTCTATAATGTTTCTAACTGAAGATAGAGTAGCTAATTTAATTGTACATTTTTATATTGTAGGTATTCCAATTTTTTTTTTTCTTACTATCATTCGTACATTTTTTTTGGTCAGGAATTTTGAGAACATAATATAGAGAGAAATACCTCTCTATTTTTAAATGCTTATTAAAATAAAAATGATTTACAAAATGGTTGCAATGTTAAGAAAACAAAAGGAACAATATGACATTATAAATTTGTAAATTGGGTCCTTTTTGTTTTTCCTTCTATTTCTTTTGATGTCTGCTCTTTTACCTGTTTGGTTTATAGAATCTCTTATTCAGTGCATATTTGTTTCTTGGTCTATTCATTTCAGTCCTTTGGCTTTGTGGCAGAGTGTGATCAGGATTGTGGATTGAAGGGTAAATCTAGGTAGAGCCACATATTGCTATTACATATTTGAAAATTGTATGGATAAGGTGATATGTGTCTTATTAATGTGCGACTGTATATTTAAATTGCCTGACATGCTAATTGAGAGAGCTGGGTGATTTTCTTTTTGTTGTTTTGATATTTTTGAGTGAGAGAAAGCAATATTTACTTAGATCACTGTTCTAGGAACAGAGTTCTGAGTACTTAAGGGAGATTTTTTTGTTTTAATGAGATAAAATCCACATGATACAACATTCACCATTTTAATTATTTTAAATTGTACTATTCTTTGGTTTTAAGTATTTTTACACCATTTTGCTGTCATTGTCATTATCTGATTCCAGAACATTTTCAGAACTCGAAAAGAAACTCTGTCTCCATGATTTTAGACATTTCATATGAACAGAATCATACAATATGTGGCATTTTCTGCCTGGCTTCTCTCATTTATCATGCTTTCAAGGTTTATCTGTGCTGTAGCAATTATTACTACTCCATTCCTTTTAATCGCCAAATAATATTCTTTTGTATGGATATATACCACATTTTGTTAATCCATTTCTCAGTTGGATTGTTTGGTTGGGTTGTTCAAATTTGAGCTGTTGAGAATAATGCTGCTATGAACGTGCATTTGTAAGTTTTTATATGAACATGATCTCAGTTCTCTTGCATATATATGTAGCGATATTAATTCCTGGGTCATATAGTAACTCTATATTTACTTTTTTGATGAACTGCCAGATTGTTTTGCACAATGGCTTTAGTGTTATACATTCCTTCCTCCATTGTACGATGGTTACAGTTCTTCTCCATCCTTGCCAACACTTGTTATTTTTCATTTTTTTTTCCTTTTATATAGCTATCCTAGTGGGTGTGAAATGGCAGCTCAATATAGTTTTAATTTTCATTTCCGAAATGACGTTGAGTATTTTTTAATGTGTGTCTTGGCCATTTGTGTATCTTCTTTAGAGAAATGTCTGTTCATGTTCTAGTTCATTTGTTTTTTAAGATTTTATTTGAGAGCGAGAAACAGCATGAAGGAGCGAGTGAGCATGAGCAGGGGCAAAGAGGAGAGGGAGGGGGAGAAGCAGGCTCCCCCTTGAGCAGGGAGCCTGCTGGGGGGCTCGATCCCAGGACCCTGAGATTATGACCTAAGCTGAAGGCAGATGCTTAACTGACTGAGCCACCCAGGCGCCCCTGTTCTAGTTCATTTTTAAATTGGCCTGTATATCTTTTTGTTGAGTTGTGGGAGTTTCTTTTTCTTTTTCTTTTTTTTTTTTTTTTTTGAGAATTTATTTATTTGAGTCAGAGAACATGAGTTGGCGGAGGGGCAGAAGGAGAGGAGGAGCAAGAAGCAGACTCCCTACTGATCAGGGAGTCTGATGCGGGGTTCTGTCCCAGGACCCTGGGATCATGACCTGAGCTGAAGGCGCTTAACTGACTGAGCCACCCAGGCGGCCCAGTTGGGAGTTCTTTACATATTCTGGACAGTAGACTCTTTTACATACATGATTTACAAATATTTTCTTCCATTTTATTATCTTTTCACTTTCTGGATAGTAGCCTTTGATACACAAAATTTTGATGAGGTCCAATTTATCTTTGTCTTTTTATTGCTTTTTCTTTTGGTATGATATTTATGAAACTCTTCTTAACCTAAGATCATGAATATTTACAACTATGTTTCTAAGAGTTTATAGTTTTATTTTTTTGATCAATTTTGACTTAATTTTCATATATAATGTAAGGTAGGGGTCCAACTTCATTCTTTTATATTTGGGTATCCATTTGTTCCTGGAGATTATTCATTCCCTAGTGACAGATGGTAATTACACTTACTGCAGTGAGTATTGAGTAATGTATAGAATTGTCAAATCACGATGTTATACACCTGAAACTAATGTAATATTGTATGTTAACTATACATCAATTAAAAAAAGAGTATTTATTCCCCACTGATTGGTCTTGACACCCTTATCAGAAATCAATTGGACATAGACATGGGGGTTTATTTCTAGACTGTCAGTTCTAGGTCACTGATTTATATGTCTATCCTATGCCAGTATGACACTGTTTTGTTTATTTTTGTGCTAAGTTTTGAAATTGTGAAGTGTAAGTCTTTGAACTTTGTTCTTAAGATTGTTTTGATTATTCAGGGTTCTTTGCAAGTCCATATGAATTTTAGGATTAGTTTATTCATTTAAAATAGACACCTAGGATTTTGATAGGAATTGAATTGAATCTGTAAATCAGTTTGGGAAGTACTGCCTTTTGAATAATCAATTTTTCAATCCATAAACATCTCTAACCATTTATTTAGATCCCTTCTTTAATTTCTTTCAACAATGCTTTGTTGATTTCAGTGCAACAGTCTTGTACTTCTTTGTTAAGTTATTCCTAAGTATTTTATTCTTTTTGTTGCTATTGTAAATGGAATTGTTTTCTTTATTTCCTTTTCAGGTTGTCATTGTAAGTGTAAATATATAACTAATTTTTGTGTAATTACCTTGTATCTTAGAACTTAGTTGAACAGGGGTGTGTGTGTGTTCTTTAGGGTTTCCAATATATAAGATTATGTCATTTGTAAGTAGTGGTAGTTTTACTTCTTCCTTTACACTTTTTTAAAATTTATTTTTAATTAATTTATTTTTAAAGATTTTATTTATTTGAGAGAGAGAGAGGGAATGAGAGAGCACGTGAGAGGGGGAGGGTCAGAGGGAGAAGCAGACTCCCTGCCGAGCAGGGAGCCCGATGCGGGACTCGATCCAGGGACTCCAGGATCATGACCTGAGCCGAGGGCAGTCGCTCAACCAAGTGAGCCACCCAGGCGCCCCTCCAGTTTTTTTTTTTAGATTTTATGTCTTTATGTCAGTGAGAGTGAGTGCGCATGCGTGAGTGGGGAGAGGGGGAGAGGGAGAGGGAGAAGCAGACTCTCCACTGAGTAGGGAGCCCGTCGCAGGGCTCAATCCCAGGACCCTGCGATCATGACCTTAGCTGAAGGCAGATGCTTAACCAACTGAGTCACCCAGGTGCCACTCTTCCTTTACACTTTGAATGCCCTTTTACTTATTTTTCTTGCCTAATTTCTTGGCTAGAACCTATACTACAATGTTGAATAAAATGGCAAAAACAGAGATCCTTTCCTTTTCCCTGATCTTGGAGAGCAAGCCTTTACTAAGTATGATGTTAGTTGTGTGTTTTTCATAAATGTCCTATATCATATTGAGGAATTTGCCTTCCTTCTTTGTTGAGTGTTTAAATCATGCAAGACTATTGGATATTTGTCAAAGGCTTTTTCTGTGTCAGTTGAGATGTACATGATTTTTCCGCTTCTGTAAATATGGTGTATTGCATTGATTGATTTTCTAATGTTGAAACGCTCTTTTATTTCTGGGAAAAATACTAGTTGTCACATTGTGTAATGTTTTAATTTCTTCTGATATGTTAGTATTTACTGAGGATTTTTGTTCACAAAGGATATTGGTGTGTTATTTTCTTGTCTTTGTCTAGCTTTGGTATTAAGGTACCATTGGCCTTACAGAAGGAATTAGGTTCCCTCCTCTGCTATTTTTTGCAGGAGTTTGAAAAGGACTGCTATTATTCTTTAAAAGTGTGGTAGAATTCATCAGTGAAGGCTTCTGGTCTTGGACATAACTTTCTTGAGACTTCTACTTCATTTTTGAAGGATAGTTTTGCTGGAATTGTAATTGTTGATTGATAGTCTTTCTTTGTGCACTGTGAATATTTCATCCACTGCCACGTGGCTTCCATGGTTTCTGATTGGGAATGCCTTCAAAACTCAGTCAGTTGACAATTCAGCCTTCTTTTCTTGTGCAGACTTTGAAAGTCAGTGGGGGGTGAGAGCTCAAGGCCTTTCTCTGGTCTTTGCTCTGCAAGTGCACAGCCCCTGAGCGTGTGTATGGCCTTCCATATTCTCAGGAAGACTTTGGAACTTTTTAACCTTTTCATTCTCTAAAGCAACACTTCCCAGACTTCCCTCTTGAGATACTGGTTAATCTGTTTTTTGCCCCTTCTCTTATCCCTTGTCCCAGGAAGTAAAGACTAATGCAATACATTTGCCTGTAAATGTTTTCTACAAATGCTCCTGGGTAGTGTTTTTTTTTGTTTTTTTTTTAGTGTTGGGAAAGTTCTGAATTAAAAGAGATAAAGTAAGCTCATTGAGTTGATCCTCCACGTAGCTACCAGACAGGTCAAAGCAAAACCCACAATTCCTTGTGAATAAGGTCTGTTTTCTCTCTTAACCACTACTTGGACTGGGAATGTGGACTATTAAATGCCACTGCTGGGCTGAAGGGTAGGGGATTCAACATGGGTAAGTAAAAACACCACAAAACTCACTGATCTGAGATTGAGATGCATTTTTTTTTTTAAGTGTTCCCTGTTTGTTGCCGGTTTTTGGTTAGTTTCCAGAGTTTTGAAAAAGTTAACTCTTGAGAGTTTTTGCCAGATTTTTGTGGCTTTTATGGAGAGATAGACTAGTGTACCTTACTCTGCCATTTTTGCTGATGCCATTCCTCTTTAGGGAGGTTTTAAGTGAAGTTTATTTCAATGAGGAGGTAAGAAATTGATAATCCAGTGTTGGGGCAGGGAGTGGAGGTAGATTGATACATTTAATGCTGATATTTTGGCTTTTTTTTTTTTTTTTTTTGAGAGAGAGAGAGCCAACACACACACTTGTGCACATGCACACATGGTGGGGGAGAAGGGGCAGAGAGAAGAGTGAATCTCAAGCATGCTCCATGCCCAGTGTAGAGCCTGTCATAGGGCTCCAACTCAAGACCCTGAGCCGAAATCAAGTCAGACACTTAACTGACTGAGCCACCCAGACACCCCGATATCTTGGCATTTTAAAAATGTTTTATGAAATTAATTCATTTTGACATAGTTTAGGATTTCCTTAATTGATTCTGGAAATACTGTAATTTCTTAAAAAATTTAAAAAAATCGATTTCTCTAAATATAATACAGATTTCTCAAAGGACCAAGCCAAACAATATAGATATTTATATAGGGAAAGGAAAAGATAACATCAATCATCTTCCACTCTCATCTTACAGAAATAACTAGTAAAAATTCTAGACAGAACTTTTTTTTTTTTTTTTTAAGATTTTATTTATTTGACAGAGAGAGACACAGCGAGAGAGAGAAGGCAAGCAGGGGGAGTGGGAGAGGGAGAAGCAGGCCTCCCGCTGAGCAAGCAGCCTGATGCAGGCTTGATCCCAGGACCCTAGGATCATGACCTGAGCCAAGGCAGGCGCTTAACGACTGAGCCACCCAGGCGCCCCTCTAGACAGAACTTTTAATGCCAACATATAGATACATGCAGACATACTTTTATGTGTGGGTGACCATATTGTAATGCAACTGTATATCTCTTTACTCACCTGTATTTCATGATAGCTTTTCAACAATGAGATTGTCTTATGCTTAGGCTATTTTAAATATTTTAAATATCATGGCAAATAGTGTTAAAAGTGAAAATTCCTTTCAGGTAGTCCTAGAAGATGAATTAGAGTCAGAGAGGTTTTGCTAATCTGACAGGTTAAAAGAGTTCAGCATTGTTTTAATTTGAATTTCCTCTTTTTGCTGGGGAGGCTTAGAATTTTTTCATGTTTATTGGTCATGCCTGTTTTCATATTCTGTAAGTTTCCTGTTAATGTTTTTGGACCATTTTTGAAGTAGGATAACTTTTTTTTTTCCTTAAATAAAAAAATTTTTTTTAATGAAATGATTCATGTTCTTCAGGATTCAGCTTAAATCAAATGCCTGCATTTTTCCTCCAGACTTCTCTTGGGTGTATCTCACAGGAATGTTTATACAACATTGTTTTAGCATTTATTATGTTAAATTATGATTACTGGTTTAATTGTCTTACAAGTGGACTCTGAATTCTTTGAATGTTAAGACAGTTCCTATCTCTTCAGATTTTAGCAAAGAGTCTTGTATCTATTAAATGTTACTGATTTTCACAGTTATCTGTGGTAGATTGGGCAGGGGTTATTATACTTGTTTTTTTTTTTTATATGTACTTGTTTTTTAAAGAGGAAAGTGAAGCTCAGTAAAGTTTATGTAATTCTTTTTCTAAAAGCATAAAAAAGTGATTTAGCCACAATTGGACCATAGATTTTTAAAATTTCATGTCCTGCATCTGGTACCTTATATGAAAAACTTTGAAAGTAGGGTGAAAAATTAGATATTTAAAAATACAAATAAATTCAGGAAATTGAGCACTCTGGAGTCAGGCTTAGATGAAATCTCAAGGTCAATGGCTGTATAAAGCCTATTCAGGTATTTCTTATGGGTAGAACCCATAGAAAACCAATTGAATTAGTGAATTAGGTTATTATCAAACTGCAACAGCCACATTGGCCTCCTTGCCATTGCCTGGATTTGCCAGCCCAGTTCCGCCTCAGGAACTTTTCATAGACTGTTTATTTGCTTGAAACACTTTCTAGAGATACTTACCTGTCTCTTAACCTCCTTCAAGTCGGCTTGAGTTTTGCTTGGAATTAGATCTTTTTTTTTTTTTTTAATAAAATCTACACACTTTTATGAAATTGCTTCCTCTTCAGTTCCTATTTCGTGTTCTACTTTTTATATTTCCAGTAGCATTTGTATTCTAACTTGCTCATATTATTTATGATTATATGTATTGATTTCTTTTTATCTGCCTTCCCACTAGACTGTAAGCTCTGTGAGGACACTAGGATTTTAATTTTTCGTTTTGTTCATGATATCTTAAAATGGCTAAGATACTTCCTAAGTAGCTAGTACATGACTGCAGCAGAGTAGGCAGTTAGTAGATATTTGCTGATTTTATAGATTTCTGGAGAATTAGCTTTAACATGAAGCTTGAAGACAGACCTGATCTCGGGCCAAAACGGTTGAAATCCCAGCATCAACATTTTGGCTCTTTTTTTTTTTTTTTTTTAAATAGACATAGGAACTACAAAGTAATACCCCAATCTTGACTATGAAGGGTATTAGGTTTATTAGTGTGGAAGTTGTTGGCTGCAATAGCAGTGGCTACAAAAGGAGCCCATTGACTTGAAAGATGACTGAAATTAAAGCATACCTGGAAATAAAAAGGTAATCATTGACAGGAGATTCGATCTGTATCCCAAGCATATAGGGCTATTGCTTGAAATCTTCTATTCCTCTAGTGGTGAGTTACACACATTGCTTTTACTAGACAGCAGTGGGCAGATTAGGGAGGATAATAGAAAGTAGGAGAAACTCTGGAGAAGTCCTGGTACCTCCACATTACCCATAGTATTTTTTATCTTTTTGGTATAACTTTACTGGTATAATGAGCATTCTTTTTTTTTTTTTTAAAGATTTTTATTTATTTAACAGAGATAGAGAGCACAAGTAGGCAGAGTGGTAGACAGAGGGAGAGGGAGAAGCAGGCTCTCCGCAGAGCAGGGAGCCCGATGCGGGGCTTGATCCCAGGACCCTGGGATCATGACCAGAGCCGCAGGCAGCCGCTTAACTGACTGAGCCACCCAGGCGCCCCGATAATGAACATTCTTAATCAGTATTTTCTGTGATTCATTGTATGCTTAGTATGTAGATTTAAGTCTTTATTTTAGGCAAGATTTTTTTTTAGATATTTCTGTGTACTATTTGTTTTGCTCTTTTCTTCAGGAACACTTGATTAGGTATATAAATTAGACTGACCTTTTCTGTAATCTAGCTCAGTGTTCTTTTCTAAAATCACTTGATAACTTTTCAAAAAATACATTTTGTTTGACTTTGTGAATTTTTTGTCCTGTTTCTGTTTTATGTTTTCTTTAATTTCCAAGTATTTGAGCATTTTACAGATACCTTTTATTCATTTGTAGTTAAATTACATAGCGATCAGGCATATACACTTTGTATGATATCATTTCTTTTAATATTACTGATGCTTGTTTTTGTGGACTAAATGTAGCCTGCCTTGATGAATGCATATTTTGCTGTTGTTGGGATGGGTGTGTCATGTAAAGTATCAGGCCAAGTTAATTGATTGTATTGTTTGTCTTTTTTTTATCTTTATGACTTTTTCTTTCTACTTGTTTTAGCACTTACTGAGTGTTGAATCTCCAGTTTTTGGATTTGTGGATTTCTAATTTATCTTTTTAAAAATTTAAATATAGTTAACATACAATATTATATTTGTTTCAGGTGTACAACATAGTGATTTGACATTTATATATAGAATGACACTTGAACATGACTGGTTCAGACTGCTCAGGTCCACTAATACATGGATTGTTTTTGATAAATACAGTGTAGTCCTGTAAATGTATTTTCTTATGATTTTTTAATACTTTCTTTAGCTTACTTTATTGTAAGAGTACAATATATAATACATGCACAAAATATGTGTTAATCAGCTGTTCATGCTATTGGTAAGGTTTACAGTCAATAATAGGCTATTAGTACTTAAGATTTTGTGGAGTCAAAAGTTATATGTGAATTTTTGACTGCATAGGGGTCAGTGGCCCAATCCCTCTATTGTTGAAGCAGCAACTGTACATTATGAAATGATCAACATAATAAGGCTAGCTAGTATCTGTCATCATACAAAGCTTGTATAATCTTATTGATTATATGCCCTGTGCTGTACTTTACATCACTGTGACTTTTTTGTAACTGGAAGTTTGTACCTTTTAATCCCCTTCACCTATTTTGCCCTTCTTTCCCTGCTCCCTGCCCCAGGAACCAACAGTTTGTTCTCTGTATTGACGAGTCTCCTTCTGTTTTGTTTGTTCATTTTTTTTGTTTTGTTTTTACATTCCACTTTTTTTGTGAAATCACATGGTATTTATCTATCTCTATCTGACTTACTTCACTTGGCATAACACCCATTCATGTTGTCACAAATGGCAAGATTACTTTTTTTCTTTTTAATGGAAATGGAATTGCTGGATCTTATTGTAGTTCTGTTTTTGATTTTTTGAAGAACCTTTATACTGTTTTCCATAATAGCTGTACCACTTTACTTTCCCATAAACAGTGTAGGAGAGTTCTTTTTCCTGCCACATTCTTGCTAATGCTTGTTCGCTTATTATTTATTTTTAATAATAGTCATTCTGACAGGTATAAGGTGGTATCTCATTTTGGTTTTGATTTGCGTTTCCCTAATGATTAGGGATGACTGTCTTTTTAAAAAATTTTTATTTATTTATTCTTTTTTTATTATGTTAATCACCGTACATTACATCATTAGTTTTTGATGTAGTGTTCCATGATTCATTGTTTGCGTATAACACCGAGTGCTCCATTCAGAACGTGCCCTCTTTAATAACCATCACCAGGCTAACCCATGCCCCCACCCCCTTCCCCTCTAGAACCATCAGTTTGTTTCTCAGGGTCCATAGTCTCTCATGGTTCAGCTCCCCCTCCAATTTCCCCCCCACTGTCTTTTTTTTTTTTTTATAAAGATTTTATTTATTCATTTGAGACAGAGCACAAGCAGGGGGAGGGGAAGAGGGAGAGGGAGAGAGAGAAGCAGACTCCCCGCTGAGCAGGGAACCCAATGAGGGGTTTTTTCCCAGGACCCTGGGATCATGACCTGAGCTGAAGGCAGATGCTTAACCATCTGAGCCACCCAGGCACCCATGATGACTGTCTTTTTATGTGTCTGTTGCCCATCTGTATGTCCCTTTGGAAAAATGTTTATTTATGGCCTCTGCCCATTTTTTAATTGCATTTTGTTTTTTTTTGTTTTTTTTTTTTTTTGGTGTTGAGTTGTAGGAGTTCTTTATATATTTTGGATTCTAACCTTTTATTGGATCTCTCATTTGCAAATATTTTCTTCCATTCAGTAGGTTGCCTTTTTGTTTTGTTGATGGTTTCCTTTGCTGTGTGAAAGCTTTGTATGTTAATGCAGTCCCAATAGTTTATTTTTGCTTTTATTTTCCTTGCCAGAAGAGACGTATCTAGAAAAATGTTTCTATGGCCAGTGTCAAAGAAATTATGTTCTGTGTTCTCTCTTGCTCTCTTTTTTTGAGAGAGAGCGAGCGAGTGAGAGAGCCTGCACTCACCCACAAGCCAGGGTTTGGGGTGGGGGGGAAGGACAGAGGGAGAGGGAGAGAGAGGATCTTAAGCAGGCTCCATGCCCAGCACGGAGCTCGATGCAGGGCTTGATCGGACGACCTGAGCCGAAACCAAGCATCAAGGCTTAACTGACTGAGCCACCCAGGTGCCCCTCACCTATGTTTTCCTGTTGGGTTTTTATGGTTTCAGGTCTCACATTTAGATCTTTAATTCATTTTCAGTTTATTTTTGTGTATGGTGTAAACAGGTGGTCCAGTCTTACTCTTTTGCATGTAGCTGTCCAATTTTGCCAACACCATTTATTGAAGAGACTGTCGTTTTTCCATTGGCCATATAGTTGTGGGTTCATTTCTGGGTTTTCTATTCCATTGATCTATGTGTCTATTTTTGTGCCGGTACCATACTATTTTGATTACTGTAGGTTTGTAGTATAGTTTATAATCAGGGCATGTGATATCTCTACCTTTGTTCTTCTTTCTCAAGAATGCATGGACTATTTGGTCTTTTGTGGTTCCATACAAATTTTAGGATTATTTAAATTCTGTGAAAAATACCATTGGTATTTTGATAGGGATTGCATTGAAAATGTAGATAGCTTTGGGTGGTATGGACTTTTAACCATATTAATCCTTTGAAGATACAACAATATATAATTTATATATATTAACAGCATATGTTAATAAAATTCTTTCATCAGCATGGTATATCTTTCCATTTATTTCTGTCATTTTTAATTTCTTTCATGAATGTGTAAGGTTTTTAGAGTACAGTTTTTTACTTCCTTGGTTAAATTTATTCTTAGGTATTATTTTTGATCCAGTTGTAAATGTATTTTCTTAATTTCTCTTTTGGGGTGCCTGGGTGACTCCATCAGTTAAGCATCTACCTTTGGCTTGGGGTCATGATCGTAGGGTCCTGGGATTGTGTTGGGCTCCCTGCTCAGTGGGGAGTCTGCTTCTCCCCCTCCCTCTGTCTCTTCCCCTCACTTGTGCTCCCTTGCTCGTTCTCAAATAAAAAAAAAATTCTTTTTCTGCTAGTTCATTATCAGTGTACAGAAATGCAACAGGTTTCCACGTATTAATTTTGTATCCTGCAGCTTTACTGAATTTATTTATTAAAAAAAATTTTTTTTTGCTGGATTCCTTAGGATTTTCTATATTATTGTATCATGTCATCTGCAAAGAGTGACAGTTTTACTTTTAACATACCAAATTGGATACCTTTTTAAAATTTTTCTCATGTGGTTGCTGTGGCTGGTATTTCCGAGACTATGTTGAAGAAAAGTGGCAAAAGTGGGTACCCTTGCCTTGTTCTGATCTTAGGAGAAAAGCTTTCAGCTTTTCACCATTGTGTGTGATGTTAGCTATGGAATTGTCATATATGGTCTTTGTTATGGAGAAGCATGTTTCTTTTTTTTTTTTTTTTTAAGATTTTATTTATTTATTTGAGAGAGAGAATGAGAGAGAGAGAGCACATGAGAGGGGGGAGGGTCGCAGGGAGAAGCAGACTCCCCGCTGAGCAGGGAGCCCGATGCGGGACTCGATCCCGGGACTCCAGGATCATGACCTGAGCCGAAGGCAGTCGCTTAACCAACTGAGCCACCCAGGCGCCCCGAGAAGCATGTTTCTTATATACTCACTTTGTTCAGAGTTTTTATCATACGGATGTTGAATTTTGTCACCTTTTCTGCCTCTGTTGAGATGATAGTGTGATTTTTATCCTTAGCTTTATTAATATGGTGTATAATGTTTATTGGTTTGTTGATTTTCAACCATCTTGGCATCCCTGAAAGGAATCCTACTTGATCATGGCTTCTGAGGTTTTATACAAGAGATGCTCAGTATTCTGTGTGGATATTGTTGGCAAGATGATAAAGGGTAGAGGTTTATGGGGTTGAGAGAGAGTAGGGTGACTGAGTCTACCATAGTAGCATTCTAATTTTTTTTCTTTCTCTTGATTTTTCTTTTTTCCACTTTACCTTGCATATTTCATTAACTTTATCATCTTGTTGTTTGCAGACCTATTATTTTCTTACTTTGAAGCTTTACTATTTGGAAAATTTAATTATATAAGGTACCTCATTCAAAGAAATAACCAGATGAGTAAGTCATTGGTGAATTAAATATTTCAGGGCAGGACAGAGATTCTAAAAAAATTTTTCTCTTACTGTCAAATAGGAACCTGAGTATAATGTAAATATTTCATAAAAACTTATGAGAGGAAGTACAGGATAGAGGGCTCTGGATTAGAATCCCTGGATTTAAATTTTTGTATTTTTACTCTGAGTTAATAGATACAAGATGTTTAGAACAATGCAGAACTGGTAGTAAATTTTCATAAATGTTAACTAGTATTATTTTCATTGTTATCTTTGAAGATTGTCTCGGTTGAAAAATTATAATTGAACAGTGTGTTGTGTGTGTGTGTGTGTGTGTGTGTTTGTGTATGAATGAATGTGTATGTATGGACACTACTTTTGTGTTTTTATTTTTTATTTTAAGTTTCTGAAATAGTGAAATTTAAATTGTGAAATTGCGTATCTATTTGATTTAATTATATTTAAAATATTTTGAATGTCTACTTTTTTTCTTACAACCTAGTTCATTTTTTATGTTGCTATTTATAAATGCTATTTACTATACTGTTATTCTTTCTCTTTTCTTATGCAGGACCAAAAGATCTCAGATTGCTATAACTGAAGGTATATTTGAACTTCCAAATCTCACAATTCAAGCTACAAGAGCACAGACACTTCTGCTGCAAGCAATATATCAAAGCTGGTCTCATATTGGAAATGTCAACTCTTTATCAGTGAATGAAGCTTTGATGAATGAAGTTTTCCAAACTATAGGTGAGAGCATAATCTTCTTGGCAAGTATTTGGCAAATTCTTATTAGTGGTGACTAATATTTTATTATTCAAATCCGTAAGTATAGCCTGCTGAACTTAAATTGTGTACTATATTTCTGTGCAAGTGATATTTACAGCTCCTGTGTAAAAGTCAGGATATGAGCCATTCAGTTTCATTCCCTGCCACCAATTTCTGAATGTATTTTATAGTTTCAGGAGGTTCTTTTTTACCAGCTTCTTGCACAGTTAACCCTTTTGCCTTACATGGATAACTTCTGAGGGGATCAATGTAATGTGTATGTTTGAAATGATAACCAAATCAGGTATAAGTACGGTATGCTTGATTATGCTGGTAAATATGAATAAAATTCTTGATCATAATATTTTAAGCCTTGGTAAGCAAATTAATCCTTTTTTAAAAATTTAAATTCAATTAATTAACATATAGTGTATTATTAGTTCCAGAGGTAGAGTTCAGTGATTCATCAGTCTTATATAATACCCGGTGCTCATTACATCACATGCCCTCCTTAATGTCCAGCACCCAGTTAGCCCATCCCCCACAAATTAACCGTTTTGTGTGAAAAACATTAATTTTACACCTTGACTGAATGAGTTAACTATTAAAAATAAAAATTCTGCTTTGATGCCAGTGTAGGAGATGTTATCTTTATCTTGTCATTTATTTTGCAGGTAAACAAAAAATTTACAGAAGGTTTGCCTTTTTTTTTAGTTGTCTCAGTTTAAAATAATCATCTTTCTTTTGTCAGTAACACAAAAGTAGCTTTTAAAGAATATATTTTTATTAAATGTAATCATCCTTATAAATAATAACCTGTGAAATTTCTACTTCATTTGCATATGAAAATAAGACATTGGCTTTTTTGTTCTAATATGATGCTTTTGAAGGTTTTAATTTCAGACCTTACTATGGGAGAATATATTATAAATTCTAAAAAAAACAATAAAAAAAGTATTATAATCAGAGGACTTTTTTTGAAATGCCTAATGTAAAATTTTATATAGTTATGTGTTGTCAGGTTTTAGGATTCTGTAAAGAGTGACAAGGCAAATGTTTCATCATTTGGGGTTTATGAAAGGCCTTTAAATTCTTTGAGTCCTCTGAAATAGTGTACAAATTTTAGTGTGTGTATGAACACATAACCCTCCTCCCACACATATATACATATTTATAATCTCTTTTTAAATTGAGTCTTTTATTAAATGTAGCAAATCTATCCCTCAGAAGGTCTTTTGACTTAAATCTATTTTTTCTTATATTATCATAGTTATAATTAACTTTCTTTTGTTTGGCATTTGCCTGTACTACTTCTTGCATTCTTTTACTTAAAAACTGTTTTTATGATTTAGGTGTATGTCTTGGAAAGAGCATATAGCTAGATATTTTAAATGAAGTTTTATAGTCTTTTAGCTAGTAAATTTAATCCATGTAGGTTGGTGTGATTGTTTTGTGACTTTGTTTCTCTCATCTTACTGTTTATCTCTTTTTGTACTTTTTAAACTATGTTTTGTAAAAAATTGCTGTTACTTTATTTTTTCCATCTCTGCTTTTTGGAATTTGTATGTTGCTATTGAATTATTAGCTTAAAAAATAACTGCTGCTTGGGAAAAAAACTTGTGGTCATTATCTTTTAAAAGTGAAAGGTTAAGGGGCGGCACCTGAGTGGCTCAGTTTTTTAAGCATCCGACTCTTGATTTTGGCTCAGGTCATGATCTCAGGGCTGTGAGATTGAGCCCCACATTGGACTCTGCACTCAGCACAGAGTCTGCTTGAGATTCTCTCTCCCCTCTCCTTCTGCTCCTCCCCCCCCCCCTTGGGTGCACGCGCTCTCTAAAATAAATAAGTAAATAGATAAATAAAATCTTAAAAAAAAAAAGTTAAATGTAGAGTTACCATATGACTCAGCAATTTTACTTGCAGGTATACACAGAAAATTGAAAATATATGTGCACCAAAATCTTGTACGTGAATGTTCATAGCATTATTTTTTTTGCATGTAATTATTGTTAAAAAATTTTACATATTTAAGGTATTCATATGGTTGTTTGATATACATGGTGCAATGATTACTTACAATCAAGGTAATTAACCTATATGTTTCCTCACAGTTACTATTTTTTTTAATGTGGTATGAGTACACAAAATCTGTCTTAGCAAATTTCTAGTATACAGTATTAACTATAGTCATCATGGCTGTACATCATATTTATAGGACTTACTCATTCTATATAACTGCAATTTTGTACCCTTTAACCAACATCTCATTTCCCCCACCTTCTTGCACCTGCTAACCACTGTTACTTCTCTTCTCTGCTTCTATGAATTCACCTTTTTTAGATCCCACATATAAAGGAGATCACAAAGCATTATTCTTAATAGCCAAAAGGTTGAAACAACACAAATGTCTATTAACTGATGAATGGATAAACAAAAATATTCTATATCTGTACAGTGGAATATTTTTCAAATGTAAAAACGCATGCAGTACTGATACCTGCTATAATATGGAGGAACCTTGAAACACCATGCTAGGTATAAGAAGCCAGATGCAAAAAGTCACATATTATGATTCCATTTATGTGGAATGCTTACAATAGGCAAATCCATAGAGACAGAAAGTAGATTAATAGTTGCCAGAGTCTGGGGAAAAAGAGGAATGGGGAGTGACTATTAGATGGGTTTTTTTTGTTTGTTTGTTTTTTTGGGTGGTAAAAATGTTCTGGAATTAGATAGTGTTGAAATTTTTACACTTGTGAATATACTAAATTGCACATAATTGTATACATATTAAAAGGATGATATTTGTTATATTTATCTCATTCAAAAAAAACCTTTTTAAATTGTTGAATATTTAAGTAGACTGCATTATTATGTGCTATGGTCTGAGTGTCTTTATGCCCCCCAATTCATATGTTGAAATTCTAATGCCCAATATCATGGTATTAGGTAATTGGGGGCCTTTGGAAGATTATTAGATCATGAGGATGGAGTCCTTATGAAATTAATGTCTGTATAAAAGAGGCTCGTGAGTGTTCCCTTGCCCTATCAACTATGTGAGGACACGCCAAGAAGTTGGTAGTCTGCAGCCCGGAAGAGGTTTTTGCCAGAACCCGGCCATGCTGGCACCTTGATCTTGGACTTTCAACCTCAGGAATGAGAAATAAATTTCTATTACTTATAGGTTGCCCAGTCTGTGGTATTTTGTTAGAGCAGCCTGAATGGACTAAGATGTTATGTTATTGCCATTCATATGGCCATAATCTTATGTGGAGTTACTGTACAAAATCTCTTCTTTTAGGTCCTTACCCATAAAGCCTACAGTGAGGCCTTCATTGGCCATAGTGTTTATCACAGTCTGAAATTATCTAATTCATTTCTTTCTTTCTTTCTTTCTTTCTTTCTTTCTTTCTTTCTTTCTTTCTTTCTTTCTTTCTTTCTTTC